>NC_090766.1:33930347-34159516 GCF_036898095.1 Palaemon carinicauda | reverse complement strand
CCTAGTTATAATTTTGTTATACAGTGAACCCTCGTTTATCGCGGTAGATAGGTTCCAGACCCGACCGCGATAGGTGAAAATCCGCGAAGTAGTGACACCATATTTACCTATTTATTTAACATGTATATTCAGACTTTTAAAACCTTCCCTTGTACGTAGTACTGTTAACAAACTACCCTTTAATGTACAGAACACTTAATGCATGTACTACAGTACCCTAAACTAAAACAGGCACAAATATTAAAGGCGACTTTATATCATGCGTTTCCTAAACACGCCAAAAAGCACGATAAAAAATGGGAACCAATGTTTTGTTTACGTTTATCTCTGATCATAATGAAGAAACAAATGCATTTACACATCTGTGTATAGGTTAGTTTTTGCATCGATTATATTGATTATTCAGTACAGTACAGTATGTTGATTTTGTTATTACCAATGTTTTACTTAATTTTTCTTAGGACTTCCAAATGAAATGTTTCTCTTTATGACGCCGCCTGAAACGACGGCGTCATAAAGTACGCTCAGTAAACAAACGAAGGCATTTAACGCGCATGATGAAAGTGATAAATAATGATATTACAGTAAAAGCTTTTATAAAATATGTTATTACAAATATTATTTACCGTATCTATATAAAATCATACATACGTAGCAAAGCAGGAAAACAATTTACGAGAGAGAGAGAGAGAGAGAGAGAGAGAGAGAGAGAGAGAGAGAGAGAGAGAGAGAGAGAGAGTTGTTTTACATACGTAAATGTAAATTTTAAACAAAAAAAAAGCCCCATTTCATATAAAATAGATTACAAACATTTTACTTTATCATATTACAGTACTCTGTATAATACTGTAAAGTTCAGTACAGTATGTTGTTGTTATAGTCGTGGCGATGAAATTCTCACGAAACAAAAACACGCCATTTGATTACAACAGCTGATTCATTCTCTCTCCCTCTCTCTCTCTCTCTCTCTCTCTCTCTCTCTCTCTCTCTCTCTCTCTCTCTCTCTCTCTCTCTCTGTGTTATACAATACTTACATTTAGATGAAGAAACTAAATCTAGTTTTCTTAGTGTCAATTAAATACGAAACGAAAAAATTATGCCGAGTCTACATCCATTTCAATCATAGCTAAAAATACGTTCTCCTCTTCGCTGGAGTCTTCGCTAAGCCGATGCACCTCCACGGAGGTAAGAATTTGCCTAGCCATAATTAAGCCGTGGGCTGAGATATTACTCTGGTTGCTGAGTGCAGAATAATGAAAACCAGCAAATATATGTTGGGAGCAGCGGGAGGGAAAGGAGAACGTTCTGTGCCGAAGTCAACTTCAGAAATGTGACTTCCATTGCCGAGTCAACCCGCTCGTCCCTGGTAACTCCGCCCAAGGGGGCGTGGTTTAGGGCTCGCACCGCCGCTTGGGGGGGTTCCGGGGGGGAGTGTATAAGCTACCACTGGTGAGTCCGGAAGGTTGAGACCTCCCTCTCCAGAACTGAGGATCCAAAGACCACTCGGTACTCACTATCTGCGTTGCTCTGCTCAGACTGTCGGCGAGCACATTCCTCTTGCCTGGAATGAAGCGAGCCGCAAGTGATATCGAGCGGACTTCGGACCATCTCAGGATCTCTACTGCAAGATGGGATAGCTGCTCCGAAAAGGTACCTCCCTGCTTGTTGATGTAAGCCACTACCGTGGTGTTGTCGCTCATCACCACTACGGAGTGGCCCGCCAGGACTTGGTGGAACTTCTGAAGGGCCAAGAAAACGGCCTTCATCTCCAGCAGGTTTATGTGAAGGTACTTTTCTGTTTCTGACCACAGGCCTGAGGCCCTGTGGTTCAGAACGTGGGCCCCCCACCCCTTGTTTGATGCGTCCGAAAACAGCATCAAATCCGGGGAAGGGACGAGAAGATCCACTCCCTTTCGTAGGTTCTCGTCTGCCACCCACCACTCGAGGTCCGCTCGTTCCGCGGATCCCATGGGGATCAGGATGTCCGGGGAGTCGAGTCTTTGACTCCACCGAGACTTCAGTCGCCACTGAAGGGATCTTATTCTGAGGCGACTGTTGGGGACGAGACGGGTCAGAGAGGAGAGGTGGCCGAGGAGACGAAGCCACGATTGGGCTGGGAGTTCTTCTCGATTGAGGAAAGGTTTCGCAACCTTCCTCAGCCTTGCTATCCTTTCGTCTGATGGGAAGGCTTTGTGGAGATTGGTGTCTATGATCATGCCTAGATATACCAGTTTCTGAGAGGGCTGCAGAGAGGACTTCTCGAGGTTTACCACGATCCCCAGATCCTGGCAAACTTCGAGGAGCTTGTCTCGGTAGCGAAGAAGGGATGCCTCCGAGTCTGCCAGCATCAGCCAGTCGTCCAGGTAACGAAGGAGATGGATGCCGATCCTGTGAGCCCATGAAGAGATGATGGTGAAGACTCTGGTGAACACCTGAGGCGTTGTGGAGAGACCGAAACACAGCACCTTGAACTGGTAGAGCTTGTTGTCTAGGCAAAATCTCAGGTACTTCCTTGAAGATGGATGGATTGGGATCTGGAAGTACGCGTCCTTCAGATCCAGTGTGCACATGAAGTCTCGTGGTCTCACTGCAAGTCTGACCGTGTCTGCCGTCTCCATACTGAACTGAGTCTGCTTGACAAACCCGTTCAGGGTCGAGAGGTCGATGACTGGTCTCCAGCCTCCAGACGCCTTTCTCACAAGAAAGAGTCAACTGTAGAAGCCTGGGGACCTGTCCACGACCTCCTGGAGAGCGTCCTTCTCCAACATGTTCTGGACTTCGGCCCGAAGGGCCTGCCCTTTTGCCAATCCCATGGCAAAAGAGCTCAACGACACTGGATTCGCTGTCAGGGGAGGGAGAGATGCTGTGAACGGGACGCGATACCCTAGAGAGATCACGGAGACCGTCCAGGCATCCACCCCAAGTTGCTGCCACCTTGCTGCGCAACTCTGAAGGCATCCCCCCACTGGTGGACATGTGGGGGGATTGCCAACCCTAGCGCTTCCGACCTCGGCCGGTGCCTCTAGGGTTCTTGCCTCCCCTGGAGGACTTCTTGCCCCTCCTGCTCTTGGCAGGAAAGGGCTTAGACACCTTGGGCTTCGCTGCTACGGTCGTCTTCTTTGTGTCCTTGGCAGGACGGGGCTGCTGGACTGCCAGAGGCTTGTAGGGCCTCGATGTCAGGGCCCTATGGATGAGGGAATCCTGGTTGGATTTCCTCCACCTCTCGGCAGTGAGCTCCACGTCCTTAGGCTCGAACAGGCTCTTACCGAGAACGGAAGAGTGTCTGAGCCTGCTAGACTCGGCGCTGGGAACCTTATGGTGGAACCTCTAAGCCACAGCGTCCCGGCGCTTGAGGATCGTGTTGGCCCACATGCTCGAGACTTGGTGGGACAGAAACTCAATGGTCCGAGTGCCCGAGAGGAGAAAGGTTTCCAGCGCTTTCCTGGTGCTTTCCTTGGAGAGGTCCTCGGACCGCACCAGGATGCCCAGAGACCCCAACCAGATGTCGAGCCATGAAGTGGCCTGCATGGCGCACTTGATGACCTTCTCCTGGCTCTGGATCTCAGTGGCTGAGAAGGACACGTGCCAGTTGGAGAGTCTCTCAAGAGGGACTCCCCCTGTGAGTTCTTCCACGGAGTGATGCAAGGAAAGACTCAGCGAAGACTCCTCGAGGATCTCAAAATACCTCCTCTGATGGACTCGAGGAGGGAGGAGCTTATTCCCAGCACTCGATCTGCTGGAGGAGGCAAGCTCCGCGAGCTGGCCCTCGATCTTGTCTCTGGCACTCTTCATCCCTTGGGACCAGGGCAATGCTGCGCTGGCCCTAGAAGGTTTCTGAGTGCCATAGACGCGATCCAGGACCGTGTCCTTACCTTCACGAGGTGGGACCTCAGGGTCTGGGATCCCATTAAGGTTCCTCATGAGGGTCAGGACTTGCCAGAACGCATGTTCTGACTCCTGGTGCTCGCCTCCGGCGCTAGGAATATTGCCACTGGGTCAATTGCCACCGAGAATATTGCCACTGGGAATATTGCCCACCTAGGAATATTGCCACCCGGAAAATCGCCACCATATTTTTTTGGTTTAAAACAAACAAACAGACTTACAACTTGATTACCTTATATCCCCGACTTTTACTATCAGTTTTCCATTCAAGATTTTCCATGTTATCTGTTATTGTTTCGACACCTGTTTACCTCTTAAGATTTTTAGATAGGTTTCCAAACCACCATTATTTAGGAAATTTTTAAGTGGTTTATAAACAAAAATATCACAATAACGAATTTTAGTATTTAGAGTTTAGTATTTCTGGAAACTTCAACCCACAATGGTGTCCATCATTAAGAGTGAACGTGGGAACGATATGCTTGTTGATGAGCAACAGTTCATGTACCATAAACAAGGAACAAATAAGGACGGTGCAATTATATACTGGGTGTGTAGTCAACGAAAGAAGAGAAACTGCAAGGCTAGACTACATACAAAAAAAAACATCGGACAACGACTTTGAAGTTTTGCAACATGTAAACGAACATACACACTCGTCAACAAAAGATCGTGTAGATGCCAAAGTTGCGTATGAATCGTTAAAAGAAAAAGTGAAAACGTCTCATCAGTCAAGTCGCGTCCTGGTAGCTCAAGCTACTGCGTCTCTCGATGAATCTGTCCTATCTCAAATGCCCAATACAAGTCACATAAGCAGGAATATTAGGAAGTGGAGACAAAAACTTTCAAATTTTCCTTCCGTTCCATGTGGAAGGGCAGGATATTCGATACCACTAGAATTTACAGTCATAGACGGCGGGAAAACTTTCCTTCAATATGATTCAGGTATCTGATGCTGGGCTACAAGATTTAAAACGTTTTAAGAATTGGGCAATTGACGGTACATTTAAAGTTGCTCCGGAATTTTATTATCAACTTTTAACCGTTCATGTACAGCAAGATAAACTGAGTATACCACGTGTCTTTGCTCTTTTACCTAACAAGACCGAGGTAACATATAGAAGAGTTTTTGAAAAATTGAGTGAATTTTTAGGTGGTGAAGAAACCGAAAATATTACAATTGATTTTGAAAAGGCTTGTTTTAATGGAATAAAGGCGGCTTTCCCAGACGTTTTTCTTAATGGGTGTTTCTTCCATTTCTCTCAATCGCTTTATAGAAAGATAGTTGAATTGGGTTTTAAACAAGAATACCACAACAACAATGAATTCTCTTTAAAAATGAGACATTTTTCTGCCCTTGCCTTTGTGCCAACTCAAGATGTTATTTGGGTTTTCGAAGAACTGTCAGATGATGATGCCATACCGCAGGAATTTCTCGCTTATTTCGAATCTACATACATAGGAATTGAGAGAGGGACAAGGAATAACAGACAAAGAGTTACAGGTACATTTCCACTAAGTTTCTGGAATGTTTATAGCCGTGTAGTCAACTCTTTACCACGAACAAATAACAACGTAGAGGCGTTTCATAATTCGCTTAATAAATCAGTAGGTAATGCCCACCCCAATATCTGGCGGCTGATTGACGCACTTAAAGATGAAGAACGCTTAGCAACAATTAAGAGAATCCATTTTGAACGAGGGGACTCACTTCCCGACAAAAATAAGTACCAATATTTAAACGCCAAAATAAAGAACATTCTATTGAAATACAGCACTTATAATGATAAAATTAGATATTTACGTTCAATTGCATATAATATGCATGTTTTTTAAATAAACAAGTTCTGTTTTTATTTATGTACTCTATTTTTTTTTTATGTAATTTTTTAAAAGTGTTGGAAATAAACAAGTTCTGTTCTGTATTCTTTCTCCTATATGTTTCCTTAATGTAATTTTAAGTGATATAATATTCCTAAAACTATAATAAAAAGTAAATAATTTGCTGTCCTGTATTCTTTATTCCATATCGTAATTCTAAGTGATTTAAAGTTCATAAAACTATATTAAATGAAAAAAATTAATTTTTCATAGTGGCAATTTTTTGGGTGGCAATATTCCTAGGTGGGCAATATTCCCAGTGGCAATATTCCCGGTGGCAATTGACCCAGTGGCAATATTCCGCGCACGCTCGCCTCCTGTCGGACTTGCAGCGAAGTCTCCGGTCCCCAGAGGCTCTTCCTGGGGGGAAACGTGGACATCTTCGACGGCTCTGGGCTGTTCCTGTCTGATCCTAGCTGACGATTTGGGAATCGTCTTAGAGTCCTTAGGTTCCCTCCTGGGCGGGATACAGGACTCTAGAAGCGAAGGAGGCAGGTCCTTCTCCACCTCGGGACGAAGAGACCTCTCGGGAAGAGGAGGAACCTCCTCCATTGGTGCGATGGGGGAGTATTCCTGCTCAACCGACTCTCCTGAGGAGGGGTAATCCTCCTCCGCAGGGGAGGGCGAGAAGGGCTGAGGGGGAGTAGGAGCCTTGCGTAAGGATCTGCGCGGGGACAGCTTAGGCCTCGGAGGAGGATCCACGGGAGAGACTCCTCTCTTCCTTTTCAGGGGGGAGGAAGCTGCCGCTGGCTCGCGACCCGAATTAGAGAGGGCTGGCTTAATCGCCCGCACGAGAGCTGAGTAAGGTGTTGAACCAGGGCTGTTGACTGACAGCAGCGCTGTCTGACACTCCCTCTGGAGGGAAGGGGATCGAGGGATCCCTAGGAGGAGTCGACAAAGGAGGGTTTTCCTGCAGGGCTGTAAGAGAAGAATCCCTAGACCTGTCCGGGGAGCGCTCCCCCTCTGGCGAGCACGCTGGTCTGCGCTTGCGGGGAGGGGAACGCGACAAGGAAGAATCTGCCTGTCGGCGATCGCGCTGGGGCTCGTGTATCGGGCCCAGAGCAGGGTCGCGCATGAAAGGAGGGCGCGAAGCTGGAAAATCGTGCGCGCGCGTGGGCGGGCGCGAGGGCGGGCGCGAGGGCGCGCAGGTGGATGGTCAGGAGCGATGGCGCGCTGGCGACAGAGCGGGAGCGATGGCGCGGGGGCGCACGGCAGCTTGAACGGGAACATGGTTGCGAGAGTGCGTAGGTGATGGTGTAGGCGTGCGGCGATCAGGGGCTGGAACAGGAGGAGGCCGAACGCGCGGATGCGCAGCGACCTGGTGCGGCCCCGAAAGGCGTGAGATAACGGGAGTGCCCGAGCGCGTGTCCGGGAGAACCGGCCGAGGGCGCGATACCGCTGGAGCAGGGTCGCGAGCGACCTGGGGGCGAGAGGATTGGCGACGGTCTGGAAGGACCAGCCTACTCGCCTGTGGAAGCGCTAGTTGCGCTGGCGATCGTGGGCGCGCATAGCGCACATCAGGAACAGGTCGCACCGGGGTTCACTGCTTTGGAGGTCGCGTGGTGCGAGCCGCGTGAGGGCGCTCTGGAGTTAGTTGAGCAACCATCGCTGTCTTAAATACAGGCACGGGGCGTGTAGCAGGAACAGGGTGCGATTTTGGCGCGTCAGGCGCAATCGTGTCTGAAGTAGATTGGCGAGGTTCCAAAGGCGGCCGTGAGCGCCCGTGCGCTGGCTTGGCAACCTCTGGGGCGACGAGCTGAGTCGTCGCGACGCGTGGTCACGTTGGTGCTGATACAGGAACTGCGCGCGGGCGTGCATCGCGAACCTCTCCCGTATCGCGAGCCTCCCTCGTATCGCGAACCTCCCTAGGTGGGCGCGATGGGTCCAAAGCGACACGTGGGCGCGTTGGAGTGCGCGTGAGCGCTGGAGCTGGAATCCCGCCGGGACGCGTATCGCGTCTATCCTCCGCGGGGCGCGACAAGTCCGCAGGAACCTGAGGGCGCCTGTGCGCCAACTCAGGAACCTCCTGGATCGCGCGCGATGAAACAGGAACAGGGGGGCGGCGAGATGCTGGAGGGCGCGTGGGCGCAGGAGGCCGCTGGGGCACCGGTGAACGCGTAGGCGCCATATCAGGAACTGGCCGCGAGTGCGCAGGTGAGCGCGGCGGCACTATATCAGGAGCAGGGCGCGTCTGCGCAGTTGGGCACTTGCGCGCTACTTCAGGAACTGCTGGAGGGCGACGGGGCGCCGATGGGCGTGGGCGCGCAGGGGAACCCTGGCGTACAACAGGAACAGCGGCGCGAACGCCTAAGGGTGAGAGCCGAGGCGCTTTGTCAGGAACATCAGGAACAACAGCAGGAGGGTGCGCAGGCGGAGCCTTACGGTTAGGGGCGAGAGGCGCAGTTTCGCGCTCAGGTCCCTGAGACCCCGAAGGACCTGGATATTGCACAGTGGCAGTCTCAAGTGGCGCGTAAAGCGTGCAGCAGCCTTGGATGTCGAAGGTCTGGGCGACAGTTCACCTTGTCCCGAAGGACGACCATCCTCCGAAGGGGATCGCGAACGATCCTCGGAGAGGACAAGGTTGGTAGCAGGCAGGTCAGGAGAGCGGCGAGTCGTCTCCTCCGCAGAGGACTGTGGTGACGACCAGCCGAAGAGGCGCCTCCTAACCCCTTTAAAGGGGGAAGGAAGGCCTCTACGGCGAAGGGAAGGTCGAGCCATCCGCCTTATACGCCCACGAGGGGCCGTGGGATCAGCAGGCTGACCATCAATGGGCCTCCGAAGAGGCGTCTCTACCAGAGAACTCCCCCGAGAGGGAGTCTCAACGGAAGGAGAGACCGTGGGACTAAGCTCCTTCCTCGAAGTATGTTCGGAGGGGGAGACAGAACCTTCCGCTACCGCAGCCACAGGAACGGGTGTTTGGCCAGACCCACGGGATGTTTCCGACACACAACATCAACCACAGACAGAGGATCTATCTCCGCTGAAGTTGACGATTGTTCGGCGGCCGCACCCCGTTTGATCATGTCAAACAGGGCTTCCTTGGAGGGTGAACCCTGCAGTCCCAAGGAAGCCCGAAGCTGAAAAAGATCATTATTATTATTATTATTATTATTACTTACTAAGCTACAACCCTAGTTGGAAAAGCAGTATGCTATAAGCCCAGGGGCTCCAACAGGGAAAATAGCTCAGTGCGGAAAGGAAAAAAGGAAAATAAAATATTCTAAGAAGAGTAACAACAATAAATATCTCCTATATAAACTATAAAAACTTTAACAAAACAAGAGGAAGAGAAATAAGATAGGAGAGTGTGCTCGAGTGTACCCTCAAGCAAGAGAACTCTAACCCAAGACAGTGAAAGGCCATGGTACAGAGGCTATGGCACTACCCAAGACTAGAGAACAGTGGTTTGATTTTGGAGTGTCCTTCTCCTAGAAGAGCTGCTTACCATAGCTAAAGAGTCTCTTCTACCCTTACCAAGAGGAAAGTGGCACTGAACAATTACAGTGCAGTAACCCCTTGGGTGATGAAGAATTGTTTGGTAATCTGTGTTGTCAGGTGTATGAGGATAGAGGAGAATATGTAAAGAATATGCCAGACTATTCAGTGTGTATGTAGGCAAAGGGAAAATGAATCGTAACCAGAGAGGAGGATCCAATGTAGTACTGTCTGGCCAGTCAAAAGACCCCATAACTCTCTAGCGGTAGTATCTCAACGGGTGGCTGGTGCCCTGGCCAACCTACCACCTCCTCCGAGGGGGAAGGGGCAGCCGCCTCGCTATGGGAGGCAACGACCTCTCCCTCACCACGGGATCGGTTAATGACATCAACAACATTACGGTCTACGCTACCACTCGCCGGCCTCTCGGAAGAGGCCGCCCGAGCGGGAGCTTCGGAGGAGGAATGGGCGGCGGAAGAAGAAGACTTGGGATTTTCTCTCTTCCGAGAAGCCTCGGAAGGAGAAAGATCCCTTTTGGCCTTCTTCTTACGTCGCCGGGCAAACCTCTCCCACTGGGAGGTAGACCACTCCCTACACTCAATGCACAAATTAGACCTATCACACCGTTGGCCCCTACACTGAGGGCATAAGGAGTGAGGATCCGTTTCCACGGCCGACATAAAGGTCCCACAAGGGCGGCCGGGAAGTTCAGGGCACGTACGCATAAGGAGTAATAGAGGCCAACTTCATACACACACTGAAAAGAAAACGCAAACAAAATTATGGCAGTCAACAGAGAGGAGAGCGCTGACAGGTCTGTCGTCTCTCCGAGCCAAAAGTAAAGTGAGCTAATCACCGGTGTGTGTGAGGGGGGAGGGATAGCTAGCTACTCCTCCCTACCCCCCCCCCCCCCCGCTAACTAGCGGTGGGGTAGGAAACCCTCGTTAAAACTTTATGGCTCATCATTTCAGCTAAGCCGAAGTAATTACCCCATGTAAATAGCGTGGTTTGTATTCAGTTACAGAACAAATATGGATTGTCATATAGGTGGTGTTAGTGTTTAATCAATAAATGTCAGTTAGGTGCACAAGTAAAATTATACCTATCAGGGGTGTATGTATGATAACAGCCACCAGTACGTATGATGACTGCTGACTAAGAATAAAGAAGTGTAAGGGGGGTCGCAAGGGGCATTAGCCCCCATTGGGTAAGTAGGTAAGGACACGGCTTGTAGGTTAGGTTAGGGGGGGATGTTTACGTTAGTTAGTATCCATTATTAATGCACGCGGAAGGAACTGGCCGGTAACATACAAAAGCTCCCCCTATTCCTCCAACATCTATTTCTGGAATTAGGCTTAGACATGTTCAAGTACTTTAGGGCAAATAGGTACACTAGGCACAATTTCTTCAGATTAAGTCAGCATTATGATGATAGAAGATTAGATATGGAATGTGGAATTAAGAGAATAATCTTAATTATTAGTAAAAGATTATTATTATTATCATCAATTACTAAGGTAAAACCTAGTTGGAAAAGCAGAATGCTATAAGCCCAGGGGCCCCAACAGGGAAAATAGGCCAGTAAGGAGAGGAAATAAGGAAAAATGACAAATTTGAAGATAATTTGTATTTTTCCTAACCATACAAACCTTAGCTATTTACATTGGGTTTACCTTTTAGCGCAGCTGAAATGACGAGCCAATAGTTTTAACGAGGGTTAATTACCCCCGCGCTAGTTAGCGGGGGGTAGGGGAAGGGTAGCTTGCTACCCCTCCCCCCCCACACACACCGGTGACTTGCTTCACTTCACTTAGAGGTACGACTTGACTTGGGGGTCAGGGATGGCGGGCACATATGTGTAAATAGCTAAGGTTTGTATGGTTAAAAAAAATACAAATTATCTTTGAATTTGTCATTTGTTCCGTAACCGAAATACAAACCACGCTATTTACATTGGGTGACTTACCCCTTAGGAAGGGTGGAAAGTCCCCAGCCTTACTGACTTCGGCTTGCCCGGGGGCTCGATCCCTCAGTGAGCAGCACTAGAGAAAGGGAGCCCCTGTACCTCACAAGTTCCTAGCATCGCTAGGAACGAGTGGCCTACATAAGCAGTGTGTGGAGGAGAGTGTGACTCGTCCTATGAAGTTGACCTTGAGACCTTCAGATAGGAATTCTAGGATAGGACGTTCCCAATACCACCTCGTCAGGGTATGGAAGACGCAACAGTATTAAGCTTAATACTAGGAGCACAAAGAAGCATGGGTTACCTGCAGGGGTTGAGGTCAGCTATGCGAGGACCAGGATGCTGCTTCCCCAAGAGAGGGGAGAATGAAGAAAGAAGTAAGGGTCAGACATACTCTTTCATTCACGCAGACTAAGACCGGGTAACAACGCCCTCAACCTGCTGCTACTTGTCCAATAAGGAGCCTGAGGTTAGACCAGCTGTTGTGCAGCCACCAAAGGGCCGATAGAAAACGTATCGAGGCTCCTGTGGGTCACGTCTTGCAGGTAGTGGGCTGTGAAGGTCGTTTGACGCTTCCAGACCCCAGCTTGAAGTACCTGCGTCACAGAGAAGTTTCTCTTGAAGGCCAGGGATGTAGCAATACCCCTGACATCGTGGGCCCGAGGGCGATGTGACGGAGGAGGGTCAGGATTCAAGGCATGGTGGATAACCCTTCGAATCCAAGCTGAGATGGTGTTCCTGGTGACCCTCCTCTTGGTCCTGCCTGTGCTCACAAACAAAGCTCGCACTTGAGGACGGACTGCAGCCGTTCTCTTCAGGTAGTGCCTCAGACATCTCACTGGACATAGTAGCAGCTGGTCTGGGTCTCTTGTTACAGAGCGGAGACTCGCGATCCTGAAAGAGTCGAAGCGAGGATCCGGCACTCCAGGATTCTGAGTCTTGGCAACAAACTCAGGGACGATCCTGAACGTTACCTCCCCCCATCCCCTTGAATGGGCGATGTCGTACGAGAGACCATGAAGTTCACTAACCCGCTTGGCCGAAGCCAAAGCAAGTAGGAAAGCCGTCTTCCAAGACAGGTGGCGATCGGAGGCCTGGCGTAATGGCTCGAAGGGAGGTCGCTTAAGAGACCAAAAGACTCGCACCACGTTCCAAGGAGGAGGTCTCACTTCCGACTGGGGGCAGGTAAGCTCATAGCTACGTATGAGTAAAGAGAGCTCTAACGACGAAGAAATATCCACGCCGTTCAGTCTGAAGGCCAAGCTTAAGGCTGAGCGATAGCCTTTCACTGCCGAGACAGAAAGGCGCATTTCTTCCCGCAGATAAACGAGGAAGTCTGCTATTGCTGGGATAGTGGCATCGAGTGAAGAGATACCCCTTCCACGACACCAACCACAAAAGACTCTCCACTTTGCTTGGTAGACTCCCTCAGAGGACCTTCGCAGGTGGCGAGACATTCTCTCCCCAACCTGTTGCGAAAACCCTCTCTCCGCGAGGAGACGCTGGATAGTCTCCAGGCGTGAAGCCGAAGCGAGGCTACGGCCCTGTGAGGGACGCCGGAGTGGGGTTGTCTGAGAAGCCCGTGTCGTGGAGGAAGTTCTCTCGGGAGCTCCGTCAGGAGCTGCAGAAGATCCGGAAACCATTCCGCGTGATGCCATAGCGGAGCTACCAGAGTCATTGAACAGTTGACCGATAGTCTGGTCCTGTTGAGCACCCTTCTCATCAGACAGAACGGTGGGAAGGCGTACACGTCGATGTTGTCCCACCGTTGCTGGAAAGCATCTTGCCAGAGTGCCTTGGGGTCCGGGACTGGGGAGCAGTACAGGGGCAGCTTGAAGTTCAAAGCTGTCGCGAACAAGTCCACAGTCGGGGAACCCCACAAAGTCAGGACTTTGTTGGCTATCTGAGGATCCAAAGACCACTCGGTACTCACTATCTGCGAGGCCCTGCTCAGACTGTCGGCGAGCACATTCCTCTTGCCAGGAATGAAGCGAGCTGATAGTGTTATCGAGTGGGTTTCGGTCCACCTCAGAGTCTCTACTGCAAGATGGGATAGCTGCTGCAAAAAAGTGCCTCCCTGCTTGTTGATATAAGCCACTACCGTGGTGTTGTCGCTCATCACCACCACGGAGTGACCCGCCAGGGACCGTTGGAACTGCTGAAGAGCCAGAAAGATGGCCTTCAATTCCAGCAGGTTGATGTGTAGGCACTTTTCTGATTCTGACCAAAGGCCTGAGGCCCTCTGGTTCAGAACGTGCGCCCCCCACCCTTCTTTTGACGCGTCCAAAAACAGAGTCAATTCCGGGGGGAGGACGAGAAGACTCACTCCCTTCCGCAGGTTCTCGTCGACCAACCACCACCGCAAGTCCGCCTGTTCCAGAGACCCTATTGGGATCAGAATGTCCGGGGAATCGGATCCTTGATTCCACCGGGGCTTGAGCCGCCATTGAAGGGATCTCATCCTGAGGCGGCCGTTTGGAACCAGACGAGCCAGGGAGGATAGGTGACCTAAGAGACGCAACCACGATTGGGCGGGGAGTTCTTCTCGCCTGAGGAAGGGTTCCGCCACCCTCCTCAGCCTTGCTATCCGGTCGTCCAATGAAAAGGCTTTGTGGAGATTGGTGTCTATTAGCATGCCTAGATAAACCAGACGTTGGGACGGCTGCAGAGAGGACTTCTCGAGGTTTACCACGATCCCCAGATCCTGGCAAAGATCCAGAAGCCTGTCTCGGTGCCGAAGAAGGGTCGACTCCGAGTCTGCTAGGATCAGCCAATCGTCCAGATAACGAAGGAGACGAATGCCGTTCCTGTGCGCCCAAGATGAAATCAGGGTGAACACTCTGGTGAACACCTGAGGAGCTGTGGAGAGACCGAAACACAGCACCTTGAACTGGTAGATCTTGTCGTCTAGGCAGAATCTCAGGTACTTCCTGGAAGACGGATGGATTGGGATCTGGAAGTACGCGTCCTTTAGATCCAGTGTGCACATGAAGTCTTGTGGTCTCACCGCAAGTCTGACCGTGTCTGCTGTCTCCATGCTGAACCGGGTTTGCTTGACAAATCCGTTCAGAGCTGAGAGGTCGATGACAGGTCTCCAGCCTCCAGTAGCCTTCTCTACAAGAAAGAGTCGACTGAAGAAGCCTGGGGAGCCGTCGACGACCTCCTGGAGAGCACCCTTCTCGAGCATGGTCTCGACTTCGGCCTGAAGGGCCAGCCCCTTTGCCGATCCCGTGGCATAGGACCTCAACGACACTGGATTCGCTGTCAGGGGAGGTTGAGATGTTGTGAACGGGACGCGATAGCCTTGGCCGATCACTGAGACCATCCAAGCATCGGCCCCGTGTTGCTGCCACCTGCGGACGCAACGCTGAAAGCATCCCCCCACAGGTGGACACGCAGGGGGACTGCCACCCTTAGGGCTTGCGGCTGCGGCCGCCACCCCTAGGAGTCTTGCCTCCCCTGGAGGACTTACCGCCCCTCTTGACCTTGGCTGGAAAGGGCTGGGGCTTAGACACCACCTTCTTAACTGCCGGTGCCTGCTTTGGAGCCTTACGAGGCTGTTGCTGCTGTTGCGGCGGAGCTGGAGGTTTATAGGGCCGAACTGTAAGGGCCCTATGGAGGAGGGAATCCGTGCTGGATTTCCTCCACCTCTCAGCCATTCGCTCCATGTCTTGAGGCTCAAACAGATTCTCCCCCAGAAGGGAAGCATGTCGGAGCCTACACGCATCCACGGCCGGGACCTTCGGATGGAATCTCTCGGACACAGCATCGCGACGCTTCAACACCGAGTTGGCCAACAGGGTGGTAACCTGGTGCGCCAAAAACTCGATGGAGCGGGTGCCCGAGAGCAAGAAGGTCTCCAGGGCCTTCCTATTGGTCTCCTTGGACAAGTCCTCCGATCGCAATAGGATGCCCAGAGATCCTAGCCAAAAGTCCAGCCACGAAGTGGCCTGCATGGCACACTTAGCGACCTTCTCGTGGCTAAGGATCTCTGCCGCCGAGATCGACACCTGGCGGGCAGAGAGCTTCTCAAGGGGAACTCCCTTCG
Source organism: Palaemon carinicauda (assembly GCF_036898095.1). NCBI lineage: Eukaryota > Metazoa > Arthropoda > Malacostraca > Decapoda > Palaemonidae > Palaemon > Palaemon carinicauda. Next base: position 34,144,304 of record NC_090766.1, on the reverse strand, counting down.
CCAGCTCCTCCACAGAGTGATGGAGAGGAAGAGCGAGGTTGGGCTCACCCAGAATCTCGAAGTACCTCCTCTGCTGAAAACGAGGAGGAGGGATGAGCTTGTTCCCGGCAGTGGAACGACTGGAGGAGGCAAGAAGCGCGAGCTGAGCGTTGGCCCTAGCTCTGGCACTCTTCAGACCCCGAGACCAGGGCAGAGCCGCACTGGACTTCGGGGCCTTCCGAACGTCAAATACTTCATCCAAGATCGTGTCTTTGCCTTCACGGGGGGCGATGACTGGATCCATAAGCCCGTTAAGTTGCCTTATCAGGCTTAGGACCTGCCACAAGGCATGTTCGGATTCTTGCTGATCTCCTCCCTGCGGGCTGGCAGCTAAGTCTCCTGCCCCAGGGATCTCTTCCTGGGGTGAAACGTGGACATTCCCCCGGATAGCCGTGGGTTCCTGGCGAATCCTTGAAGAGGATTTCGGGACAGTCTTGGAGTCCTTGGATTCCCTCCTGGGAGGGATACAGGATCCCAACAAAGAGATTCGAGGGGCCCCTTCCTCACGAGATGATTCTCCTCCATGAAGCGAAGTTTCCCCCCTTGGTGCCGAGGGGAAGACTACCGCCCCACTGGACTCACCTGAGGACGGAAAGGCCTCGTCCACAGGAGAAGGAGAAAGCACTCGAGCAGGAGAAGGGGCCTTCGCGACCGACCTCTTGGGAACCAACTTCGCCCTGGGGGAAGTCACCACGAAGTCCACTCCTCTCTTTCTCTTCAGCGTAGGAGAGGCAGCCGTTGGTTTGTTACCCTGGTCGGCGAGTGCTGGTTTCATAACCCTCACTAACGCCCGCACCAGAGAACCAAACCAAGTCTGTTGCTCCAAGGACACACAGTCCGAAATCCTCGCTAAAGGGAAAGGGATCGGGCGATCCTTTGGAGTGGACACCACAGTACCTGCCTGAAAAGAAGGTGGGGAAGAATGATGTACTAACCTCTCCTCAGTAGTATCCTTGTCCTGCACTACCAACCTGTGTTTGGGTGGAGGCGATCCCGAGCGTTGTCTAGGAACACGCGTTCCTGCTGCTACCACCGGCTGCGGAATTCGCCGCGAACGATGGTCACGCGAGGGCGTATGGTCGCGCGGTAGCGCGGGCGAGCGATCGCGCGGGCGCGCAGGTGGATGATCGCGCGGGCGCGCAGGCGAGCGGTCGCGAGGGCGCGCAGGCGAATGATCGCGCGGGCGCGCGGGCGCGCAGGCGAATGATCGCGCGGGCGCGCGGGCGCGCAGGCGAATGATCGCGCGGGCGCGCAGGCGAGCGGTTGTGCGAGCGACTGGGCGCGAGGGTGGGCAGGTGAATGAGCGCGTGTCCGAGGCGGCGAACGCAAGCGTTGGCGCGATGGCGAGGAAACGCGCTGCGGCGTGGGTGAGGAAGACCGCTGGCGATGTGGATCAACAGGCGATCGGTGGTGAGCTGGTGAGCGCTGACGCGCAAGTGGGCGATGGCGTTGTGGCATGGTGACGCGTTGGCGAGCGATAGCGAGCAGCATGCGCCGGTGAGCGATTGCGCGATGGCGAGCTAGTAGCTGGCGAACCATGTCCCTTCAGAACCTCCGGCTGACGAAGCGTTGGAGAACGTTGGCGCGCAGGCTGTAATACACGCGGGCGGTCCGGAGATCGCCGAGAAACAGGTGATCGCTGACGCGTAGATCGCTGGTGAATAGGCGATACCAAAATCGCCTGTGCGCGCTGACGAGCAGGTGAACGCTGGCGAGCAGGTGAACGCTGGCGCGTAGGCGATCGTTGACGCGTGGGAGAACGCTGGCGAATAGGCGATAGTAAAATCGCCTGTGCGCGCTGGCGAGCAGGTGATCGCTGGCGCGTAGGTGATCGCTGGCGAGCAGGAGGTCGACGCGAGAGATCCTGTGAAGGGACAGGTGGCGCGGCGCGTTCACGAGCAGGAACAGGAAGATCGCAGGCGCGTTGGCGAACATGTGCTTTCGACACAAGCGCTGAACGATGTTGCATAGCCACAGGATGAAAGAGCTCAGAAGACTGATGGCGTGCAGGGAGCTCAGCAGGAACTGTAGAATGGTCAGAGACCGCAGGGCGATGATCCTCAAATGAGCGCTGACGCTCAGAAGAGAGCTGACAAGCAGGAGAGCGCTGACGAGGAGGGCAAACATCAGGAGAGCGCCGACAAGCAGGTGAGCGCCGCCGTGCAGGAGAGTCTTGACGAGCAGGAGAGCGCCGACGATCAGGAGAGCGCTGACGAGCAGGAGAGCGCTGACGAGCAGGAGAGCGCCTGTGCGCTAGCACTGCTCGTGGAAGGGAAGAATCCCTTTGCCCCGAAGGGACCGTTGCCCGTCGGGTGACGAGTTCTCCAGAAGGTGAAGATCTGGCAGGAGTTGGTGAACGGTCTGCAGAGAGGTCCAAGGGAGACGGAGCTGTAGGTTGAGGCTGACGAGGAGAGTCCCCTTCGGAGGAAGAAGATCCAAAAAGGCGCCTCTTAACCCCCTTGTAAGGGGATGGGAGGCCCTTGCGACGTAGCGGACGGTGAGCCTTACGGCGGAGGCCGCCTCGGGGAAGATCATCGGGACCATCGGTCCTCCGAAGGGGAGTCTCAGTCAAAGCACTTCCCTTAGAAGGAAGCTGAGCAGCAGCAGAGACCGAAGGACTCACTTCCCCCTTCGAAGGATGTACGGAAGGGGGAGGAGAGCCCTCAGCACCATCATCCTCAACAGCACCTGCGGAGGATTGCCCAGCCACGTCGGAGGCCTCTGCCACCACGACGTCGACGATAGACAGAGGGTCTACCTCTGCTACCGCCGGCGACTGCTTAACAGCATCCCCCAACGAGACAAGGTCAATAAAGGCGACCCTGGAGGGCAAGCCCTTAAGCCCCAGGGAAGACCAAATCTGCAAAAGATCATCATTAGTTAAAGCATTATCAATAACCTCCCCCGGAGGAGGAGGGGGAACCGCCTCGCTATGGGAGGCGACGCCCTCTCCCCCACCCAAGGTCGGGAAACAAAACTATGGCCTGCGCTACCACTCGGCCGACTCTCCTTAGGAGCCGGACGAGGGGGAGCTTCGGAGGAGGTTAGGGCGGCGGAAGAAGAATCCCGAGAACCTTCCTCCTTCAAGGCAAACCCCGAAGGAGAACGGTCTCTCTTGGACTTCTTCTTACGCCGACGGCCAAACCTCTCCCACTGGGAGGCAGACCACTCCTTGCACTCACGGCACATGTTCTCCTGGTCACACCGTCGGCCCCGACACTGAGGGCAAAGGGTCCGTAGCTACGTCCGACATAAATTTCCCACAAGGACGACCGGCAACACCAGGGCATGTACGCATTGTAAAATAATAATAATGAAGGTCAACTTCCAACCAACACACACACTGTAGAAATAAAAAGCAGAAAAATTAAAGGCTGTCACGAGGACGATGAACAGACACGTCTGATCACCGCCGAGCCAAAAGTGAAGTGAAGCAAGTCACCGGTGTGTGTGTGGGGGGGGGAGGGTTAGCGAGCTAACTAGCGCGGGGGGTAATTAACCCTCGTTAAAACTATTGGCTCTTCATTTCAGCTGCGCTAAAAGGTAAACCCAATGTAAATAGCGTGGTTTGTATTTCGGTTACGGAACAAATAATGATATTTTGATTATAAAATAAATTTTTGAATATACTTACCCGGTGAATATATAATAGCTGACGTCTCCGACGGCTCGACAGATTCCAAAAACTCGCGAGCGATGGCCGTGAAGGTTGCGGGTGTGACCACCAGCGCCGACTATCGGCCAGATACCGCATATACTTGTCAACATCTCCAGTTCTTCTCAGTCCCCTAGGTCTCTATCGGGGAGGAAGGGAGGGCCTTTAATTTATATATTCACCGGGTAAGTATATTCAAAAATTTATTTTATAATCAAAATATCATTTTTAAATATTAAACTTAGCCGGTGAATATATAATAGCTGATTCACACCCATGGTGGTGGGTAGAGACCAGTATTAATACAATAAAGGCGTATATGCTCAAGAGTTTTTGACAACTATTCAAAAAACAGACTTAAGTATAGGTACCTGGTAAGGAAGCAGACTCTGATTATTACTCTGCCTCATTAGTCCGCTATCCTCACGAAGCCCAGCGATCCTCTTAGGATGCTGAAAGACTCCCAGGAGCTGCTATATCCAGGGTGAACACCCCTATAACAGGATCTCATCAATACCCTTAATCTGGGCGCTCTCAAGAAACAATATTTTGACCACCCGCCAAATCAAAAAGATTGCGAAAGACTTCTTAGTCTTCCGTACAACCCAAAATAAGATTAAAAATTTCAAGAGTAGATTAAAAGGATATTGGGATTAAGGGAATGTAGTGGTAGAGCCTTCACCCACTACTGCACTCGCTGCTACGAATGGTCCCAGTGTGTAGCAGTCCTCATAAAGAGTCTGGACATCTTTCAAGTAATATGAAGCGAAAACCGACTTGCCTCTCCAAAAGGTCGCGTCCATAATACTTTTAATGGGTCTATTTTGCTTAAACGCTACAGAAGTTGCTATCGCTCTAACTTCATGAGCCTTGACTTTAAGTAAATTATGATCCTTCTCACTTAATTGAGAGTGTGCCTCCCGAATCAAAAGTCTAATAAAATAAGACCACGCATTCTTAGACATGGGCAAAGAGGGCTTTTTAACGGAGCACCATAAAGCCTCTGAACCACCTCGTCGCGGTTTAGTTCTGGATAAACAAAATTTAAGAGCTCTAACGGGGCACAGCACTCTTTCAACTTCATTCCCCACAATCTCAGAAAGACTGGGGATTTCAAATGATTTAGGCCAAGGACGAGACGGAAGTTCATTCTTGGCCAAAAAAACCAAGTTGAAGAGCGCATACTGCTTTATTAGCGGAGAAGCCGATGTTCTTGCTAAAAGCATGTATCTCACTAACCCTTTTGGCCGAAGCCAAGCTCACCAAAAAAAAGTGTCTTGAGGGTAAGATCCTTCAGGGAGGCTGAATTTAATGGTTCAAACCTGTCTGACATAAGGAACTGTAGGACCACGTCCAAGTTCCAAGCAGGAGTCGAAATATGACGCTCCTTGGAAGTCTCGAAAGACTTAAGCAGGTCTTGGAGATCTTTGTTATTAGAAAGATCCAAACCCTTATGCCTGAAAACAGAAGCTAACATGCTTCTGTAGCCTTTAATGGTGGATGCAGAGAGGGAGCGACCGTTTCTCAGATAAGGCAGAAAATCCGCAATCTGCGCTACAGAGGCACTTGGAAGAGGAAATAGAGGAGGACTTGCACCAGTCTCTAAATACCTCCCATTTCGACTGATAGATCCTGATGGTAGAGGATCTTCTAGCCCTCGCGATCGCTCTAGCTGCCTCCTTCGAAAACCCTCGAGCTCAAGAGAGTCTTTCGATAGTCTGAAGGCAGTTAGACGAAGCGTGGGGAGGCTTTGATGAAATCTCTTTACGTGAGGCTGTCGCAAGAGATCCATCCGTAACGGCAGACTTCTTGGAACGTCTACCAGCCATAGAAGTACCTCTGTGAACCACTCTCTCGCGGGCCAGAGTGGAGCAACCAATGTCAACCTGGTCCCTTCGTGAGATGTGAACTTCTGCAGCACCTTGTTTAGGATCTTGAAAGGTGGAAAGGCATAAACGTCCAGGTGAGACCAGTCCAGCAGGAAAGCGTCTATGTGGGCTGCCTCTGGATCTGGAACTGGAAAGCAGTAAGTCGAGAGCCTCTTTGTCAGTGAAGTCGCAAAAAGATCTATGGTGGATTGACCCCATGTCATCCATAGCTTCTCGCACACAGTCTTATGCAACGTCCACTCCATGGAGATGACTTGTCCTCTTCTGCTGAGGCAGTCCGCCAAGACATTCATTTTTCCTTTCACAAATCTCGCCAAAGGAGAGATGTTACTTGCCTTAAATGGAGTTCCTTCTGATCCGTGGATCAAAGACCCGAGCATTCCAGACTGTCCAGTGGAGCTCCCTAACCCAAATCCGATGCATCTGAATACAACACATGGTTTGGGTTCTTGATCGCAAGAGAAAGACCTTCTCGAAGTCTGATGTTGCTGTCCCACCAAGTCAGACATGTCTAGACTGAGTTGGAGATTGGGAAAGAGATACTCTCTAAGCCCTTCTCCTTGTTCCAATGGTTTAGGTGAAATTGGAGAGGGCAAAGGTTGAGTCTCCCCAGAGAGATAAACTACTCCAGCGATGAAAGAGTTCCCACGAGGCTAGTTCAAACTCTTACAGAGCAACTGTTTTTCTCTTGCAAGTGAAGGACTTTTAACAGAGCTTGTTCCATTCTTGTGGGAGACGAAAAGGCCCGAAAAATCAGACACTGTATCTCCATTCCCAAATAAAGAATAGTCTGGGATGGGGTACTGTAAGTTACGACTTCTCTACGTTCACTATGAGACCTAGCTCCTTGGTTAGGTCTAATGTCCATTAGAGGCTCTCCAGACAGCGATATAATGACGACGCCCTGATTAGCCAGTCGTCAAAATAAAAGGGAGGCTCTGAATCCTCAAAAAATGTAGAAAGCTTGCTACATTTTGCAAGGGCCTTGTAAAAACAAGAGGAGCAGGAATGAGGCCGAAGTACAGTGCTCGAAATTGGTACATTACTTTCCCGTCCACAAACCTCAGATGTTGTTGAAAGTTTGGATGAATCGGGATGTGGAAGTATGCATCCTGAAGGTCGAGAGAGACCATCCAGTCGCCTTCCCTTACTGCTGCCAAGACAGATTTGGTAGTCTTCATCGTGAAGTTTGTCTTGACAATGAACACATTGAGCGCACTTACATCTTAAGTACTCCTGCAGTGAACGTGGCTGCCAGATCATTGGAGCCATCCCTGATAGCCTTGTTCCTGCAGTGAACGTGGCTGTCAGATCATTGGAGCCATCCCTGATAGCCTTGTTCATGCATGACATAATTGTACAGCAATACATTGACAGCTGGAGAGACCTTCTTACTTAAGGCTCCCAGGGACCAATCCAACAAATAAAAACTTCAAACGCTCGAAAAAACTCCTAACAGGAGATGGTCTAGCTCTGAAGCCGACCATAAAATCTTGGAGCGTCTCATGGCTAGACGACGAGGAGAGTCCACAAGGCTTAAGAAGTCTCCCTGGGCAGAGGCAGGTACTCCCAAGCCGAGAACTTCTCCTCGAGCTTCTCCTGTGTCACACCAGATGCCCGAGCGAGAAGCTAATTAAGAAGGAGGAAAAGCAAAAGCAGACTTTCCTAAACTTCTCCTGGATTCCAACCAGACTCCCAGTAAGAGCATGGCCCTCTTGGAAGAACAAGAGAGAACTGACTTCGTAAAAGTAGGCGCCGAAGAAAGTCTAGGACAAAATTTCACTAAAGAAATTCATAATTAAAATACATGGGATTGTTGGACCACCCTAGGTTACTCCTCCTCTGAATGACTCCCCAAAGGTACATTAGTTGAAAGGGGGTCATCAACTTCTTCAGAAGGCACATCATCTGATAAATCTAAAGTCTTGCGAGAAGGAGATTTATATTCAGAATGACGTGAAGGAAAAGCCTGACAGGCTACATCCACTTGTATATGAACAGAAGTTAAAGTTGGAGGGTCGATGTCACGTTGTGACTGCAGAGAATGTTATTCTACTACACGTCGTGACAGAAGTAACTGACGTTCAAACGTCCCTTAGTAACAGCGGTGACTGCTGTTCGATGCTATATCGTGACTACGATGACTGACCCTCGACGTCACGTCATGTCTACGGTGTCCACCGCTCAACGTCACGTTCTGCATCTCAATGTCACGCTGTGACTGCGGTGGCTGACGTTCAAAGCGATCAAAGTTACATCGAGATTTATGCTCCGCATCTCGCTTAACAGCAAAGCTGTCACTAGAGATAACGTCAGCGTGGCGTAACAAAGCTCGTCTAGAAGGTTGAAGACCCGAATCACGTATCCCAGAACCGTGACGTACAAAAAGCAAAGGATCCTTTCGCACAGGAACAGGATCGAAAGCTTCTATTGAAGAAGAAAGCTTTAACAGCATATCTAACTTCGGATCAACCTGTGACTGCAGTGGCTGACGTTCAAACGTCACGTAGTAAACAGCAGTGACTGCTGATCGATGCTATATCGAGACTACGGTGACTGACACTCGACGTCACGTTGTGTCCACGGCGTCCACCGCTCAACGTCACGTCGAGTCTGTGGCAGAAACGTCTGTACATGAACGTCATCGCTATGAACGGGACTCTTATTATGACTACAGCTAGGACATTGAACTTGTTCTGAAGGAACTAATAAACGTTCCAACCGTCTCGAAACTATACGCCCAGGCTTTTAAAGAGACGAATCATCGGAAGACGAGGAGAAACTTCGTCTCTCCTGTCTTATGGCAAGGACGTGCTTGCCGAGCAACGTCTGATACCTTTGAGGGAACGTCTGTTCGTTGGTTTACACTCCTCACTCCCTTAGGTCCTACGACATTCCTTCTCCCTGGTGCAGGGGAGCCTGAAAGAGGTCTCGGACTAGGCAAGTGACAAGCACGAACAAACGAACCCTCCGCAACACAGAACATGTTTTTTGCACTTACTTCACAGATATCGTATTTTTCAATAATTTCACATTAGACATGAATAAAACTGATTTCTACCTGAAGCACGCAATTCTCCCTTACATCAAAAGGTTAGAATTGCGAAATGAGTCGTATAATGTAAGCACATTAGTACAAAATGAAACACACATGCAAAAATCAATAAACATATACATATATATCGAATAAAACGGAAATATATAAAGTTAAAAAGATCAGTGACTGGGGAGGAGACTAAACACTAGTTCACTAAGGACTTCGTTTTCAATCTCTCACCGTACAGTGCCTTGGGACGAGAATAAAAACTAAAACGTTTTATCCTCTCTCCCCGTACAGAGACTTGGGACGAGAGTAAAAAACTGAATCGAGAACAACGTTACTCGCTCCCAAACTCCTTGTACAGAGACTTGGGACGAGAATAAAGATCGGATCGTTCTCTCTTTCTCTCTCTCGCTCCGTCTCTCTCTCTCTCTCTCTTGTCACACACAAGAGAATGGCCCACTCAACCTTCGTCAATAACAGGTTATTTGACCAAAGGAAAAAACTGAAAGGACTAAGAAATTGAAAATTAACAAGTTCCTTTAAATTAGTATCTAAAACACTTCAGTTTGAAAGAAAAATGAACAAAACGTCAAAATCGATTTACTCTTTCTGCAAAGTGAAACCGTGATTCTCTCTTTCTCTATCGTAACGATAGAGCGCAAACTGCGTAGCATAAATAAACCAAACGTTAGTTCATCTTTGAAAAAACAGCACGAAGACTATTCAAAGAATATATTTCTTAAAATATTTTCTAAAAAATATTCATCTCATAACTCTTACAGAGCAACTGATTTAAACTTAACAAAAATAAAAGTTGAATGGGCTCAACGTTGTTTAACTTCGTTTTCCAAGTTATGACCGCCTACAAGGAATAGGTAAAGGCCACATATAAACAAAACATAAAATTTATCTTGATGTTTAGTATAAATGGAAAGCTAATCGAAGAGGCCTAATAAAGGCGGGTGAGATATAAAATATAAAATATATAGAGGTAAATCTATAAACATCAACAATAATTTATAAAGTGATAAAATAATTACTAAAAGCCTTAAACACACTTCCGTACACTGAGGGAAGGGTCGGCCATCTTTTCTCTATGGAAAAACCAGAGATTAAAAAAAAAGCAAGGGCAAAACACTTTTCCTCTCCTTTCAAAAGCATTTCTTTTGAAGATAGTATTGAATAATCCAACACGGCGAAAGCAATAAAACCAAAACCAAGTACTTCACCAATTCGGTAGAAAACTCGAGGTCATAAAGCGAGCGGAACCAACTTGTCGACAAGACCGACAGAGAAGAACTGGAGATGTTGACAAGTATATGCGGTATCTGGCCGATAGTCGGCGCTGGTGGTCACACCCGCAACCTTCACGGCGATCGCTCGCGAGTTTTTGGAATCTGTCGAGCCGTCGGAGACGTCAGCTATTATATATTCACCGGCTAAGTTTAATATTTAAAAGAATATTTTAAGAACAGTAACATTAAAATAAATATTATCAGCCAAATGAGTGAAGTTGGCTCTTAAAAAAGAATATTGAGGAATATTAAGGATTCAGGGAATATTTGAAAATAGGGGAATATATGATCAGAAACTCAAGGTTAGGAGGCCATTCAACATTAATATAAGGGTGAAGGGGTTAGGAAACGGGGTATTATTGTACTGTATTACATGGTAATGTAACCTAGGGAAAAAACTATTTTTTTTTCGAAAATGACACCCATTCCTGTCGGAAATGAATAGTTTCAGAAATATATATATATATATATATATATATATATATATACAGTATATATATATATATATATATATATATATATATATATATATATATATATATATATATATATATTCACCGATAATAGGGGACCCCGAGTGGGAACTCGGGGTTTTGGGTTGGGAAAACGTACTGGGGTAACGGTATATAATGGTATAACAAAACTCTTCTTGGTATTATTGTACTGTATTACATGGTAATGTGAGCTAGGGGAAAAAATACGGTATTATTACAGTTTCAACCATTATGGGAAATCTATTTTATATTAATATTTTTCCCGAGTAAAGCAAGTCTTTTGTAGTATTTCTGTATAATATTATCTGTCGTAAATGCCTAGTTCTTTATATATCGACGATCAAACTCACGCTACTCATGTCTTCCTCCCAGATTTCTTCTAAGTCTGTTGTTATTGTTGACTGTCCTGTTTTTGCTCAAATGAGCCCTGTAACCACTATAATCCACAGACAAACTAGTCCACTATGAAGTCTTACACGTTTGGCCAATCACAGTGCCTATCCACTATGACATCTTACATGTTTGGCCAATCACAGCGCGACAATACATTATCTTACCGAGGCATTTCATTTCGTTCTTAGACATGGAGGCCATAGCAAGCACGTCATCTCATGTTGCACAAGAAGTTGAAATTCCATCTTCTTGTCCTGACTGTTTCCTAACTTACAATGAATTTGATGTAACTCATTCGGGGAATATTGAAAAACTAGTAGATTTGTGCCAGAGACACAATTTAATTTTACAAAATAAAAATTGTCTTGCATGTCAAGGAACCTTCGCAAAGGCTACACGTTTTCCTCAAAGCAGCAGCACATCTTTATGAACCAACAGTTTAAGGTAAGCTTCATTAATTTATAGAGTATATTATAATGGTGATAGCATAACGATGTATACAGCAGTACCATCACTTTGGATTTGGTTTGATGGATGTGTTAGGTAGTGGCCGTAAGGGGGGGGGGGTCGCAGGGGCTAGGCCTAGGTAGGGGTACAGGGCCCTAGGTTAGGTGGTTGTATTAGGTTCGGTAGTGCCCCGAAAATCACTGTGGCTTTAAGGGGGGGGTCGCAGGGGGGGCAGAGCCCCCCCGGTAGGTCTAGGTAGGGGTGGTGGAAGGATAAGTATTCATTTATTGCAAATATCATTTGACGGCCGCCCCCCCACCCAAAACCCCGGTTCCGACCTGGTGTCCCCCATAATTGTTGGGATGAAGTAGGGTCTTTCTGCATTACAACAAATGAAACAAAAACAATAAAAACACAGTTACAAACACTGATTTTTCTGGAAAAACTTGTTGTTTTAACTCCAATTACATAGTAAATCTCTAAATCGGATGGTTTGCGGTCAAAATAAACGTTAAATCCGTTGGAACTACACTATTTCTGATGCAACAAATATATTTTCATTCCAGTTTCCCCATAATGGTTGAAACTGTAATTTTACCAAAAATACTTTTTTTCCATAGAAAAGGGTCCGTTCTCTTATAAGGAAATCCCGAAAAAGTACAGTATGCACCGTACAGTAGAGGCCAGTGGCCTGCCTTCACTTACCTCTTGCATGGCCCTCTTGATATAAGATTCAGGAAGATTCGATGACTTTTTAGTCATATCTGCAATACAACGCGCTAAACTTGTCACTCGAGGCATTTTCACAAATAAATTGTTGAAGTTGTTGGCTGTTGCAGTTGCAGCAATATCTTAACCCAGACTTAAGGGGACCTAGTTGTAGTAGTAGTTAATAATTGATCCTTCTCTAGAACGGTTCACTTTTTCTGCCTAGTTTACTTGCTTTTGGTTGTTCAATTTTGTTCCACCCTTTTCAGTTATTTTATTTTCTGTCCTGGTTTTCATTTCTCTTTTTCATAACCTAGAAAAAGTCATGAATGTTTTAAGAAATTATACTAAACTTCATTATATATGCATAACTAACTTATTTACGATAATTTCAGAGGAATATATAATTACTTAGTGATTTGGGAATCAAGGTCCAAATATCCCATTAGCTGGCTACGTTTATGTTGATTGCACATTATTCAGAAATTCACACCATACCATGCTGTTTTATAAGGCCAGTCTAGGCTGTAATCCCACGAGAAACCCATTGCACGGTTGGCTTTAATTTTTCCCCTGCATCTCATAAGACCAGAGGAAGACACCAATGTTTTTATTTCCTCAGCTAAAAACTTTTCTCATTGGTTACATCATAGTCTATAGTAAATCAATGACAGATGGCCCATTACGTTTCTTATTTGTGTCTGATTCCGTCAAGAAGTAATTTTTTATGAATAAATACACATCACTATTGCCCCCTGTGGCCGCGGGGGCATAAAAACAATTAGAATAGCGCCAACGTTATCCCTGCGTGTCGTAAGAGGCGACTAAAAGGGACGGGACGAGGGGGCTGGGAACCCCCTCTCCCGTATAAAAAATCCTGTGAGACGTTATCAAAGAGATGGAGCTGGGGAGAGAGCGACTGCTCCCCGCACTCTAGTTTTGGGGTGTTTGAATGTGCGTGGATGTAGTATGATAGAGAGTAAAAGATGTGAGATTGGAAGTATGTTTAGAAGTAGAAGGATGGATGTATTGGCCTTGTGTGAGACAAAGATGAAAGGAAAGGGTGAAGTGATGTTTGGTGAAATGTCTGGTAGAGTGTCTGGGATTGAAAGGGGAAGAGCGAGAGAGGGTGTGGCTTTATTGCTGAGTGAATGGATGACAGGTAAAGTAGTGGAATGGAAGGAGATATCATCTAGGTTAATGTGGGTAAGGGTTAGGTTGGGTAGGGAGTGTTGGGCGTTTGTCAGTGCGTATGGGCCAGGTAGTGAGAAAAGTGAAGAAGAGCGGAATGAGTTCTGGAATGAATTAACTAGGTGTGTAGAAGGACTGGGTAGAAGGAATTATGTAGTTGTCATGGGTGCTAGAGTGGGCGCTGGAGAGGTAGAAGGTGTCATTGGAAAGTATGGCGTACCAGGTGAAAATGAGAGTGGTGAGAGACTGGTAGATATGTGTGTTGAACAAGAGATGGTAATAAGTGCTAGCTTCTTTAAAAAGAAAGATAAAAATAAGTATACATGGGTAAGAGTGGCAAATGGAAGAGTAGTAGAAAGGGCATTAATGGATTATGTGTTGATAACTAAAAAAATGTTTGGAAGATTGAAAGACGTGCACGGGTTTAGGGGTATGGCTAACGGTATGTCTGATCATTTTTTGGTGGAAGGAAAATTAGTTGCAGCAAAAGAGTGGGGGAATAGAGTAGGTGGATGTAAAAGGGAGCTAGTGAGGGTTGAAGAGCTAATAAAACCGGGGGTAAAAAGTAAATATCAGGAAAGGTTGAAAATGGCATATGACGAGGTGAGAGTAAGAGAAACTGGTAATTTAGAGGAGGAGTGGAAGTTAGCAAAAGAAAATTTTGTTGGGATTGCAAGTGATGTATGTGGCAAGAAGGTTGTTGGAGGCAGCATGAGGAAGGGCAGTGAATGGTGGAATGAAGGAGTGAAGGTAAAAGTGGAAGAGAAAAAGAGGGCTTTTGAAGAATGGCTGCAGAGTAATAGTATAGAGAAGTATGAAAAATATAGAGAGAAAAAGGTGGAAGTAAAGCGCAAGGTACGTGAGGCAAAGAGGGCAGCTGACCTGAGGTGGGGTCAGGGACTGGGTCAGTCATATGAAGAGAATAAGAAGAAGTTTTGGAAAGAAGTGAAGAGAGTAAGGAAGGCTGGTGCAAGAATTGAAGAGACAGTGAAAGATGGAAATGGAAGGTTGTTAAAAGGAGAGGAGGCAAGGAAAAGGTGGGCGGAATATTTTGAAAGTTTGCTGAATGTTCAGGATAATAGGGAGGCAGATATAATTGCTGTTCCAGGTGTTGAGGTGCCAGTGATGGGAGATGAGAATGAGAGAGAGATTACAATAGAGGAAGTGAGGAGAGCACTAGATGAAACGAGAGTAGGAAAAGCATCTGGTATGGATGGTGTGAAAGCTGAGATGTTGAAGGAAGGGGGTGTGACTGTATTTGAATGGTTGGTGAGATTGTTTAATATGTGTTTTGTGTTGTCAATGGTACCAGTAGATTGGGTTTGTGCGTGTATTGTACCACTATACAAGGGTAAGGGAGATGTGCATGAGTGTTGTAATTCAAGAGGTATTAGTTTGTTGAGTGTAGTTGGAAAAGTGTATGGTAGAGTAATGATTAATAGGATTAAGGATAAAACAGAGAATGCAATTTTGGAAGTACAGGGTGGTTTTAGAAGAGGTAGGGGTTGTATGAATCAGATTTTTACAGTTAGGCAGATATGCGAGAAATATTTAGCAAAAGGTAAGGAGGAATATGTTGCGTTTATGGATCTGGAGAAAGCATATGATAGAGTTGATAGGGAAGCAATGTGGAATGTGATGAGGTTATATGGAGTTGGTGGAAGGTTGTTGCAAGCAGTGAAAAGTTTCTACAAAGGTAGTAAAGCATGTGTTAGAATAGGAAATGAAGTGAGCGATTGGTTTCCGGTGAGAGTGGGGCTGAGACAGGGATGTGTGATGTCGCCGTGGTTGTTTAACTTGTATGTTGATGGAGTGGTGAGAGAGGTGAATGCTCGAGTGCTTGGACGAGGATTAAAACTGGTAGACGAAAATGATCATGAATGGGAGGTAAATCAGTTGTTGTTTGCGGATGATACTGTACTGGTAGCAGACACAGAAGAGAAGCTTGACCGACTAGTGACAGAATTTGGAAGGGTGTGTGAGAGAAGGAAGTTGAGAGTTAATGTGGGTAAGAGTAAGGTTATGAGATGTACGAGAAGGGAAGGTGGTGCAAGGTTGAATGTCATGTTGAATGGAGAGTTACTTGAGGAGGTGGATCAGTTTAAGTACTTGGGGTCTGTTGTTGCAGCAAATGGTGGAGTGGAAGCAGATGTACGTCAGAGAGTGAATGAAGGATGCAAAGTGTTGGGGGCAGTTAAGGGAGTAGTAAAAAATAGAGGGTTGGGCATGAATGTAAAGAGAGTTCTATATGAGAAAGTGATTGTACCAACTGTGATGTATGGATCGGAGTTGTGGGGAATGAAAGTGATGGAGAGACAGAAATTGAATGTGTTTGAGATGAAGTGTCTAAGGAGTATGGCTGGTGTATCTTGAGTAGATACGGTTAGGAACGAAGTGGTGAGGGTGAGAACGGGTGTAAGAAATGAGTTAGCGGCTAGAGTGGATATGAATGTGTTGAGGTGGTTTGGCCATGTTGAGAGATTGGAAAATGGCTGTCTGCTAAAGAAGGTGATGAATGCAAGAGTTGATGGGAGAAGTACAAGAGGAAGGCCAAGGTTTGGGTGGATGGATGGTGTGAAGAAAGCTCTGGGTGATAGGAGGATAGATGTGAGAGAGGCAAGAGAGCGTGCTAGAAATAGGAATGAATGGCGAGCGATTGTGACGCAGTTCCGGTAGGCCCTGCTGCTTCCTCCGGTGCCTTAGATGACCGCGGAGGTAGCAGCAGTAGGGGATTCAGCATTATGAAGCTTCATCTGTGGTGGAATTGTGGGAGGTTGGGCTGTGGCACCCTAGCAGTACCAGCTGAACTCAGCTGAGTCCCTGGTTAGGCTGGAGGAACGTAGAGAGTAGTCCCCTTTTTGTTTTGTTTCTTTGTTGATGTCGGCTACCCCCCAAAATTGGGGGAAGTGCCTTGGTATATGGATGGACTATTGGTTACTCGCCTACAACCATACTATGAGTAAATCACAATAATTACGCTTTGGAATACTACAAACTATAGATTATATTTAATTTACAACAAATTAGAGGTGGATTAACTATGTAAGGTTAAGAAGTAAAACATCGCTCGCAATACCATTCCCAAAGCCTGGTCACAGCTGATGCATGTAAATACAACAACAAACAATAATAATAAAACAGATTATATGTAATAATGATATATTGATAGTGACCCACACCAGCCACATCAATATGCCGCTTCCTTGAACAATGGAATAATGTTTATTTGAGAACGAAGCAAGTCACGGTGAAGCAGGGGTGATTTGAGTAGCAGTTAATAACGATGATTGCCGGAGACTTGGCGGCCATTGGTTACAGGCGTATGGGCCCTTACTGAGCTAGACAAAATTCAGATTTCAGCCAATTACACCTTAGAAAATACGGTATCCTATGAGAATGATATCCTATCATGTCGTCATATCACGACATTGATTGACTATAAATTTTACTTTACTTTTACTTTTCAGGGTTTATTTCTCGCCCTCCATCAGACACTAAGAGTCTGTTCAGGCGGGCCTTGGTGTGTGAAAATAATTTCTTTCCAGTTAATATTTTGTTCTGTATCTTTTCAGTTATTCGCTAGCATTTGTATTCAGGCTTAATAGTTTTCAGATCAATATTATAACACTTTCCAAGGGATAAGTCTTCAGGTTTTTCTTGAAAGCTGCCACATTTTTGCTATTCTTGACATCAAGTGGAAGGTCGTTGAAGGGTCTCGGTGCAGCATAACAAAACGTTATTCCCCCTATTGCATGATTCACACTAATTTTGAATAGTCTATATGGGTCATCAGCATGTCTAACTCTTACAGCAGCGCTAGTAGCTTGAGGATAGGGGATCAAGCAACCCCGAAGATATTTAGGCTTATCACTTGTAAGTGCTTTGTGAGTCAACAAACAAATCTTAAATTCAATTCTAGCCTTAACAGGTAACCAATGTAGATTGATCAATGCAGGAGTTATTATCTCCAATAGTTTAATGCCTTTTATCAGTCTAGCCGGCCGGTTTTGCACATTTTGAAGCTTTCTTAGTAGTGTATTGGGCAATTTATAGTACAGAGAATTGCAATAATCAAGCCTTGATATTATGTGACTCATCACTAAAATGTTTGTACTGCCCTCTGTTAAATATTTTCTAATAAATGCTATGTCTCTCAGGTAATAGTTACACACTTTCACTGTGTTCACAATTTGATCCCTCATCGACAAATTACAATCTATCAGTACACCCAAATTTTTCACAACAGGCACAATCCTAACATCAGCGTCACCAATTTCTATACTTTGAAATAACTGGTAATTCTTCAAAGCCACCTTTGTGCCAAAAAACATACATTCTGTTTTATCATCATTTAATTTAATCTTTTTTCCTCTGCATCCATGTTTTTATTTCAGTCATTATCTCATCAATTTTCTTCTTTGTATCTTGTGTTGTTGAAATTGAAAGGTAGAACTGAGTATCATCTGCATATAGTTTAAAGCCCACTTTTTGTTTTTTCAAGATGTGTGATAGCTCGATAGTATATAGCCTATGTTGAACAAGATAGGGCCCAGAACACTACCCTGTGGTACACCTTTCATAAGAATTCTCTCACTGGATCGGTTTCCAGAAACTTCTACAATAGTCTTCCTGTTTGTTAAGTAGCTTCGCAAAAATTCCAGTGCTTCTTCAGTCACTCCAATGGACTTTAAGTCGTCAAGTAAGTACTCGTGCACAACAGTATCGAAAGCAGCACTAAGATCTAACATAATCAAAATTCCACACTTTCCCTCATCAAGAAGACCTATCATATCATTCATTATTGAGCATAAGGTAGTTTCTGTAGAGTGATTAGCTCTGTAGGCCGATTGATTTTCCGGGAATACCTCTAACTCATTAATACGCGCCCATAATTGCTCACTTATGATTTTTTCAATAACCTTCGACATGTAGGATAAATTTGAAATGGGTCTATAATCTATATGAATTTAGTGCGTTTACATCACCTTTTCCTTTGTATATTGGTTTGATCAACGCAGTTTTTTCACAGCTAGGAAAACAGGATTGTGATATACTTAGGTTAATTATATTCAGGTAAATATTATATACAACTTGTTTGTTTGGAGCTTCCTTTATTGAACTGTTTGGGAAAGGGTCGTTTCCACAATATTTATTCTTCAACTCTCTCATAACCCTTAACAAGTGGCACATATCTATTTCCTTAAAATTTATTAACTTCTTACCCTCCTTCACTGGCATAATTGACTGTCCTTCTAACTGATTTTGGGGGAAACCTCTATAAATTTTATCAAGTTTTTCATTGAAGAATATAGCAAATTTCTCTGCACAGTCATTATCAGGCAAGACATATTTTTTCTTTAATCCAATCAAATCATCTAGGTTTTTGTGAAACTCCCTCATGTTATTAGTTTTTTTACTTTCGCCGTTGTAGAATTTTCTTTTTGTTTTTTCTAACAGGATGTTATAGTAATTTCTGGCCTTATCATATAGATTTCTGGCTTGTGAAGTTGTGAAGATTTGGCTCTTTTCCATCTACCTTCCATCTTAGATGGAAGGTAGATGTTGTTATTATCTTATATGATAACAACAATCGGGTATAGGGTACGTCATTGGGTGTAGGATGAACATTTCCGTCTTTAAGAGTCAAAGACAATACACGTTTGTCTTTGTTTAAGAGTAACACGAGTAGGGTTTGTTGTCATACGGAGTAGGATGAATATGGTGACGTCATAGTACAAGTGGTATAAGGCCAAAGATATCACACGAGACCCAATACGAGATTGCAGTTCTAATTTCTCCCCTGTATCCCATAAGACTACAGAAATCCATCAATATTTGTATTTACTCCGCTAGAAACTTGTCTTTTCCTTATTTGGATCATAGTCTGTGTCTGCTTACGTCACGAGATCATTTTAATAAATATAAATGAAATTCGCAATTGGTTACGCGTCTACATCCACATTCTAAGTAAATCACAACAATTACGTTAGGAATACTAAAAACGATAAATCTTACCGAATTTACAACAAATTAGAGGTGGATTGAGTGTGTAAGGTTAAGAAGTAAAACGCCTTTCGCAATACCATCTCGTAAGCCTTGTCACAGCCGAGACATGATACCACAACAACAACAACAATAATAAATCGGATTACGGGTAATTATGATATATTAATAGTGACCCACTCCAGTCACATTCATGTACCGCTTCCCAGAACAATGGAATCATGTTTATTTGAGAACGAAGCAAGCCACGGCGAAGCAGAGCCGATATGAGCAGCAGTTAATAACGATGATTGTGGGCTGTGGCCCTTTCTGAACTAGACGAAATTCAATCATTTACACCTTGCAAAATACCGTATTCTATTAGAATGATATCCTCTCATAGCATTGGTTGGCTAAGAGATTTTATCTCATATAATTACAATAATCGAATAAAACACAAATCTATGGTGACGTACTTAGGTGTAGGATGAACTTGCCGTCCTTAACACAAGTGTGGTGACATTATATGGAGTAGGATGACGTCATAGACCAAGTGGTTTAAGGTCAATTTCGACTAAAATCATATGAGAAAACCCATTGCATGATTGCAGTTTTAATTTCTTTCCTGCATGCCATGAGACCAGAGGAAGATACAAATGTTTTTATTTCCCCAGCTAGAAACTTGTCTTTTCTTTAGTTACATCATAATCTGTAGTACAGCAATGAATGGTGGTCGTCTAAGTTTGCTACCTGTGTCTGCTTACGTCACAAGTTCAATTTATGAATGAATACATATCGCTATTGGTTACACGTCTACATCCATATTCCAAGTAAATCATAATAATTGCGTTATGGAATACTAGAAACCATTGATCATAATGAATTTACCACAAATTAGCGGTGGATTAATGTGTTAGGTCAAGAAGTAAAAGTTCGCAATACCAATTCCTTAGCCTTGTCACACAGCTGATGCATGTAAACACAACAATAATAAAACAGATTATAAGCAATTATGATATACTAATAGTGACCCAAGACAGCCACATCCATGTGCTACTTCCCAGAATAATTTTGATTTGAGAACGAAGCAAGCCACATCGAAGCAGAGCTGACTTAAGTATGTTATGCAGCGCTGCACCGAGACTCTTCAACGACCTTCCACTTGATGTCAAGAATAGCAAAAATGTGGCAGCTTTCAAGAAAAACCTGAAGACTTATCTCTTTGGAAAGTGTTTTAATAGTGATCTGAAAGCTATTAAGCCTGAATACAAATACTACTGAAAAGATACAAAGCAAAATATAAACTGGAAAGAAATGATTTTCACACATCAAGGGCCGCCTGAACAGACTCATAGTGTCTGATGGAGGGCGAGAAATAAACCCCTAAAAGTAGAAGTAATAACGATGATTGTGGGGGGGGGGAACTTGGCGGCCATTGGTAGCAGCAGTTTGTGGCCCTTTCTGAGCTGGATACAATTCAGCCAATTACACCTTGCAAAATACCGTATTTTATTAGAATGATATCCTTTCCTGTCGTTATATCATGGCATTGGTTGGCTAGAAGTTATTATCTTATATAATCAAAATAATCGAACAAAACAAATATGGGGGGACGTCTTTAGGTGTAAGATGAACTTTCTGTCCTTAATCCACGAGTAAGATGGCGTGTCATATGGAGTAGTATGAACATGATGACGTCATAGACAGTGATCGGCTTCCCTTTGCAGTATAGAGATCTTAGATGAAAATACCTTTAAAACTATTAACTTAAATTGAAACAGTTCACGTCAAGAAGGTCAATTATCTATTTAATAATCCTTTTTATTCCTCTGAGTTTCTGTTTTAAATCTTTTTTCATTTAAAAGTAGGACTTGTGTTGATAGACATATGTTTCATACCATCTAAGTAAGGGCATAGAAAGACAAAGTCCAGTTAGTCTTATATTCAATAATGTATTTCTATCATACTAACTTGCATTGGGTTGATTGGTTTGAGTGAAGTTAAAATATTTAGTAATTAAATCAGACCATGTAATTTTACCCCTACGTAATACCATTACTTCAGATATAAATACGTTTTGTGATTAGAATGCGAAGTATAGTAGTAATTTCATGACGCCAGCGACCATAGTCAACACGGACAACTACCAATCACAGATGAGAATGCCGATGACGTAATGAATAGAAAAACACAAACGTCCTAGGGGCTGGACGCACCGTCAAAAAGCCCCTGTCCGGAGAGAAGCTCCGGGCAATCTAAAGAAGAAGAAAGAAGTCCTCGACTTATGGATTGCTGTTTGAGCACCGGATCAAATAAACTGAAAATTGTTTTCAAACTCTCCTGCTATTCAAATGTTATAGTTTATATTTATCCATTCTATTTTTGTACAAAAATTATTTACTTTGTGAAATTTTGATTGAACTCGAGCGTAAATTACATGAAAATCGTATTCAAAACCTCTTTTATGAAAGTATAACGTCGGTAGCCCTATGATGTTTGATTTCATCCTAAACTTGTATATTTTCATAACACTCATTATGTTCTTACGTGTAGTAATGCTGTGCAGTTTCCCGAAACTTTTAATGATAAAGATTTGGCATTTTCAGCTTAAATTATTTCTCACTGATTTTTCAATTGATACTAACGAAGCGTCCAAGAGCTGATTGCATTATTATTACTATTATTACTAGAACCTAAGCTATTAAATCATTAATTAATTAAAAAATTGACTCCAATTACCCGGAATGTAGTGTACTGTGCCCATAGAAACCTCAACAACAGCACAGTTCTGTTTGTTACTGGTATGCCATTTTAAAATCCCATAAACTTTTAATTCATCATTACCACCATAGGACATTCGAACATATCATAAGTACTATACTTGCTTAATCATTTGTGACACGATACAATGCATGGACAATAAGCCTACAAAATCAGCGATGAAATGCACTAAAAATTTGTAGCAGGTTAATTGATATAATTATAGTAGATTCTCTTAAATCTCCAGGGGTCACCGAGCGAGAGATTGCAAACTGAAGAGATTATGTTCTAATTTGTAGACAACTAAAAATTTAAGTAGATTCGTTGGCAATTAATTACTTAAACAAAAGAATCTTTATAGCTTTATGTGATTTTTTTTCTTCAATTCAAACTCTATATATAGAAGATACAAATCATTTTTATATGGAGACATGGCAATATATATGTGAAACGCCTAGAGAAGACTTAAAAGCTAGATTATAAATTAAGTTTTGATGATCAAAGTGCATTTACCCAACCAGATTGTGTCGCCTTTGCATCAATATATTTGAAAATGCTTACAGATTTCACTTACCTTGATTGGTACCTGCGGAATCTCGAAATTTAAATCAATATTTAACAATAAAGTCCTGGCTATAACACCTTAAGAATACTAGAGCCATGCAATGGCTGATACTAAATACCTCTCGCCTCGTAGGCCTACTAATATTAGAATTCAAGTGATGTTCTAACATAATGTAAAGAAAAATGAACGTGAATAAACGGGTGACTTTACTAATCCTCGTCAGCTTAATCTAAAAATTCTGGTGATTCATTTAGTATAAAATTCATGTAGTTTTTCTCATTCTCCATAAGACAGGGAATAAAATAGTGCAGAAGGAATTACATATTGTGAGAAAATGTCATCTAAGATCAATCTTATCGGGAGACAATGAATGAAACAATTAAATAATTATATCAATGTTAAATTAATGTTTTCTTTTATTAGGCTTGAGGGGAATGCCAAGAAGTGGCACTTGCTCGAGTTATCGGTTAGCAGATTATAGCATTAACTCAACTGAAATTTCTTAAGGTTGTGGTAGACTATTGGAGACGTCCCTGACTGTCAATCTGTTTGACAGGAGTTCGAGACCGACTCGGTTATTATTACTAGCGTACACTACCGTTCAAACCTGATGACTAAATATTTAAATGTTATACACACACACATTCAACCGTTCCCCCTTTCCTAACTACAACATGACAGTTTTAGCAATTCGTGGGAGATTGTGGTTTCCGAATGTACCTCTCGTGGCACACACCCTCATCAGGGTATGACTACTCCCTTTCCTCCTACAAAAGGACAGGAGACTTGGTAGTCATACATCTGGTAATGACGTTGAGTGTGACAGGAAATAAATCCATACATAAATATACAGCCAGACACATTGCTCTCTGTTATAAAGGAGAGATTATTACTAGTCAAGTTACAACCTTAGTTGGAAAAGCAGGAGGATATAAGACTAAGGGCTCCTACAGGGAAAGTAGAAAGTGGTTAAAATGAACTTTGCAAAGATTCTCAACTGATGACCAGGGTACAATGAATTCGCTGACCTCACTTTGGAAAGAAATTCAGTTGTAAGGTTTCAATTCATTCTAACATAAATAATCATCTAAATAGACCAGAAATTCAGTACATATACATGTACACATGGTCATAAACAGTGTAACTGTAAAATAAAGTAATTGCAAAACCTGCAAGACATTCTTTGGGTATGAAGCTAATATTATTATTATTATTATTATTATTACTAGCCAAGCTACAACCCTAGTTGGAAAAGCAAGATGCTATAAACCCAAGGGCTCCAATAGGGAAAAATAGCTCAGTGAGGAAAGGAAATAAATAAATGATGAGAATAAATTAACAATAAATCATTCTAAAAACAGTGACAACGTCAAAACAGATATGTCCTATATAAACTATTAACAACGTCAAAAACAGATACAGTATGTCATATATAAACTATAAAAAGACTCATGTCAGCCTGGTCAACATAAAAACATTTGCTCCAACTTTGAACTTTTGAAGTTCTACTGATTCAACTACCTGATTAGGAAGATCATTCCACAACTTGGTAACAGCTGGAATAAAACTTCTAGAATACTGTGTAGTATTGAGCCTCATGATGGAGAAGGCCTGGCTATTAGAATTAACTGCCAGCCTAGTATTACGAACAGGATAGAATTGTCCAGGGAGATCTGAATGTAAAGGATGGTCAGAGTTATGAAAAATCTTATGCAACATGCATAATGAACTAATTGAACGACGGTGCCAAAGATTAATATCTAGATCAGGAATAAGAAATTTAATAGACCTTAAGTTTCTGTCCAACAAATTAAGATGAGAAACAGCAGCTGAACACCAGACAGGAGAACAATACTCAAAACACGGTGTGGCGGGATGTTGCAAAAACAACCCCCACACCCTTGAATCTTACTTACTTACAATGGTCTCCACAAAACAAACTTTCCCCTTACGTTATCAGCAGCGGGACTCTTGGACAAAAGGACAAAAATCAAAACAAAACATATCCTTAACACTATATTCTTACAAACTATAATAAATAAATCAATAACCATCCACAATCAAATTACCAACACTTAAAACTAATCAAAACTTAACACCAAATAATATAATATATAATAATCAAAAGCACCATTCATATAACCCGCAAAAACCCTAACAGACTTAAAATTACCCCACACACCAAAACCAAAAGTAAATATATATATGAATTATCTTGTATAAATATTTTATGGACACCAACACAAAGCCGACTGTCTTTTACGGCAACTACCACAATCACAGCTTTGTTGTCAACAGATTACACTGGGTGGCAATTTGCCACAACTGCCACGCTGAATTGATTGTTAGTCATCATCCCCATCATCATCATTATCATCATCATCATCAACAATCCAAATACAAAGGCCAGGTCATCATCGGTTCAGCAATCCAAAAGCAGTCCAAACAAAATCGTAATACAGGCCAGGTCATCAACAATAAATCCACTTTCAAAATTCGGTCACTCCAAAGGAGGAATCGCAGCCTGCCAAAATAAAAAAGAAAAACACTTACGAACACTTCTACCTAACTGAACTATCGCACTATAATCAAAGATAAATAATAAATTGTTCCTATCATTCACAATCACGACAAGCAAAGATAAACAAAACTGTACTTACTTTGAAAATCAAAAAAAACACTTCCACGCTGGTCGAAAATATATAAATAGTTATCCAGCACTCACACAACTGCCTTAAGCTGCAGTCAAATAAGAAAGCATTCGCTCCGAAACATTCACCACTGTCGTAACCTAACTAAAAAATGTAAACAAACAATCTCATTTGTACCAACAGTCTTTCTCACCCCCCAACGATCATTCTCTAACTACCACTTGCTCTTCGGCGCACACCGCAGTCACACAAACACACAACCAAACACTCAAACACACACTCAAACACACACACACTCTCGCGCGCGATCTAGAAAAACTAAAGCAAATGAAATTCTCTCTCTCTCTCTCTCTCTCTCTCTCTCTCTCTCTCTCTCTCTCTCTCTCTCTCTCTCTCTCTCTCTCTCTCTCTCTCTCTCTCTCTGGATTTGGCAAAAACAAAAAAATAAAAATAAAGTAAAAATAAATCCTCCACATTCCTCCCCCCTTACTTTGCCAAATCCTTCTCACACAACACTTACATTATTTTTTTCATAACCCAGTCGCAGTCGGGAACGGGACCTCTACTCCGAGTAACTGGGCCTCCATATACTCTCTCATTCACTTCTTCCTTATCACAATCATTAGCTACATTAACACTATTCCTATCTAAATCCCTATCATCTAATATATCATGTACAATCATATCTACCTCGTTCTCATCTGGCCCTATAATTACACTCATTTCTGTAAACAGTTCATCCATTTCATCAAAAACATTCTCAACTTTAGTAAAAGATTCATTCATACTACTAATCATTCTCCTATCTCTCACTCTCGCATTCGTCATCCTTTCTTTTACATCACCTAAGGAAAAGCCACACACACTATAGGTATCATTCATACTCAGCCATGATTCATCTGTATTAACACATTTATCTTCCATACACACTTGCACATTTACACCCTTGTCATACTTATTCGTATTCTTACCTATACCTATAAATTTCCCTTGCACTTTCTCCTCACTTAAAACTTTCAAACGCCTCTTTTTCCTATATTCGACCAACACTAATTGTTTATTTTCCAGCCCTAACTTCTCATGCATACTAGATTCATACTTGCTCATTTCCAACCAATTATTCATCCCATTCTCACAAACATTAATCCTATTCCTTCCACACACACAGGAGGACTCACCCAGCTGAACCCTCTCACACTCTAGTTTCCCGAACATCCTGGCTGACTTAATCCCTTCCTCCTACATACTCTAGCTACATGCCCATCTGCACCACATTCAGTACACTTACCCCGCGGCTCCTTGCACATTCTAGCATAATGACCATCCTTACCACAATTACCACAAATCACATTCATACGATTACTACGACATCCACTCGCTATGTGCCCAGTCATACCACACCGATAACATTTTATCCCTTTCTCTTTCTTGCACTCACTAATTCTATGCCCTACCTCACCACATCCAAAACAAGCACCTAGAGCCCATCTACATTCATTCTTCTTATGTCCTACTTTCCCACATCTATAACACTTCTCTTCACGGATACAACTACCTGACCTATCTTGCGGCGCACTAGCACTCCTATCCCTCCAAACCTGATTCCCTTGCCTAAACCCTTCATTTGTCCTTACAGGTATTCCCACATTACTCGCCCTAACACTCCTATCTACTACATTATCAGCTACCCTCATTGGTCCTCTCAAAATTGCGTCCTTATAACTACCAAATTCTATTACACTTTCTTCCATTCCAGTTCTTACACTCACAGATTTACTTTCTTTCATGCACCTATCTAACTCATAATCCTCAACTATCTCTAGTATATCATCCCATGTCAATCTCTCTTGCGTCCACCTCATTTTCTCTTTGCGTTTCAAATTAATAAATTCACACACATTCTCAGGTACTGTTGCCAAAAAATTCCTCATTAACTCCTTATTCTCATTTATACCTTCATCCCCATACTTCTTCCTAGCTAAAGTTTCCAACCTACATACGTACATTGATATAGCTTCTCCTGCATTCATCCTTGCCTCATCAAAATCATTTTTACGCTTATACTTAACACTCCCTTTCATACGTTTTACCTGCTCAATTATTCTCGTTTTCACACTTTCATAATCAACGTCCCCTACACTCATTATCACTCCATACATCGTCAACAAATACCCAGTCAAATATTCTCCTAACTCCCTAGCCCAAACTCTTTTACTATCACCATACTTATCCTGACAATACCTCTCATACTCCTTGAAAAAATCATTTACATCCCTACTGCTATGCTCATTGAACCTTTCACACCGAGGTACCTCTCTCATAAACACAGTCTTACACACATCACGTTCATTCTCACTGCTATCATCACTGTCTACTCCCTTGTTACCTTCTTCCTCATTCGAATATAATGAATCCACTTCCACACTTAAATTCCTATCCTTAACCATTCCCTTCTTACCCTTTTTCTTACTTACCACTTTCACCCATTCACGATCGTCCTTGCTATCAGCCTGATACTTTTTCTTCTCTTTCTTCACATCACTTTTACCTTTCCTTTCATCTTTCCTCTCCCCTTTCTGTTCATCCTTACTATGCCTAATTCCCTTATCTTCAATATCACCATCACTATTACTACTATCACTATCACTTCCTTTCCCATTATCACCTACCTTAACCTTCTCTTTCACTACCAACCCATTACCCGAAGCTGAGGACACTCCTCCGACTGCACCTTCACCCATTATAGTTTTCATCATCCCCATGACTTGCCCCATCATATCTTCCATTCGTTTCTCCATTCGTTCTTCATTCTCTCGCATCCTCATCTCAACACATTCTTCCACTCTCTCTACTGTCCCCTTTAACTCCCTAAGCTCCTTCTGCATCGCCGCATTCTCCCAGTTCAACCTCTCATTCTCTATTAGCAACCTCTCCTCACGCTCCTTACTCAGCCGCAATTCCTCCTTCAATAACTTGTTCTGCTCTTCCATTTTTCATCAACCTTAATCCTAAATTCTTAACCTAATTCCGTCCTTCGTCCAACAGTCCAGCTTCTATCCCACCTCAGCAGTCCCTGTTCGGGCGCCAAAATAATGTGGCGGGATGTTGCAAAAACAACCCCCACACCCTTGAATCTTACTTACTTACAATGGTCTCCACAAAACAAACTTTCCCCTTACGTTATCAGCAGCGGGACTCTTGGACAAAAGGACAAAAATCAAAACAAAACATATCCTTAACACTATATTCTTACAAACTATAATAAATAAATCAATAACCATCCACAATCAAATTACCAACACTTAAAACTAATCAAAACTTAACACCAAATAATATAATATATAATAATCAAAAGCACCATTCATATAACCCGCAAAAACCCTAACAGACTTAAAATTACCCCACACACCAAAACCAAAAGTAAATATATATATGAATTATCTTGTATAAATATTTTATGGACACCAACACAAAGCCGACTGTCTTTTACGGCAACTACCACAATCACAGCTTTGTTGTCAACAGATTACACTGGGTGGCAATTTGCCACAACTGCCACGCTGAATTGATTGTTAGTCATCATCCCCATCATCATCATTATCATCATCATCATCAACAATCCAAATACAAAGGCCAGGTCATCATCGGTTCAGCAATCCAAAAGCAGTCCAAACAAAATCGTAATACAGGCCAGGTCATCAACAATAAATCCACTTTCAAAATTCGGTCACTCCAAAGGAGGAATCGCAGCCTGCCAAAATAAAAAAGAAAAACACTTACGAACACTTCTACCTAACTGAACTATCGCACTATAATCAAAGATAAATAATAAATTGTTCCTATCATTCACAATCACGACAAGCAAAGATAAACAAAACTGTACTTACTTTGAAAATCAAAAAAAACACTTCCACGCTGGTCGAAAATATATAAATAGTTATCCAGCACTCACACAACTGCCTTAAGCTGCAGTCAAATAAGAAAGCATTCGCTCCGAAACATTCACCACTGTCGTAACCTAACTAAAAAATGTAAACAAACAATCTCATTTGTACCAACAGTCTTTCTCACCCCCCAACGATCATTCTCTAACTACCACTTGCTCTTCGGCGCACACCGCAGTCACACAAACACACAACCAAACACACAAACACACACTCAAACACACACTCAAACACACACACACTCTCGCGCGATCTAGAAAAACTAAAGCAAATGAAATTCTCTCTCTCTCTCTCTCTCTCTCTCTCTCTCTCTCTCTCTCTCTCTCTCTCTCTCTCTCTCTCTCTCTCTCTCTCTCTCTCTCTCTCTGGATTTGGCAAAAACAAAAAAATAAAAATAAAGTAAAAATAAATCCTCCACAACGGTAGAATGAAAGAATTAAACCACTTCTTCAGAATAGATTGATCACCGAAAATCTTAAGAGACTTTCCCAATAAGCCAATTTTTTGTGCAATTGAAGAAGACACAGATCTAATGTGTTTCTCAAAAGTAAATTTGCTGTCGAGAATTACACCTAAAATTTTAAAAGAGTCATACAAATTTAACGAAACATTATCAATACTGAGATCCATCCTTAACCTACTTACAATCATACTTTGAGTTTTATTAGGATTCAACTTCATACCCCATAATTTGCACCATGCACTAATTTTAGCTAAATCTCTATTAAGGGATTCACCAACCCCAGATCTACATTCAGGGGATGGAATTGATGCAAAGAGAGTAGCATCATCTGCATATGCAACAAGCTTGTTTTCTAGGCCAAACCACATGTCATGTGTATATAGTATGAAAAGTAATGGGCCAAGAACACTACCCTGTGGAACACTGGATATCACATTCCTATACTCATTATGGTGCCCATCAACAACAACTCTTTGAGATCTATTACTTAAAAAAGCAATAATACTGCTAAGAAACGACCCACCCACTCCCAACTGTTTGAGTTTGAAAACAAGAGCCTCATGATTAACACGGTCAAAGGCAGCACTAAAATCAAGGCCAATCATACGAACTTCCCGACCACAATCAAGGGATTTCTGTACAGCATTGGAGATTGTAAGAAGGCATCACATGCTCCAAGGACTTTACGAAAACCAAATTGCAAACTAGGGAATAGATGATTACCTTCAGCAAATCTATTAAGACGTTTTGCCAGAAGAAGTTCAAAAACTTTAGATAATATGGGATTTATGGAAATTGGGCGGTAATCAGTAGGACTTGAGCTACCACAAACACATTTACATAGAGGAGTAACATTACCAATTCTCCAACAAGTGCTAAAAGCTCCTCTTCTTGCTAACTTGCGCAAAATAACAGATCACTTTGGAGCTAAGAAATCTGCTGTCTTTATAAAAAAAAAACAAAGGAAAAATGCCATTTGGGTCTACACCTCCATAAGCATCAAGGTCCATCAACAGAGCTTTAATCTCACGAGATCGAAAAGCTAAACTAGTTAGTTTAGCCTCAGGAAAACAGGAATTAGGAAGTTCAAGTTTTTCATTACTCTGTTTTACTGTCAAAAACATCAGCCAACAGGGTTGCCTTTTCCTTTGGACAGTGAGTGACTGAGCCATCTGGTTTAAGTAAAGGAGGAACTGTTGCACCTACACCAAAGAGTGCAGATTTAAGGGTTAGACAATAAGATGCTAGACAGAAGTAGAAACAGAGGCGCAGTAGAAGACTAAAATGTGAATACAGCTAGGGGCCAAAGGATGCTGCAAACAAGTAAAATACCTTGATGTACTATAACTGTAGAAGGGATTGAGGTTAAACTGGGGAGAAACCCTTGACAAGCCTCTCTCTACACGAAATTGGAGTTGAAACCATACTTTTAACCCTAAAGTTAACAAGGTTGGATAGCATCAGACAAAAAGAAATCTGGAACTAGTGGAAGTTCAAAGACAAACAAACATACGGATCTAGGGACCGAGAAGATTCCCCTATAGCATTAAAGTGCAGTGATGGCAACCACCAACAGGATCAAATACTACAAAATTTTAACAGTAATTTGTATTTTTCTAAGCTATATTAACCAGTCATTTATATGGGTTAGTTCGGTAATTGTTCTGTTACGACCAAATTGAAGAAATACCGTGGGCCTGGTGACATTGTATTGTTGCATCAAGTTTCCATTGGCTTGATCTCACTTCGTTCTAGGTCGAGACTTGTGAGGTGAATGGGGCGGAAATATAAAATGTTTTAGTTATGAAAAATACAAATAACTTTTATAACTTGTACAGGTAGTTTGTTCCTACGAGAATACAAAGTCTTATCATTTATATGGGAGTCTTCCTTAGGAAGGACAATGTCCTCAGCTATAAAAAAAATTATGGTGTCTGACCCTTAACCCAGTATCCGTTCATACTTGGCTCTTATGTGAGTCAAAATCTAACAAGTTTGGACTTTTGTAAGAACATTTCCCAATTTACTGGTGAAGATAATGCATATGACCGCAGTGAAGTGCTTACCTACATGTAAGTTATTAATGCAATGTGGCTACTTTCAAGCGAAGAAAGCGGAGCCCATTCATCCTGCTCTCACAGACTCACACCATAATTATGCTGAAGTACAGTAACTGATGACACAACAAAATGCTAGCTGTCCTGCTGAGACATAGGTCTTTATATCAGTTGTTGGATGGCTACCACATAACCTAAGGAGGTGTCCACAGGTTGTGGGAGCAATCCTCTAAGACAGTGAAGGTGGTCTACCTTCTACAAATATCTGCACTGAACACCTGTGTTAGAGTGGTTTTTGCAGAACTCCGTGGTTGCTTCTCATGAAGAATTACTGGCCCTCATAGACAAAATGAGTGTATGCTTAGTTATTCCCTTTTTGTTGCGACCTGTACTTATAACCAAGTTCCCTTTTTGATCACTGAAATGGAAAATGATTTAGTGCAATTTGCTATTGATTGATGAACGTACAACCGAGAATGACAGACTTTTCTACCGCCTGGAGTAATACCAGATAAGCTAGGGCAAGGAGGAAAATCACCTTTAAGGTTAGGTCTTTATCTGTCACTGTATAGGGGTTCACAGGGTGTCAACTTTAGGGACCTCAGAACCTTCATCACACTCCAAAGAAGGGGTTTAATTTCCCAAGATGGGCAAGACTACTTGAAGCTTCTAATCAAAGCAGAGTTAGATTCCCTTCAGTCGATAGACCTGGCTCATGGCTGAGTAACATCATTTCATTGCAGTGACAGACAAGTTTCTCTTGCTGTAGTTAACCTAAAAGTTCTGCAATTAGGGGAATAGCGGCCGTGAGTGGAACAATATTCCTTCTATGGCATCAATCACAAAAAGTAACCATTTTGCCTGGTAGACCATTGCAGAGCTATCCTGAAAGTTGCTTCGCAATCTGTCTCAAAAGACCTCTCTTTCCGAGATGCTGGATAACCTCCAACCATGAAAAGATAGGCAGCGAGCTGCTTTGTGAAACTTTTTCATGTACAGTTGTGGGCAATCTAGAAGTTCTCTCGGAACTTCTATGAAATTCCATTCCTCTTGGGGCCACTTTGACACTACTAGCATTACTCATAGGTTTTGCGACATTAGCATTTGTTCAAGACCCGAGGAATCAGGCAGAACAGGGGAAAAGCGTTATGTACATTTGGTCCCAAGGTTGTTAAAATGCATCTTCTAGTACTGCAGCTGGGTCTAGAGAGTAATACAGTACATTGGTAGTTTGTGGTTCAGGTGTATGGCAAACTTATCTATTATTAGGGAACCCCACAAAATAGAGCGCTCACCATTTGACAATTCAAAGACCACCGAGCCAACTAGTAGATCGTCTGCTATTACATTTTTCCCCTAGAATGAAATGGGGTGAGAGTTGGACAGCATTCACCCGAGCCAAGTACTGCATCCCTACTGCCAATTGACAAGAGGCAAGATATTGAGCTCACTTGCTTGTTGACATGTGACACCAATGTTGTGTTGTCGCTTATCAACTAAAGTGGAGCAACATTAAGTACACCGTTTTTAGTTATATAGATATACTATATGCAATGACTTGTCTTCCTGTGACCAAATTCGTGTAATTTGTTCCTGTTGATGATGGATTCCCCATCCTTGGCAAGAAGCATCTAATAACAGTAGAAAGTCTGGAGGGAGAACCTGTAGAGGTCTGCCAGCTAACAGGTTCTTCTCCTTGATCCACCAGACAAGGGTCGAGAGGTGACGTGTCCAAGAAGGTTCTGCCAAAGATGGGCTTTGTCAAGAGGTGTTGCATGGCAATTTGGGAAAAACAGAAATTGTTGTAAACTTCTCTTAATATATAATTCTGTTAATTCAGTACTGTAAATAGTGTTAGCTCACCCCTTGTTTATTAATATCTGAATCATCTTTCCAGACTGACATATGTCCTACTCTCTGTAGGGCCTATTGCCTAGGTAAATGTGTTGACTATATCTGACGAGATTGATAAAGAAAATATAAATGTCAGCGTTTCATGTTTATTTCAGTGAAAATTTAGTTTATTGGTAAGAAACTGTAGATGTTTTATGGGTTGTTGGATTGTTCAAGGTTTTACGACAACTTAGCGATGGTTTACCTAGACTCAACTCTGTAGTCGACTTGTAATCTCAACAAATGTGTAGGCAACCTTTATCTTGATGTTAAATTAATGGATTTTTTCTAATTATGTTTTGTTTTGAAATTGTTATTGCTCTTCATAAGTCTCGATTATAGATCACCGTACAAATGAATTTGTTTGTTCCTTAGGCCCTCATTGTCTTTGCCTTTACTAGTAAATTAACCCAATCTTACCTGAGATTTCAGCTATTTAGTATTTCCATTATTCTTCCCCCCTAATTTCTAATCTGCATAGCAACAATAAAATAATAGAGAAGTTCTAAGGTTACGCTGGGTCCCCTTGCCAATAATAAAATCAAGGGGTGATGCACCGTGCCCATTTCTTTTTTTATTTTTGTTCCCTTTTCCCAATCTCTGGGGCATTCCACCTTATATTTGTGTAAAACCAAGTTAGTATGGTCAGTATTCTAACACTAGGTAGTCTGCATGCTATGGCCAGCCTAAGTCAGCAAAACCACTACACCTATTGCCTGGATTACTTTGCTGGGAATTTCCCTCTAGAACAAAGTTTGAAGGATAAACAGGTTCCAGCAGTTAAAAGTATATGTCAGGCCTCCATCCTTCCATCAGTTCCTCCAGTAGGAAGAGGTTACTGAAGGAACCTGGGGACCTTTCCAAGACTTCTTCGATTACTTTCTTCTCCAGCAATAAGGTCACTGCCTTCAATAATTAAAAGGTCTTCTGGGATCCCATCGAATACAATGATGGGATAGTCAGATTCTGACAGGTGGGTGACAGCTTGTGAATGGGACACGAAACCTGCAAAAGACGACTTCTACCATCCAGGGATCTGGCCAAGGTGTTGCCACTTGTCCAATCATGATGTAGGCTTCACTCCCCACCCCTGGCACGTTAGGGAACCTGACGCCTCGACTGTAACAGGTTGAAACATGACCTCTCTGTTGAAACAGACAAGGGTTTTGGTTTCCTGTTGTAATGGTGAATGGAGTCTAGTTCTGAAAGCAGGCAACATTAAGTGCGAGTGGTGATGACCGAACCATAGCTGACTGAGGAACTGAGAACCTTGTTGGAGCAGCTACTAGAGTTATGGCGTCTTTTGACGGGCCAGACAGTACTACATTGGATCCTTCTCTCTCGTTACGGTTCACTGTACCTTTGCCTACACATACACTGAATAGTCTAACCTATTCTTTACATATTCTGCTGTCCTTACACCTGACAACACTGAAATTACGAAACAACTCTTCTTCACTCAAGGGGATACTCTACTGAAATTGTTCAGTGGCCCCTTTCCTCTTGCTTTGGGTAGAAGAGACTTTAGCTATGGTAAGCAACTCTTCTAGGACACTCCAAAATCAAACCACCGTTCTCTAGTCTTGTGTAGTGCCATAGCCTCTGTACTATGGTCTTCCACTGTCTTGGGTTAGAGTTTTCTTGCTTGCGGGTACAATCGGGCACACTATTCTATCTTATTTCTCTTCCTCTTGTTTTGTTAAAGTTTATGTAGATTATAAAGGAGATATTCATTTTAGTGTTACTCTTCTTAATATATTCTATTTTTCCTTTCCTCACTGGGCTATTTTCACTGTTGGAGCCCCTGGGCTTATAGCATCCTGCTAGGGTTGTAGTTTAGCAAGTAATAATAATAATCTTCTGGAAAGAGGACTGGCTAGATTTTACTTTTTCCACTGCAGGCAAGAAGTGTTGTGTGGTCAATTATACATTAAGTTACTAAGTGCAACTATATCTCGACACTTGTGTCAACACAGATGACAGCGTCCCTTTTAAGGCATTCCCCAAAATTAAGGCTGTTTGGTGAAGGACATATTCTAAGGTTTTTTTGTTCCTGAACGTACAAGCTCTTCGTATTGCTTGAATGTGTCCAGATCTGAAAGGTTTTCAGACAATAAAGCAAGATACTGCTCAGGACCAACGGTCTACCCGGGAGAAAGCTTGGAATGCTGTCATGGAAGTTACTTCTAAAGTAGCTCTTGTTTAGTGGTGACTGTAGGTTTAGTTTGTCACTACGCATCCCAAGAGTGAAGTTTTCTACATCTTGGTCATTAGTCAATACAGGGATGCACTCCTGTACTGTATATATAGAACTTTCTCTGGCAAGATAGAGATGAGAAGGCAATCAGGATGAACTAGTTGAACTTCATGAATTTTGTATGAAACTTGCTTGTTAAAAAGCCCCATTGATATCTCTTGCTTGATTTGATAGTGATACTGCATGTTCAACTTTTGATGCATGATTTGGGGTTCTAAGAAGAAACCCACCATACAACGTTTATCTAAGCCCGAGGAGATTCTCCTAAACCATCTATTCATCTAATGCTCATAATTTTTAAGAAATGTGAACTTACTTCTAGACCCGATTGGGACTTGGGGACAAAAATTTGGCATCTCTGCGGACTTCACTTCTTATAACACCTGTTCTGGTTGGTCCTCCATCACTACTAATTAAAGAAGGAACACACTAACCGGACCTAGGCCTGGATCCTGATGGAGTTCGTTCGTTTCAGAAATACCCTGCTAGATTTTCTAACTCTTTACAAAATCTTGCCTTTCCCATTTACCTTTAGATGTGTGAGGAGAGGCTGACTACAACCCAGAAATGATCTCATATCTTTGATGACAATTATTTACATGATCCCTACTCTTAGTAATGGGGGGGGGGGTGTTGTAGGAAATGGGTTTTGACCTGTGATTTGCCACTAATTGCTATATTTCCTTGCAGATCAGAAAGATCTGGAAGATTGGGAATTATCACCATGGTGTGTTCACATGAGATTTCAGAGTGCACTAAATGGCAGACGCATGTCAGTCAAGGAACTTGTTGGCAACACATTCAGATGGTGGAAAAACAGCATCCTTAATGGTAGCAGAATGTGGCCTATGTGAAATTCACTTTAAGGGTTGTGGTGGCCGATACGGTAACATACTTGACTGATGAACTCTAGACTGGGGTTCTAATCCCGCTCAAACTTATTAGTTTCTTTGGTTGCTGCAATCTCACCATTATTGTGAGCTAAAGATGGGGTATATCTGCCAAGTTATCAACAGCCATTGCCTGTTCCTCCTCGATCCTAGCTTGGATGGAGAGGGGGGCTTGGGGGCTTATATGTATATATGGTCAGTCTCTAGGGCATTGTCCTGCTTGATAGGGTAATGTCACTGTCTCTTGCCTCTGCCACTCATGAGTAGCTTTTAAACATTTAAATGTTTTTCAGTTTCCCTGTGGGAAAACATATTTGAGGGATCTTTAGTGGAACTATAGATGCAGCAATAAAGTAGCACTAGTACTTGCCATTAAGGACCAAACCACTCTGTGGAAGATTAATTTTATTTTAATTCATTTTTTTGTTTGCCAAATCGCGAAAGAATTGTATTTGCTTGTTTTACCAAATAGAGAGAGAGGGTGCGGGTATGTTTGTGTGTGTCCGCGGTGCGCGCCGTCGAACAAGTGGTTTGACCTGGTTACTGATCAGACGTGTTATTTTCTCCTCCTGACCTGACCTCCCGCTCAGTTAGGCCCATGAGGTAGCGACCACCCCGTGAAACTAATGAGGTGTTAACTTTTTGCTGAACTGCTGAAAACAAATCGTTTCCGTGCTCTCTTTATTACTCCACATCTTTTTGTCTTTTCTGTGTTTTTAAATAGTGATCTGAAAATGCATTCTGCTGAAGAAGTCAATAAATCCCAGGTCTTGAGTGGCCAGCCGCTTGTAACCAAAATCTCTAAAAACGTGAATGGAGTTCTCCAAGCCTCCAGTGTAGTGAACTCGCCTCCCGACCTGTGTGCTGAAATTCAGGCCCTGAAATCGTTACTCTCGGGTCAAATTTCTAACCTCGTATCACAAGTGAGTGATCTAAAGGACAAAATGGAGTCTATTGAGGAAAGGGTCACTGCTGCGGTGGAGGACAAACTACGCCCCCATCTAGAAGAAATAGACCGTAAAATTAGTGAAAAGGACAAAATAATTACCGACCTAACAAATAGGGTGGCGACACTTGAAGCCAGGCCAGACACATCTAGAGAAATGGAAATTCTCGAGGAGAAGCTGGATGAGATGGAAGCCCAAATGATATGTGATAATCTTGTCCTGTCTGGCCCTGCTTTGCCCGCTCCCCAACCAAACGAGGATACGCGGAATATAGGCCGAGATCTCGTGGAAAGGTGTGTCCAAAAGAATTTTCCTGACCACGTCTTCCTTGAAGGGCGAAGGATCGGTAAGAGAAGGGTCGATGGGTCTTTTGAAAACAACAACATCTTGCTGAAAGTGATGTCGCGAGCTGTGAAGGCAGACATCAGACACTCGTGTTTTCAACACAGGAATGACACTGCAAAAGGTTTCTTTATAGGCGAAGCGCTCACAAAGAAACGTGATAAGCTTTTTTATGAATTACGTAGAGTGAAAAGACAGCAGTATACCGGTCTGTTCCTACATACTCGCGACGGAGTTATTAAAGTGAAAACTTCCTCAGCGGGCAAAACTTTTGCTATCCGTACCCGAAAGGACCTTGATCTATTCTACAGTAGTATAGGGCTTAGTGCCCCTGAGTGATTTCAAAATATGTGCTAAATACTCCATTGTTTTCAGTTTCTGTAACCATTTTTTCTAACCTCATTAGTTTTTTCACATTTAAATTTTTGAATTTACACTCACAATTTTTTCTTTTTTTCAAATTGCATTATTTTACTTTTAACACTGCCATTTCCACTATTGTTAGTAATATCATTACTATTATCAAATTTACCATTATTACTTTTACTGATATTAATATCATTATTATTTTTTTTTTCTCCTTTTTTATTACTACTATTTTTGTTAATATTATTTTTATTATTCCTATTTCTGTATTGTAATTACAACAATTATTTCCTTGTTTATATTTTTTACAACTATTTCCAGTTTTCACCGTAACGAAATATTTTAATTTTTGTATTTCTAAGCATATTGTTACTAAACTATTAATTACTAATTTTAACTGTGGTTACGTCTCATGAACACAAATCCTGTATATCACATTGATCCTGATGAAAACTTTATTGATTTTGTGAACACATCTGATCTGTTTTCCTGTAAATATTACACTACTGACACATTTAATGATTCTCTCCCTAATCATATGCGGCAATGCCTTTCATTATTAAGTTTTAATATTCGAAGTTTCAAGAAAAACCATGACGAATTTATTGGCTACTTAAATAACTGCAACCATGATTTTGATATCATTGTATTGACCGAAACATGGGCTAAGGAAGAAACTCACTGCATGAATTATCTTCCTGGGTATAATGCGTGTCACAATTATCGGGAAGGTCGGAGGGGCGGCGGTGTAAGCATTTTCGTTAAAGACTCTATTGATTTTCAACCTCTTGATGACTTCTTCAACATTTCTAATGATAATTTTGAAAGTGTCGGTGTAACGGTTTCTATACCAAACTCGCCTCATAAAACAGTAATCTTAGGTATCTACAGACGTCCAGGAGGTAACGGAAATATGTTTTTCGACTCGTTAGAGGAGGTGCTAAGAAATCCAGGTATCTCCCCTATGAATACAATTGTCACTGGGGACTTTAACATCTGCTTAATGAGGGAAGGGGAGAGCGAGACCACCCGCAGACTGATTAACACAATGCGATCTTTTGACTTTCGCCCGTCAATAACTAGACCAACAAGAGTCGGCTCAAATGACTCGCTGTCTTGTATCGACCATATTTGGGCAAATAATAATCTTGTTGGTAATAGTGGGATATTCTTAGCAGATATCACAGATCATTTCCCAATTTTCTGTAGTCTATTAATGCCTATATTAAACAACGTAGACAACAAAATAAAAATTCAATTCAGAGATATGAGCGAAGTGAATGACAGGAAATTCACGGAACTCCTGAGGGGGAAAGACTGGACCGAATATGGTCAAGCCTCATTAGATCCTCACCTGGGTGCGGCCTCTTTTACGGATGAAATAGACAGCTTTTTCAATGAATGCTTTCCTTTAAAAACAAAATATGTAAGTGTTAAGAGATTTGTGAATAAGTGGCTCTCCAAAGGGCTACTGAAATCAATTAACATTAAACATAATTTATATCGAAGAATGAAATTGGGTGCTTATAGTGCCCAACGCTATAGAAACTATTGTAATATGTTGCTTACATTAATTCGCGTGGCAAAGAAAAAATATTTTGATAGTACTTTTGATCAACTCCGAAATGATGCTAAAAAATCCTGGGATCTCATAAATTCGTCCCTTAGGCCTGGAAAGAAAAAGCGCACTTCGCTAAGAAAACTCATTGGTCGTAACGGCGAAACTATTACTGACAGCCAACAGATTGCAAATGCTTTTAATCTTCATTTCTCTACAATTGGCATTACTCTCCGAGATGCCCTGCCTCAAAATAATCAGTTAGATTTTCATTCCTATTTGCCCCCTTCAAATCAGCACTCTATTTATTTGACCCCATCTTCTCCACTTGAAGTAATCAACATTATAAAAAAACTAAAGAACAAAAAAGCAAATATTCATTCTCCCCCTACTAAACTATATAAGAATAATGCTAGTTTACTTGCCTTTCCTATATCCTTATTGTTCAACCGTTGTATTGCCTCTGGCATTTATCCTGACATTTTTAAAATAGCGTGCGTTACTGTGCTACATAAGTCTGGTGATAAATCGGATGTCAATAGCTATAGACCAATAAGTTGCCTTCCCTTATTGAATAAAATTTTTGAAAAATTATTGTACAATCGACTCTACTCTTTCTTTACTAGATGTAATATCTTTTCTTCCTGTCAGTATGGCTTTCTGCGTGGCGTTAGTACAAGTGATGCTGTAAATGACCTTCTTGAAAATATCTACAATGCGATGAATAAAAATGAATACCTTGGTGCGGTCTTTTTAGATTTGAGTAAAGCCTTTGACACAGTGTCTCATGATGTGCTGCTTAAAAAGCTCGAACATTATGGAATACGTGGAAATGCATTACTCTTACTAAAATCCTACTTAACGAGTCGTAAACAATTTGTGACCCTCGATGGCCATCTCTCAGAGGTTATGGATGTCAAAATAGGTGTTCCCCAGGGATCAGTCCTAGGACCGTTATTTTTCCTCGCCTATATCAATGATCTACCTCGATCAGTAGGTAGGTTAAGCTCCATACTCTTTGCCGATGACACTACGCTTCACTTTAGACATAAAAATATCTACTCCCTCTGTGATACACTAACCAATGATTTAACTCATGTAAAAAACTGGCTACTAGCAAATAAGTTAACCTTAAATGAAAGAAAGACATACTTCATAATCTTTTCTCTACGAAGAGTTCCTGATAACATAAGGGTTTCTATAGGAAATCACACTCTGGATCAGAAGTCCAGTGGTAAATTTTTAGGGATAATTCTTGATAATAAACTAACTTTCTGTGAGCATGTAAATATGACAGTTAATAAAATTGCCAAAGTAATGGGTATCATATATAGATTAAAAGAGTATTTCCCCTTATATATTATAAAACAATTGTATCACTCGTTAGTATCTCCTCACCTAAATTACTGCAATACGGCGTGGGGGAGTAGTAGTAGAAATGTCTTGCAACCATTAATTGTAATTCAAAAAAGACTGGTAAGAATCATAAGCTCCAGTGATTACTTAGCTCATACATCGCCACTTTTCCGGTCTCTCTCGATATTGAAGCTGGAAGACAATTATAAGCTCTCCTTAATGAATATGATGTTCCAAACACTTATTTTGAACAAATTTCCAGATTTAAGACGAAAAATAATTCAGGAACAATCAGTTCATCCATATGGAACAAGAAATTCAAACTTAACTCTCCCTTTCATACGTATTAATAGATGCGAGCAAGCGTATCTATACCAAGGTATTAAACTTTGGAATACTCTGCCCGCTTATCTAAAGGCACTGCTTAGCGTTCGGTCTTTTAAGAAATCATATACAAATCTCCTGTTATCTGGGTATTAAGCTTTATTAATAAATATTTATACTTGCCTACCTAACCACAAAGCAAGTATGTTTCATTGTTTAGAATATTTTTTTATTTGTAAAACTAGTTCTTTTACTGAGTTTTTTGCTTAATATCTACAATTTTTTCAATGTATATACCATTAGCTTTCATATACCATCTTTCCTTATCATATAAATATGCATTTCCATTTGTTTTTAGGCTAAGATTCTCATTTATATGTATCTATTTGTATACATATGATTATGTATATGTATGCGTACATTTTGTATATCTATATCCATATTTACTTTATTTTTTATTTTTACTTAATTGATGATATTATTTTGTTGTATTATTGCCCGAAGAGCTCTGCTCCACATGGGCTTGGACTGAGTCTTTTTTTCTTTTTGTAAATCTTTGAATGTAAATATTTTTTGTCCAATAAACATTATTATTATTATTATTATTATTATTATTAGTATGGCTTTCTGCGTGGCGTTAGTACAAGTGATGCTGTAAATGACCTTCTTGAAAATATCTACAATGCGATGAATAAAAATGAATACCTTGGTGCGGTCTTTTTAGATTTGAGTAAAGCCTTTGACACAGTGTCTCATGATGTGCTGCTTAAAAAGCTCGAACATTATGGAATACGTGGAAATGCGTTGCTCTTACTAAAATCCTACTTAACGAGTCGTAAACAATTTGTGACCCTCGATGGCCATCTCTCAGAGGTTATGGATGTCAAAATAGGTGTTCCCCAGGGATCAGTCCTAGGACCGTTATTTTTCCTCGCCTATATCAATGATCTACCTCGATCAGTAGGTAGGTTAAGCTCCATACTCTTTGCCGATGACACTACGCTTCACTTTAGACATAAAAATATCTACTCCCTCTGTGATACACTAACCAATGATTTAACTCGTGTAAAAAACTGGCTACTAGCAAATAAGTTAACCTTAAATGAAAGAAAGACATACTTCATAATCTTTTCTCTACGAAGAGTTCCTGATAACATAAGGGTTGCTATAGGAAATCACACTGGATCAGAAGTCCAGTGGTAAATTTTTAGGGATAATTCTTGATAATAAACTAACTTTCTGTGAGCATGTAAATATGACAGTTAATAAAATTGCCAAAGTAATGGGTATCATATATAGATTAAGAGAGTATTTCCCCTTATATATTATAAAACAATTGTATCACTCGTTAGTATCTCCTCACCTAAATTACTGCAATACGGCGTGGGGGAGTAGTAGTAGAAATGTCTTGCAACCATTAATTGTAATTCAAAAAAGACTGGTAAGAATCATAAGCTCCAGTGATTACTTAGCTCATACATCGCCACTTTTCCGGTCTCTCTCGATATTGAAGCTGGAAGACAATTATAAGCTCTCCTTAATGAATATGATGTTCCAAACACTTATTTTGAACAAATTTCCAGATTTAAGACGAAAAATAATTCAGGAACAATCAGTTCATCCATATGGAACAAGAAATTCAAACTTAACTCTTCCTTTCATACGTATTAATAGATGCGAGCAATCGTATCTATACCAAGCTATTAAACTTTGGAATACTCTGCCCGCTTATCTAAAGGCACTGCTTAGCGTTCGGTCTTTTAAGAAATCATATACAAATCTCCTGTTATCTGGGTATTAAGCTTTATTAATAAATATTTATACTTGCCTACCTAAGCACAACGCAAGTATGTTTCATTGTTTAGAATATTTTTTTTTTATTTGTAAAACTAGTTCTTTTACTGAGTTTTTTGCTTAATATCTACAATTTTTTCAATGTATATACCATTAGCTTTCATATACCATCTTTCCTTATCATATAAATATGCATTTCCATTTGTTTTTAGGCTAAGATTCTCATTTATATGTATCTATTTGTATACATATGATTATGTATATGTATGCGTACATTTTGTATATCTATATCCATATTTACTTTATTTTTTTATTTTTACTTAATTGATGATGATATTTTGTTGTATTATTGCCCGAAGAGCTCTGCTCCCCATGGGCTTGGACTGAGTCTTTTTTTCTTTTTGTAAATCTTTGAATGTAAATATTTTTTTGTCCAATAAACATAAACATAAACGTAATTAGTGTAATGAGTTTGTAGTGGGAAGGACTGTCGGTATAATTGAGGTTTGTTCGTTTAGATTTTTAGCTAGGTTAGGGCGGTAATGAACGTCTTAGGCAAAAGGATTTTCTATTTGACTGTAGCAGGATTTCGTTGTTTTTTTTTGTTCATCGACCAGCCGGCTTGAAAGTGATTTTTTTTTGTATTAGCGCAAGTACTGATTTCATTTATTTTTGTTAGGTGCGATCATGAATGATAGAAAGTTTATAATCTTTAATTATAGTGCAATAGTTTAGTTAGTTAGGAGTTTTCGTAAGCGTTTTCCTTTTTTAT
The DNA here is from genome assembly GCF_036898095.1 of Palaemon carinicauda. Classification (NCBI taxonomy): domain Eukaryota; kingdom Metazoa; phylum Arthropoda; class Malacostraca; order Decapoda; family Palaemonidae; genus Palaemon; species Palaemon carinicauda. Next base: position 34,100,229 of record NC_090766.1, on the reverse strand, counting down.
TGCAGGTCGTAATTCCTCCTTTGGACACCTTTACTCTCTTTGGAATTAAATTTAGGCCTTGAAAGTGTTGCTTGGCTGCCTTGTATATATGAATAGCTTGATGATGACAACCTGGACCGTACTATGAACATAGTAGACTGCGGATATATATATATATAAATATATAAAATACAGGATTTTGAGCGTTGATGACCCGGCTGTAAAATATATTTGCTCCTTTATGATGATGACCACCACTTACGTGATTGGACAGTCGAATTGACTGCACGCTATTGTTTCCCAGGAAGTTGTGGCAATTGGCTACAAGGACTGTTGCCAGTGTGTGGAGTCTGTGGCCACACACGTATATTAAATATTTAAGAGGTTTCTCTTATGTTTAGTATTAAGTTTTGATTATTTTTGCTGGGTTGTGGTATGAGGTTGATAGTTTAGTGTTTACGTATTTTTCGTTACTGTGTGTGGAGTCGCTGTTTTATCAGTACTGTGTGGACTGTTGTTGGCTCAGTAAAGTTTTGTGACTGGTGAGTTCTGTGTACACACACCGTCTGTTTTAGTGTTAAGTCTGTTTAATGATGCAATTTTATTTGGTTGCGGTTAATATAGTTTTAAGGTTATGTTTTGTTTGTGGGATAATTTGTAAGTCAGAGTGATCAAGGGTGTAGGGGTTTGTTTTTGTTAACATCCCACTACAATTCCTTGTGAACAAGTTCTCTTAAACGTGGAAAAATTTGTTAGAAAATTTTCTTGGAGCTAAATTCTTTCCCTCTGAGGGAGAACTTAAATGTTAGACCTTGCCGGGTAATGGAAAGACCTGATTGTGTGGCCTGGAAGATGAATACTGTAATAGGATTCCTTCTGAACCTCAGGACGAGAACGGTATACTGTTGTAGTACGACGTGGAGACACTCGTTACAGTATGACAGGAGAAACTCCTTGAACCATAGAGGAGTCTCCTGAATTAGCTAAAGAGAAAAGTTTTGTTCATGTGAACTCAACACACTTGCTAGGGGGGGGGGGGTGTGTCTATTCAGGATTCTAATCTCTGGAGATGAGGTACTTTGCCTGATTAAATGTTGATTGCAAAGGGCTGTGATCACCAGCTGTGTTTTCCACTTAACTGAGAAGTGTAGGGGATAAATCAACCTACAAATCAGTTGCACTGTAAAATATGATCACCACCCTTGGAATTACTGATGACAAATTATCAGACAAGTGAAGCCCCTTTGAGGCAGATCACCCTGGAAAAAGCACAAGGAGTTAATTCTGCATCTCTTTCCCAGAGACACAGGTTGGGGATCAACCTCTACCCAACTCACGAAAGTAAAAGTCACCATTAAAGACGGGGTAGGTTCTCCTGCACTCATCACCGAAGAGAAAACAGCACGTAAGAGGTCAGCAACAGACGCCCATATGAACAAAGGCAAAGTGAAAACAAGTGATGAAGCTGTTAGCTTCAATGCATCTAGCACGGGTGGGAACATGATGCAACCATTGATGTTGCTAGACCCACAATATTTCTCAAATTTGGTTGTAACAAAATGATTAGAAGGCTAACGCATATAAACTACAAGGGCTTGTACTCGCTTAGGAACAAATGCTGGTTCTTTGCACCTCTGGTAACAAGAGTATTGCATTTATAGCAGTTTTTGAAAATGGTTTGAGCTTAAAAGTGATAGCACTTTGGGTTTCCTATATTGAACTTTGAAGTTATAATATAAATTAGTTGCAAGCAATGTAATACTTCCACACTATTTTCAAGAGCACAGGCATCAGTAACAATCTATGGTCTTGTAAATTCTGCTAAAAAGGCACTCCCTGAGGTTAATGGCCTACTCTGTACAGCATTTAATCGTGTTTGAACAGAAATTGAATAACCTGAATGTAACTTCAAGATTTATATTATAGCAACCTTTTCTTTCATATTTGTACTTTGTCAACCAAACACATTGCTTTCAGTTCTAAAACCAGACATAAGCCAACAAAATTAAAAAAGGTACATTAAAACTTTACCACTTCCTAATGCATAAAACCTTAAATGTAACTTGTTAAAAAAAGCCAATTAAAGAAAGGCCTATTAACCAGAAATTCCCAAATTAAAGGGAAATTTCAAAGCTACCAGGGAAAAACAAGTAAACTGCTTACTGGCAATAAAAAAATATATCAGATGGACTTTCTTATGTATGACAGCACGCTGCTTAAACGTTGATACTTGAGAGCAGCAGGCAACTTAGTTCCCAGGTAATGGATTCACCAGGGAACTCCTTTACTCATGTTAATGATTTCTTTTTTTCACTCATGTTAATGAATTTTTTTTGAGTTACAATACTAAAACAAAGCAGACTTTCTTCAAGTAGTGTAGTACATTAATACTTGCACTACGTAAATTATACAACTTTGAATGTACTCATAGACAGCTTACCTCTTTACCCATTACTCATAAGACAGCTTACCTCTTTACCCAGTACTCATAGACAGCTTACCTCTTTACCCAAAACCCAATGCTGGTGAATAAAAATATTTTGTACACAAAAGAACACAATATAAATGTATTTTTTTTTCTTTATTTAACCAACACACAGCTTAGATGATACCAATTTTGTTGGCGACATCAAGGGCGTCGTAATCTGGCGCTAGTTTGACAAATGCCTTCTTTAATCCATCAGGTCTGTGTAGTGTATTGACGCGGGCAACATCGATTTCATATAACTGTTGGAAGAAAAGAAATACCATTAATTTAATGAAATGGAATAATAATTGAAATATAACAAAATGGTAATATATTTCCCAACCTGCAAATTAATCCTGGATGCAACCAACCAAAACATCTGCATCAAACAAGGAGTAAGATACAAATTATATAAAACTACTAAAATTATCTTCATAAACTTTACAAAATTAAAAAATATCTAATAAACAATGGCAGTTTATTCTTTTACAAAATATCAACATTGCCTTCATCATTAATGTCCAACTATTTAGTTTAACCACCGAGTTGAAATACTTAGTTGACGAGGGAGTGCGTGTTAAATTGGGAATAATAGGCGACAAGGAGGATGAAGGAATACATAGTATTTGGTATCAATATGCAACACTCCATCCTTAGCTTGTTTACTACGTTCAGTGAAAATAAACGTCGGCATTTAAAATGCCCTTGTAAGATTGTGTAACATTTTCACCTTAACAACCAAGCAGAAATGTACAGAAATCTGAAAATCCTTCCCACAGAAAAGTCAACTAAACTTACAGAACATTATTGGTAACAGGTATATTTATAAGAATTGAAGGTTACATAAAAATTTGTCCAGAGAGCTTAGTCTGGAAAGATTATGCAGAATCAGTCCAGGTGGAGCATTCAACTCTTAATCTCCCACCCTCTCTCTGTTACACAATACGCTTAGGATGCAATGGTGTCAAAATAGAGAGGGGGATTCATGCAATCAAGCGGGGCTAGTTTTAATTTGGACAACCTTCATTTATTTTTACCTAGATGAAGATTGACTTCTGTATTCAGGATTAGAAATGTAAATATCAGGATCTTTTCTCCTTTGAGAATGTAGGGGTATGAATCATGTCGATATCTAGTTTCTTTGCCTTGTTTACCTACCAACACTTAGCAACAATTTCACAAAGGATCAATAACAATAACAATATCCTGATCTTTTTGCATGATAATGACTAAATCTACTTTAATTGCCTTGTTTATCCAAGGACACTTTGGGTACAGTTACAGAATCAACAAGTATTTTGAAAGGGAATAAAATTTTTTAAGTTCATGGAATGCTACATTTCAGAAATTTATGACTGTCAAAAGTATTATATATTACAAGATCTTCCAAAGCTTTAACAATCTCGGCATTGGATGGTGTATATGTTAGAAATCAGACTATATTTACCCAAGATGTTTCATAAAACAATTTGCTGCTGTTGAAATTGGATATGTTGGAGATCAGACTTCACTTTCACAAGTCTGTTCATAAAAAGACCAAGATATTCATCTTCGACTTGGTAGCATTTCCAAGAGATCATCGGATATTATTGTGTTAAAATGATGCACACAAACCGAACAGTCTTAGCAAACCAGACAAAAATGTACACATTCTGTTTTTAACTTCTCAATATCAACAAGAGGGTACAGACTTCAATATTGATACTCCACAACAAAACCAGTTACTAGTTGACAACGAGAATGATATTAAGAAAAACAGGTGAAAGGAAGGATTAAGGAATATATAATATATAAACTTCAACCATCTTTGGCTTTTTGGGAAAATGTCAAGAGGAAGCACTAATTCATCCTTACAAAACCATACCAATTTTTACAAGTAGATATGTAGGAAAATTTTAAAAAAAAAATCTTAACCATGTAGAGAAAGTCTCAACATGAAAAAAATCTTGTTTAACTGGTTAAGTTAAAAAAAAATTACTTGAAACTACCATTGAAAAATTTTGTCCAGAGAGCTTAGTCCGGAAAGATTATGCAGAATCAGTCCAGGTGGAACAATCAACTCTTATTCTTCCCCTTCCCTTTGTTACTCACTACACTTGGGATGCAATGGTGTCATGTGAGAAGGGGATTACTGCAATCAGGACCAATCCCTTGAAGGGTGACATTATATTTGAACATTAACTTGCACATTAGTAAATATTTGATTTGTTTTTGTAGGTTCAATAACATGAATCTCTTTCTTTCTTTGCAAACAAAAGGACTTTATAATGACGTCTACTTTTAAACTAAATATTTGATTTCTTCATCTGTAGCTGTGGTTTCATTATCGCTACCCGAGAGACCTATTCGTGTCTAGCTTGTGCCAATCAGTGAGCACACAGTTGATTCCAAAAAATTTATTAAGAGCCCACTGCTTGACATACCTTACTTTCACACATGGGTTGATTTCTTTAATTTTGTAAAACATGAATATCTTTCCTTGTTTGAGAACAAAAAGGATAATGACATCTACTTTCCTTGCCTCAATCTTTTATAAGTTTGCAAGATTCCAAAAAGGACCAACAGAGAGCCTTACCTTTTTAACAGCAGACTTGATGTGATACTTGTTCGCTAAAGAGTGAACGATAAATACGAGGGTGTTGTTATCTTCAATCTTCTTCATGGCGGACTCAGTGGTCAAGGGGTACTTGATAATGTTGAACGAGTTAAGCCTGAAATAAAGGATTTGAAGTTGCATATAAATCTTAAAAATACAAAAGTTGGAAAAGCTGTTCTAATCTTACATGGTTAATTCTTAAAAATATTACCATTATAAAATAATCATCAATTGTAAATTCTATTTGCATTCTAAGATTGGGTTACATTTTCTTAATCTAAAACCTTTAGGTCAAAAAGGTGTGACCATTAATGTTGATTAAATAATTGCCTTCATGAAATGAAAATTATTTACAATAATTCCATGAAAAGTACATAATACAAAAATGATTTAGTTTAACCAGATAAACATAACCTAGACAAGGCTTTAAAAGGTCGTAAGTTTCATCTAGTGACTGACATTTGATTAGCATATTTAATACCAATGGGACAAGTGACTTTCAAAATATGATAGAATTACTTGAACAAAATACTATCCCATTTTGAAAAGTATAAATCAACATGTATTTGACCAATTTCAAGTCACAACATACCAATGGCAACCTAAATGTGCATTCAACCAAACCAGATATGATATCTCTTTTTAAGATTACTTTTCCACCCTCAGCAACTACTTCTACCATTCATTCCCTCACTTTGAAAGCTTTTAAATACTGTATCTATTACAAAATACTAATTCAAAACTTTTGCAACCTTGAAGGATAACTTTATGGCAACTTTACTTTATAATTTGGCTCTAAGGTACGATAAGATTAAAACATTTTGAAATAGATTTGGATTTATATGCAAAAGACTTAGAACTAACATATGTTGAAGGTGTAGTCACTTTAAATTTAACATTTGGAAAAAAAATCATCAGCTGCTCTTTTTAAGGCTATTCTGTACTAAATAGTCAAGGCCATGGGGCTTCATAAGTAAACAACAGAAACTTAGGTCTAAAAATAACTTCAAACTTACTTGGACTTTCTTGGTCGTGAGAAACGTGGGAACTTTGTATTCTTGGGAAGTCTCAAAGTCTTGGGGCGACGGAAGCGTGCGAATGTCCTGATCTTTTTAACTCTTACGCCGAAACGTCCCTTTACGACCTGGAGATTTAAAGATACTTATTACTGTGCCTTACAATGGATTGATGCATAAAATGTGATACCATCAACAGAAACTACTTCACAGAACACAAACAAAACAAATGCAACCATTAACAACATTTTCACTGACTGATAAAATTAGAATTTTCTCTGACAATTACCTTCAAGGCAGTCTTTGAGGCCTTCTTTGCTGGTCCCTTCTTTCCTCCCTTGCCCTTGGCAAGCTTCTTATTTTTAGAAGCGGCAATAGATGACTTCTTGGCATCTACCTTCTTGCCTCCCTTGGTCAGAGGCTTCTTGCCAGCGGCGGCACCCTTCTTTCCTGCGGCATCCTTGCCACCTACGGCTCCCTTCTTTCCTGCTGCGTCCTTCTTTGCTCCTGGGGCTCCCTTCTTGCCAGCTCCTGGAGCTGCCCCTTTCTTAGCTCCGGCCTTCTTGGCTCCAGCAGGACCGGCTTTCTTGGCTCCTGCGGCCTTACCACCCTTGGCGCCAGCAGCACCGGCTTTCTTTGCATCGGGCTTTGGTTTGGGGCCCTTCTTGGCACCACCTGTAGCTCCACCAGTGGCACCACCACCTGTGGCTCCACTGGCTGCAGCGCCTCCTGTGGCTCCGCCAGCAGCAGCACCTGCAGCGGCAGGCTTAGGTTTTTTCTTCTTTTCGTCTGTAAGAGAAAATAAAATTGTAAAAAATTATAGAGAAAAAAGATTCTTGTTACTCATGAAAAATACCATTAGGCTAATAAAATTAGAGGATTTTATATTCAAATTGCTGACCTTGCCTAATAACCAAACCCGACTTATTTTCAAAGGAAGTGTAGGAAGCTAACCACAGTTTCCAATAATACATTGAATTTCTTTTGGCTTAGAGGATTTTCACTCCAGAAGTAAATTTATAAACAAATCCTTACCTAATTTCAGCAATTATATTTTTTCATTATCAGATACATTTATATAAAAAGGCGAATGAAATTTGTCTAGAAAGCATAGTCTGGAAAAATCATACCAAATCAGTCCAGGTGGAGCAATCAACTCTTAATCTGCCCATCTCTTTGTTACTCACTACACTTGGGATGCAATGGTATTATGAGAGAGAAGGGGATTGATGCAATCAAGACCAATACCAAGCAGAGCTATGTTCAATCTGCACAAATTGCAATTTTGTAAATATTCAACAATATAAATCTTGAGACTTTTGAATCCAGCTAATCTTAAAAACACTTTAGATAAGGATCTTTCTACTATGAGAATGAAGGCATTAATAATAATAATAATAATAATAATGGTGTCTAAAAATCCTACTTTGCATCTTCAGCCAGTCTCATGACTTATCAGCTTAGAACAGGGGGTGATTGAGGCGGAAAGTACAATATCAAGGATTTGTTTCAACGGAAATAGGGAGATTCACCACTTGGTGGATCAAAGTCCCCTTAAAATCTGAACTGGTAGATTCATTTTCTTCCCTGGAAATATTATACGTTGTCAAATATGGGAGCAAAGGAAAAGGAAAACGTAGCCTGCTATAAAATATATGACCACCAAAGGGTTGGTACAGTATACGATCAACCATCTTTCCCCTCGTCTACGGATGATGGAGAACTTTAGGTTCTAAAGAATAGAGCTCAGAAGTGCTGATTAAGTCAGATTCAGCAAGTAACACTTCATCCTTAAAAAGAGGGAAAAAATAAATAAAAGAATGGCTTATATTATACATTATACATCACCTAGACAAGATGCTTACTGTCCCATACGGGGATCTGGGATTGCTACACCAGTAATTGAGGAGCCAAGCAAAAAGACAACAAGGGGCTTGTGGGTACTTGTGTAAAATATAAGGTGACTATATGAGTCATGTCGTAGCTGGAACCTGACACTTGGCAGTCGTGTTGTAAAAATTAGAGTTCGACCTAAAGTTCAAAGAGATTGCGTTCTTGACACTTACCTTGATTCTGCCCGTGCTGAGGACGAGTAGCCAACACTAAGGTCTGAGGTGTGGGGTTCTACAGATAGCACTGCAGAGCCATCACAAGGAAATAGGCCTCCTCTCTCTGTGCCACTCCACGTATCACATAATGACAGGATAGAGAAGGATCCAAACCTGGGGTCATAAACTGGCAGGGTCCGAGTTTGACCAAGTGTGCAAGTCAGAACCTTGGCAGAGGCCTTCTCAAAAGGCTTGGATGAGGTATCGTGAATGTTGCAAGCCACTACGAAGCGCAGGCAACGCATGAGGAGAAATCTATCCCCTTCCGTCAGAGACGATCAGACTCTAGAAGAACCTCTCTATATCACACAGAACGGCCCACTGCCCTGGGAGAGTGAGGGCCAAAGAAGTCTCTTTGGGATCTCAAGACAGATTTGGGAAAAAACTTACCATGATGCTGTCTGGGAGGCAACCAAAACAATCAGAGTCCAGCAAACCAGCCTCTTTCCCACTTAGCCAATGAACCAGGGTTGAAAGGAGACAGGGTGCAACCACCCAAGTGATTCCATAGGTGTTGGAACGCAACTTGGAACATTCACGAGGGGGTGAACTGGGTAGCTTCCTGTCTAGCCGTAGGGCAAACAGGTGGATCACAAAACCCTCTACCAGGAAGCACCTGTTATGCCTGGATGTATTACAATATAATCTATACCAACATCTTTGTAGATTTTCACACCACAAAGTAAAAATTTAAAATTTCCAATTAACTTTATCAATTTGCATCAACTTACCATTTTAAATTGTACATTTAAATGAAAAAAACCTGCATAAGAATTTGTCCAGAGAGCTTAGTCTGGAAAGATTATGCAGAACCAGTCCAGGTGGAGCATTCAACACTTAATCTCCCCATCTTTTTTCAACTCACTACACATGGGATGCAATGGTGTTATGAGAGAAGGGGTTAATACAATCGAGACCAATACCACACAGTTACATTCAATTTGGACAAGTACAACAATGCTCTGGACAGATTTTATACCTGCTGTTGCTAATATTTAACAACATATAACTTGAAAGGATCAAGAGTATTTGGAGAATGTTATCCAATGATTTGACAAGCCAAAATTACTGCACCATAAGGCATTTTCCTAACCGAAGTGGAAGGTACCACAAATTAAACTTACCTATATTGGCATACAACCACTGGGGGGGGGGGGGGGGGCCTGAAAGCGAGGTACCTCAACTATGATATGACTACTCAATACATGCAACCGTTTGACATAGTACCCTAGAACTATGCAATGTTATTTTCCATACCATGGTTCAGAAACACCTAACCATAATTTGCCTAATACCAACACTATAGATCCGGTCTTCAATTTACAGACAAGATGAAGGGCGAACTAACTAAACCACCTTCCTCCAAATCCATGTTTTTCCTTGTAATACATAAGAGCACGAATAAGGTTATGACCTACCAGTACCTATAAACAATTGCAACCCCAAATCCTTTTCATTACGGGTGAATATAAAACAGGAATTTTCCTTAATTTTCAAGGAAATCCTTTGTAGCCAAGTCCATTCTACTACAAACAATCACCTTTTACTCAAGCATATATTTGTGGATGTTAGTTTGCAGCATTACATAACGATTACGACCATATATGCAAGAGGTTATAGACTACAATAATTAACCCGCTATAGTTGATAAAGGGAAAACGTATAAAATGACATAACACCCGAAAGGAAGGATCAGATAAGGCATATTTAATATAACACATGCAATAACTCACTTCCATATTTTCTTCGGTAAATATCAAGAGGAAGTATTCTTGCCTAAACAGCAATATCTTTTCAATTTTTTTACACCACGATCAAGTAAAACTGTAAACAAAATTCTAATGAAATGGTAAACATTTGCAGTAAGTTTACTCATAAGTAACTTAATAAACTAATTGCGTAATAACTTGTCCAGAGAGCTTAGTCTGAAAAGATTATGCAAAATCAGTCCAGGTGGAACAATCAACTCTTAGTCTGCCCATCTCTTTGTTACTCACTACACTTGGGATGCAATGGTTTCATGAGAGAGAAGGGCATTAAGTAATCAAGACCAGTCCCCTGCAGGGTTCCTCTCAATTTGAACAAGCTGTAGCTTATATTTAACAAATATTTTTGTATTCAGCAAAGCTTAAAACCACAAATATACTTATATCTGGTTAACGGAAGGCCCTGATAATGGTATCTAAATCCCACCTTACATCTATTGAAACTTAGCAACGGGTAAAAAATACCAAAGAAAGGTTCGGATTTTTAAAATATTTTTTAATAAGCCATAAAGCATTAAACCACTTTTTCCAATGTAAGAAATTTCCTACCCTGCCAATACCCACAAAGGCTTGTAGTTATCTCTACAATACTACAATGTAATGTGAAACTGCTCTCCAAAATTTTAACCTATCCTAATTCAATTTCTAATCGCATCTGCCAGACCCGTCTAAACCTCATTAACCTAACCTCACTTACGGTAGAATGGTGCCCTCAACTAACGAGGGGAACTAAACTCCCTCAAGCATCAGTTTCTTACTTTTACATCTGAACATATCTTGACAAACCGTAAGACTAAGGATACACCCAACCAACTTCTTCCCCACCGTTACCCCTACATTAAGGGGTCGATTGCCTGATGCACCCTCTCCAATGACTTTGATCAAAGGCATCCCCATATCATTCTTCACCTTACCTTGCCATCTAATTCTCTCTGTCTACCTCTTGATCTTCTCCTCTTACAGGTTCCTTCTAAGCCCTCCTCACCCCCTACCGGTTCAGTTCGGAGGGATTCGCCTTTCCATCGGTACCTCCTTAGCTTTCTTCTTTATTCTAATTCTTGTTTTCCACATTATATATAATATATTCTTTACTCTATTCTTTCCTTCTTAAACAACACCATAGCTTACCAATACCTATACCCAATTAGTTCTAACAAACGCCCCCCCCTTCAAGTACACACCAGTAGTGGTCAAAATATAGAGTAGCAAAATAACAGTTACGAAGATCACGACTTGTGCATGATGTATTTTCTATTCGTCAGAAAGTTTTTTGAAGACAATAACTTGTGGTGGAGGTCTATGACCAATTAAATGCTATAGGTTCCTGCTAGTCATAAAAAACCCTAGAATAAACCTTAAGGCAGTCTTTTATGTTATTGATACCATGTTAAAACTTGGTAAATTTTCTAGAGCAGATACATCAAATTACCACTAGGAAAAGTATCCTTTCCTGCCAGTTACAAAATTATTCAAACCAGCCAGGTCATAGTAGAATGGCAGACAAGGCCTGCTGGATGCATAGGAAAAAGGATTTTTCCTTAATATTCTCTAGGCAATTGTTCATAATGATGTCCTTTGTACTACACAACTACACCCTTTATCCAAGAATATATACGGGGATGATTATTTACCACATTGCATAATGGCTATGACTATAATTCTACACGTTATAGACTACAAATAAACCAGCTGTAATAGTTAACAATGGGAAAAGATATGCAAGAAAACATTTGAAAGGAAGGATCCAGACATTTAGCAAGGCAAATATAACTTCTTCAATAATTACTTCAAATAAATGTCTGAGAAACTTGCACTGTATTATTGCATAATCTTCAACATCATATTGATTTTCACACAAAATTAAAACCTAAACAAAATCCTAATAATTTAAAACCTTAACCAATTGCAGCAACTTTACTTTTCAGTAACATCATCATCTACGCCAAAGGGACTCGGTTAGATTTTGCCAGTCAACCAATAACTTAGTATGTTATATTTCTATAAAAAAAAGTTGTGCAAGAATTTGTCCAGAGAGCTTAGTCTGGAAAGATTATGCAGAATCAGACCAGGTGGAGCAATCATCCGTTAATCTGCCCATCTCTTTCTTACTCACTACAAATGGATGCAATGGTCTCATATGAGAAGGGGAATATTGGATTTATGTCCATACTTATGCAGGTTAAAGTTTAATTTGGACAACCCGTAACTTACATATCTTAATATATATTTCGCAAATCTACAAACAGGATTTATTTTTTATTTGAGCACAGGTGTTGATAATCATACCTCAAACTAACAATTTCTATGTATTGAAACTTTTTAAGTTTATAACAGGACTAAAGGAAAGATTTGGAGACTGGAGAATACAGGTTTGCCTAGCTATCAAATAAACACTTCACCTAGCCCTGCCTATAATTCTTGTACTCCCAAACATGAAGAGGAAAAGAAGATAAAATGAATCGTTCCGTTTAAGGAATAGAAAAATAAAATAAAAACTAGAATAGGGAAAACTAAGGAGGTGCTGATGAAAAGGTTAAACTCTCTGCCCAACACCTGAACCCATGTGATTGAAGCCAGTAGAGTTACATGCACCACTTGCCAGAGGAGGAACAAAAAGATGTCAAATTGAATTGTATGTGAAGCATAATAAGACTGTACACAAACCAGTAAATGAGCAATTTGAATTAATTCGGCAGACTAGCACTCAAATATATACCAAAATAAATTGTGGTTAACAAGTAACATTCAGGAAGGATTCTGATGTGTGATCGGCAGGCCTGCTGACCAAACTGCACAGTCGGCAAGGGGAAGTGAACTAAAACGTGTTTACTCAACATGTGCAACCGTTTGTCAATGTTCCAGAGATTTTACCCTACATTGCATGTTTATCCTACGTGTCACTAATACTAAACGGGGTGTACGTATTATGTCTAACTTACAATACGATAGTGCAAGAGGGTAACACACCCGTTTTGTAGGTTAGGTTAGTTGATGTCCATTTTTTATCGTGTGAGGAATTGGCCGCTGATGTACAAAGGCTCCTAGTAAACAAAGCAAAATATCTCTAATACCACATCCAGTAAAATGATTGCGCCTTTAACCAAGGGGAAGACCTAAATAAACCTCAGTTAACCAAACTCGTGATACTGTACATGTATTTTATCAATGTACAACGAGCAATCAAATGACATTGCTATTGTCAATGCAGTACGGACAAAACTGAGGAGTTGCTCGTCCTGCAAAGAGGACCCTTTAGTTTTTATATTATTGTCGGCTGCCTTCCAAATTAGGGACATTGTCATGGTAGACATACCGTAGATGCCATATCACTCGCTGCTTGACATGCGATAAATAGGCGAGCCTTTGTATATCAACAGCCACTTCCTCATGCATTGATTACAAATGGACATCAACTAACCTAAACTTACCCCCTAACCTACAAGCTGTGTCCTTAACTACATACCTAACGGGGTGTGTATGTGTATGTGCTGCCATATTCTAAGTTAGCCATAATACAAACAGGAGGCCGATATACATACCCCAGAAAAGGTAACCGGTTTAACAGGTAGGCGAGCCAATAGACATCCCCTCCAACAGTCTGTTAGCAGTAGTGCCTTTCAGTTCCAATAAATGTATGATTGCGGACTCCTTTAATTCTGATGACCAAGGATTGAGAATACAGAAGTGTAAGGGGGTGCTAGTTTCTGTTAGGTTGTAGGTTTCGTGAGGAAGTTTAGGTTTTCTTTGTCCATTTTCTTTATTTGGGGTGAATGTACGCTAGCGGCCACCTGTACGTATGATTATTGCTAACTTAGAATACGGCAGCAGGAGTATATGCATGATAGGGGCCACCTGTAGAATATGGCAGTGTAAGGGGGGGGTCGCAAGGGGGCATCTGCCTCTCCCGTTAGGAATGTAGGTAAGGACACAACTTGTAGGTAAGGTCGGGAGGAAAGTTTAGGTTAGATAATGTCCATTTTTAATCAACACGAAGAGCTGGCCGCTGTTATACAAAGGCTCCTGGCAGCGTTTGGGAGGTAGCCGGGGGGATGTCAGCCCCTTTAGGTAAGGACATGGTTTGTGGGTTGGGGGGGAAATTGAGGTTAGTCAGTCCCATTTTTATTGCACAAGGGAGGAACCAATAATTGCAACCTGTTTCAGGTACAAGGGCACATTGGAGCGTCTCTTGACTATAACTTAAGAACAAAAATAGTAATAATAATTATAAAATTATATTACTAATAACAATGTTGATAATACTAATATAATATAGTTCCAAACCATCAGATCTTGTCTATAAAATCTAATTTGCCAAATGTTTACTCAAGCACCGTTCAAATACTCTCGCAACTTGTACGTCTCCCCTTGTTAGCCAAAGTTGTAAATGGTGATATACACCAGTTACGAATATAAAAATGGATTAATATAAGGTGACCAAGATTCTAAAACTTAATTATATAAAGGGGACAGCCATACTCAAGACACGGCTTTCCGGTGTTATGTACCAAGGTCGGTTACTCTGGTATTATTCTGTCTTGCTATATATTTGGTAAGTTTCAATGATTTACCTTTAATATTACCACCATTTTAACAAAATCTAACACAATAAATCGAACCAGAAACATCACTTGAAGTTATCGTCCAAAATCGCCGATTAGCCACACGTGCGAGCCAAGTGACACTTAAAAAACATCTATTTTAACACTATATTATTACTTACAGAAGTCATTTTATAGCACATATGGGTCAGGCAAGCCATATTCCTTACTGCCAGAACACAAAACACGCTTAAATATTAACACATATTAAGAAAATACTTATGTTTATCTCTCACCTTTGGGTGGCATGTTTTCTCTGCTATAACACTGTGCAAAGGACCTCACGAGCGCATGCGCTGTTGAGATGGCTGACTAACAAATGCCATACGCCAAGCGTCTCTGAACTTTAACTCGGGAAAATGAACATTATAAATGTTCAAATGAGTCGGTTAATATAATTATTTTCCCAAACAAAATCTATTCATCTTATATTTTACTTTGAATTGATTGCAACATTGAAAAATTACTCCTTTATATGAAATGAGTAAATCGCGAGAATGTAAGATACGCCAAGAGACTGTATGAATTTTTACTCGGGAAAATTAACATTATAAATGTTCAAATGTGTCAGTTAATATAATTATTTTCCAAACAAAATCTATGCATCCTATATTTTACTTTGAATTGATTTTAACATTGAATAATTACACCTTTATATGAAAAGTAAAAGTAAATCAGTCACTCGCGAGAATGCAAGATATGCCAAGAAATTGTATGAATTTTTACTCGGGAAAAGGGGAATAATTTTCATAATGAGTTGGATTTATGTAATAATTTCCAACAAAATCTATTATTCTTATTTTTGTCTTTGAAATAATTTTAATATTTGAAAGATTACACCTTTAATTTATATCATTCATTCGCGAGAATGTAAAGACCAAGATACTGGAAAACATTAGTTGTGTAATTTGAGGAAATGTGTCAACTTTTATTAGGCATAATGACAATAATACTTTTCAAAATATTTGTCTTTATATATTTATTTGCTAAATATACGTATTTCATTTTTTTCTGTGAATGAATTGTAACATGGAAGGATTGAAGGATTAGCCTTCGCTTTTAGTTGACTTGATTCACTTGCAAGAATGCAAGGAACATGATAATAGAAAACACTAAGTATGGAATTTAAGGAAAAGCATATTAAACTTTTATTTATGAATCATAGAACTAGGAAATAGCGTATTGCAAACAACTCAGCATTTTTTTTTTCTTTTTATGTCTTCTGCTCAAAATCTCTTTTACATATTACGAAAATTGCATAGTGCTACCATAGAATATATTATTTGAATACAAAAATGAGTAATCGTATTGTATTTTGCTAACAATGGATTGACTGTAATAGATTTTTACTTAACAATTTATTGAGATCAGATTCAGGTTGAGGCTTTGCCTTTGCAACGGCGCCTCTGTGTCTTTTAGTTTTGTGTGTTCCTTATTTTCACTAGTTTTTCTCTTTTCATCCACATTTGTTGTAGTACTCTTTTCTTATTTTCAATATTTTCTTCACAAAAAAGGAATTTTTCCAACTGTTTGTGCACTATCTTCTTCGTATGGTTGTTGGAGCTCAATTGCTTTTATTCTTATATCACTAAACTGTGGACAATATAACATAAAGTGGTTAGCATTTTCTTCTACATCACAGAATACACAGTTTATATTTCCATCTTGGTGTCTGTTTTTTATATTCAAGCCCGATGTGTTTGTCCTTGCTCTGAATAATAAAATTGACGAAAATGTGTTGTCATACACTTCCTCCTCCTTGATTTCACTTTTCCAGTTTTTATACAAAATTAGACTCTCCTTGCACTCCATTTCACTCTTCCATTTGCTTGTGTCCCATTCTCTTGTTCTCTTCTTTGTGTCCTCTTTCGTACATCTCTTGACTTCTCTCATCGCCATCCCACATTCCTCAGCATACTTCTTCACATGCATCCACCACTTCCTCTCTTTTTCTTCCATATCATTGACTATTGCTGTTAGTAAGTCCTTTTCTCCCTTATAAATGCTATTAAGGTACCTCAGCTTTCCATCCATTACCCTTGTTTTCATAGCAGATGCTCCTACATCCCCTCTCAAGGCTACAATTGCTGTATTCTTTACACCCCCTAACATCCTTCTATACACTCCATTCTCTATTCTTTGCAACTTTTCTATTTCCGTTTCCGTTAAGTTAATTACGTTTGTTCCATATAGTATAGAAGGTAGTGCTACACTTTTCCAGTATGCTTTCCCTATCATTATCTTATTACAAATTTTTTCTAGGATCGAATATGTAAGATTAGCTAGCTTTTGCGCCTTAACTATCATTTCACTTTTCTATGTTTTGAACATATTCCTACTATCATCTACCTTGATACCTAGGTATTTAATATTGCTTACTACTCTTATTCCCTCTATATTATCTGGTTTTTCTTTCATATTGTATATAAGTACACTACTTTTGTCTCTATTTATGTCTAAACCACACTGCTTTCCTATATCTATCACTTTCCTTATGTTCAATTCAGCATCCTCTATATTCTCAGCAAGCACTAGGTCATCATCGGCAAAAAATACAACTACTAGCTTTATAATATCATTTTTAAAACCATTACTTTCCTTTTCTACTTGTTTCATAATATGATAAGTAATTAATTTGAATAATGTTGTAGAGGCAGTACAGCCTTGCTTTATTCCACTACTTACGCTCATTTTTTGTTCTACTCTTTCCCCTATGTCTAACGTAGTCGAGTCTCCCACATATACTTCTGCTATAGAGTTAATTATACTAGTATGTACTTTATATTGCTTTAATGTTTCTATCAGCGCTTCCCTTTTTATGGAATCGAAAGCTTTTTTGAAATCTAAAGATGCAACTATGAGTTTTTTCTTATTTTTGAAAGTTTCTTCGACCATGTATTGTAAGATGAGTATATTATCCTCAATCCTTCCTCCCTCTGTAAATCCCGCCTGACTGTCCTCTATGGCATTATTACTTTTTAGATGTCCTTCTATTTCATCTTTTATAAAAGCCATGTATATTTTATATGATACATTTGTGAGCGCTATTGGTCTCAATTCCTTTGCTGTTGGTTTGTTTTTCTTTTTTAACATTTTCGTTCTGGATTCTTTCCAGCTTTTAGGTTTTTCTTTGCTGGCTAGTTCCTCTTTGTAGCAGTTCACTAGCGTATTCTTACATATATCACTTATCATCATTGCTTTGTAATATTCTGGCTTTAGTCCATCTGGCCCAGCTGCTTTACCTTTCTTTAGGCGTTTTAGGCATTTTTCTAATTTACCTTTATTCATTTCAGCGGCGGGCATGGGTTTAGTTTTTCCTTTAACATTTAGTACAGCATCGTAATGCTCCCTTAGATGTTCTGGTATATTATATTCATTTACTACTATAATGTCGTTTTCTCTTCTCAAATTATCCAGGTATTCACTCTCCTTCTCCTCATTCCAGATCTCAGTTATTCTATTTTCATGTGCATTGTAGACTGTTTTCCAGAATTTTACTAATTCTTCTTTAGCCTCTTCATCTGATAGTTTATTTCCTCTATCTCCATATAATTGCATTGCCTCGCTTTTTATTTCTTTGATATTTTTTAATTTGTTTATGTTTTCCCATAGTTTATTGTTTTTATCATCTCTTATCTCCCTGGTCTTCTTTTTTCTCATATAACGTTATGCTATCTTTCACCAGTATTTGTACTTCTTTCTTCTTATGATTATATTTTTCTTCTAATTCTGTTTTTAACCTAATATCTTTTTCATTTCTCTTTTTTCTATTAAGTTCCTTTCTTTCCTTAATCTTTCTCCTTTAGTCTTCCCTTCCTTTGTTACCCTTCTCCTATATGTTTTAGCCAAATGTTCTTGTTTAATCTCTGCCATTATTATGTTTAGTTCTTCAATGTTTTTTACATCCTTGCTAACAAGTTTTCTCTCTATAGATTTCACATATTCGTCTATATATTTTGTGTCATTGCTATAATATGTAATTTCCTCCCCCTTCCCTTTATTGTAGTTATTTTCTCTATTTGTTTTTACTTCCAATTCTACTGTTATTAAGTTGTGATCTGATATATCTAATACTGTTTTATCTTCATCTATTTCCATACATTTAAATTGTTTATATAGCATATTATTTGCAAGTACAAAATCAATAGCACTATGCTGATCTTGTTTATTCCACGTGTATATTCCTGAGCACCTTTCATCTCCATTTAATAGTGTTAGGTTGTGATTACCCATCCAATCTAGCACCATTTCCCCATTTCTGTCTACTTGTTGGTGCCCCAGAAATCCCACGTGGCCGTTAAAATCCCCCATAACTAGCAAAGGAGTGGTTTCTCCTGCTTTCTGTATTAATTTTTCACATTCCGCTTTCAATTCTTGATCTCTTTTTCTATCTTCTTCTGTATTTCCTGCTGCGAAATATACTAGTATTATCAAAAATGCTAAGTTGTGGATTTTGCACTGTACCATTATTACATCGCTATGTTTTGTTTCTATTTCCTCTGCTTCAGTGATATTATTGTTTTTAAAAATTATCATTAACCCACCACCCTTTTTGTCTTTAAAATCCCTTCTTTTTTCTATTTTTAACAGACCTTTACTTAGCTGTATTTTATCTATTTTTTGGTGTGTTTCTGTCAAACAAAATATATGAATTTTATTTGTGTTCATCTCGTTTTCTACTTCTATTAATTTCTGCTTAGTTAGTGCTTGGATATTTAACAGGCATATTTTTATACATTGGCTAACTTTTTTGTCTAAATTTATACTTTTTCTAATTCGCTCTGCTTGCGTTTGCTTCTTGACGAAAATTGTCGTTTCTTACTAGTTCTCCTCTCTTTATGTACCATCCCTGTTCTCCATTTTCTTTTTTCTCTCTCAATTCCAAAAGCAACTTCCTTTCTTTTTCCCTTTCCCTAAAAGTGAGGTCAGGTGCTATGAAAACTTGTCTCAACTCATCTTTTGTTAATTTCCTAAGGTGTTTCCCCCTTGCAATTACTCCCCATTTTTCCTTGGTGCTTTTAAGCTTAACTAGCAGGGGCCTTGGTTTTTGTCTTTGTCCCTGTTCCTCTCTCTCTTCCCTTGGTTTGCCTAACCTACCCAAAATGTGAGGTGGTTACAATATAGTAACAACAATGTGACTACCTATACAACGGCTCGCACTTGCTATTTCTCCCGAGGATCTACTTTACCAAGTTGTTTTTCTTTCCTATCAGCATAAACTTAGTTTTATTTCAAGGTAATCTCTCTTCCTCTTATTTTGTTAAAGTATTTATATGTTTAGAGAGGAAATATTTATTTTAATGTTGTTACTGTCCTTGAGATATTTTATTTTTCCTAGTTTCCTTTCCTCACTGGGCTATTTTCCCTGTTGGGGCCCCAGGGCTTATGGCATCCTGCTTTTCCAACTAGGGCTGTAGCTTAGCAATTAATAATAATAATAATAATAATAATAATAATATAACTAGTAAAAACCTGATTTAAAGCTTCAGCAGTATCATCAATGATATTTATGGAGAAGCAAAATTATGCATCATGCCTCTAGTGCTTATTTATTAGATGTAGCCTATATAATGAATACAGAACAAGGTTAGGCATAAATCTCTTCTCTTGCGTACCCCTTTATTCAATGGTTCATAAGATGAACAAGAGTTTCCAATTCGTACACAGTATTTTCTGGCAACCAAATTATCTTCTAGATAATCCAAAGCTTTATTTTCAATATCTTCTTTCCCATGCTATCCGTACATTAAGGGATCGGTTGCATGATGCGCCCTTTTCAATGACTTCTATTAAAAGGCACCCTGTTCTTTCCATGTCATCTAATTCTCTGCCTCCTTCTTGATCTTCAGATCTACAGATTCCACCCAAGCACTCCCAAGTCCCAACCATCCATTCTCAACACGTGGCCTTACTATCTCGGTTGCGACACTCTTATCATCTTGATTTTCAATATCGATGGGCCATAAATCATCAAGTAGCAGTTCATGCATACTTGTATCAAAAGAAATACTAAGATCAAGTAATATCAAAATGCCACATTAAGTTCCTATACATCATTTCCAGCAGATCATTTACAACAGGGCAAATAACGGTCTCCATAGAGTATAATTTTCTGTATGTTGACTAGTTTTCTAGCAATGCTTTGATTCTTTCTAAGTGACTAACTATTTGTTCAAGAATTACAGTCTAGCACTTTTGAAATAAGGGATAAATTCGAAATACGTCTGTATGAACTTAATTCCTGATAATCTAGAGCATCTTTTTTAGTCTGTGTAGCTAACTATAGCCACTTTCTCAGATTTAGGAAGCACACTCATCGATACTAGTATTTACTATTCTTGTATGTCGACCAGACTAGAAAAAGTTACTAATCCAATCATTTCGAACCAATCTCACAATTTGTTTTCTTTGCCCCCTTAATAATCCTGGTGACTTCCTCTTTTGTTAAACTATTCAAAATTGTTAATTTCATCTATGTATCAGGTACAGCACCAATCTGATATGGAATATCTGAAAAAGACCCAATTATATTTTCTATTTTGTTTTTAAAGAATTCTAGAAACTTATTACCTAGTTTTTCATCGCTATAACCATCTGGTAAACTTTTAGGAAGCAATATAACTTATTCAGGTCTGTTGCTGTTCCCTGGATTTTTTTTTTATAGTATTCAGTTGGTTTTTTCCTCCTTATTAGATAATTATATTGGCACTTTATGGTTTTGTATTCCACCCATACTCTCAGTTTTTTACTGCCACTGCACTCGTTCTTTACATCTTTTCCCCTCTTTTTCCTCTAAAGTCTCCCCATCGAATCAAGATCATCTATCTTTAATACTTAGTCTTTTCCATAAGTGGGTACAGGTTATCATTTTGCTCACATTATATACTTACTTGTTTTGGGTTTAAATCCAACCCTCCACTGAAGTCGAGTGAACTACTTCTCGGGCGGGTCCATATCAATCATCTAACCAAACATTTTCATAATAACTTATACAATTCTTTGATTGTAGCATCTTCCAAATCATATGAAAAGTAATGTCTTTAGTTTCTTCTTAAATTCAATTGCTCCCTTTAGGTACTTCATTTCAGTTGGCAGTTTATTATAATGTCTAGGCGCACAGTAGCTAAAAGCTCTCACCAAATTTACTATTTGTTCTTGGTTCAGATAGCCTATGTTTGTCACTCATGTGTCCTATGTTAACATTTGTTTCTAGTTCTAGTTTGTTCAGGCATTCTTTTGGATACTTTGGTTCATTTTGGTTCAGTATCTTAAATGTTAGTAAGAGTAGCTTGTATTCAATTCTCGCCTTTACCGACAGCCAGTGTAATTTAATTAGTGCAGGGGTAACTCTTTCCATATTGTGTAGTCCTTTTATTAATCTAGCGGCTCTGTTTTGTACTCTGAATTTTCTTCAGCTGATAATTTGGTAAGCCACAGAACAGTGAGTTGCAGTAATCTATTCTTGAAAATATATGGTGATTAATGAGTATGGCCATAGATTTTTCATTCAAGTATTAACTAATAAATGCTATGTTTCTAATATGACAGTTACAATTTCTTACCATATTATTTATATGTTCATTCATTGTCAGTCTATCATCCATGATTACTCAAAGATTTCTGACAGATTTCTTTAGGTCAATGATCGATTGACCTATTTCAATTCTATGGAAGCATCAATTCTTTTTATATCTTTTTCAGTTCCAAAAATAAAACATTAACTTTTATATTAATTGAGCTTGAGCTTTTTTGTTAACATCCAAGCCTTAATGTCATTCATTATTTCATGTATCTTTCTTTTAGCTTCATCAACTGATTCTATTGGGAAATAGAATTGTGTATCATCAGCGTATATTTTAAACTTAACTCTGTGAGTTTCAAGTATATTTGCCAGTTCAATCGTGTAAATTTCAAACAGGAGAGGACCTAGTTACAGTATAAGATAATCAACATATTCATTTTCTTTGTAATTTCATCAATAAATACACAAGGATATATATATATATATATATAAATTATATATATATATATATATATATATATATATATATATATATATATATATATATATATATATATATATATACAGTATATATATACAGTATATATATATATATATATATATATATATATATATATATATATATATATATATATATATATATATTTAAGCTTATCTTCTTTAGCACTGTTTCTGTAAAAGTAATCTATAAGTCATAACCTTGTGCACTGTAGAAATAGTGTATTTCTCTTCCACAATAAAATCCGATACTTTTCTACTTTCCCCCGCTTACGGTTTTTTCACGTTAGGGTGTGGAATACGATGTTTTTTCGTCCCCTCGTTACGACATTTTTCCCCACCTTCCGGCATCGAATTCCAAAACTCAAACTTGGCGGTTTTTAAGCGTACGACTGTGCGAGTCACTAGCCTACCACCACGCTCATACATCACTGCATACGTCACTAAGTAGCTGGTCTGCTATTGGTCGGCGTCACTAAGATGCCGATACACTATTTGCCGAAATCCCTCCCACAATGCCTGGGAGAGATGCTGCCTCTCTCTCTCTTTGTTATACACGCGCTCAGTTCAGAATCTCGTGTGCGTTTCGTAAAGACTTGATCTCGTGTGAGTGCTTGCGATATCATATTTTTTTTGCATTTTAGTGCTTAATTATAACTTTAATTCGTTAGCTATGGGTCCCAAGATTGCTAGTGATGTTAAAGGGAGAAGTAAGAAGATGATTACTATTGAAACGAAGCTGGAGATAATAAAGAAATATGAAGAAGGCATACGCATCGTTACCCTCGCTAGTATGTATGGCCGTAACCAGTCTAAGATTGGTACAATTATCAAGAACAAGGAAGCCATTAAAGCAAGTAAGTCTTCTAAAGGCATGACTGTCCTTGACAGTGGAAGGACCTCAATCAACGACGAGATGGAGAGACTCCTTCTTCTATGGATTAAAGAGAAGGAAATCGCTGGTGATGCACTCACGCAATCGGTAATTTCGCACAAGGCGAACACCATCTTTGCCGATCTCGTGGAAGCCCAGAGAGACGGCGGAGATGAAGGAACATCGCAGCAAGACCCCCAAGAGTTCAAGGCATCTCATGGGTGGTTTGATCGCTTTAGGAAGAGGACTGGTATTCACTCAGTCATCAGGCATGGAGAGGCGGCCAGTTCTGACAAGAAAGCAGCAGAAGAATTCCTCAAGAAGTTTGAGAAAGTAATTTCCAGAGAAGGCTACATTCCTCAGCAAGTGTTTAACTGTGATGAAACTGGCCTTTTCTGGAAGAAAATGCCCCACCGTACATATATCACAGCTGAAGAAAAGAAACTTCCTGGCCATAAACCGATGAAGGACAGACTTACGCTCGCATTCTGTGCAAATGCCAGAGGGGACTTAAAAATTATGCCCCTACTGGTATACCACTCAGAGAATCCTCGTGCCTTCAAGGCACAAAATATCACGAAGGAGAGGCTCTCAGTATTTTGGAAGTCTAATGCCAAGGCCTGGGTCACAAGGACCATATTTATTGAGTGGATAAACGTTTGTTTCGGTCCTGCTGTCAAGAACTTTTTAGAAGAGAACAATCTTCCTCTCAAATGTCTCCTGGTACTGGACAATGCCCCTGCTCACCCTCCTGGCCTCGAGGACATCATTCATCCTGACTTCTCCTTCATCAAGGTTCTCTATCTACCACCAAACACCACCCCTCTCCTCCAGCCTATGGACCAGCAAGTGATTGCCAACTTTAAGAAGCTTTACACGATGCATCTGTTCAAAAGATGCTTCAAAGTGACCGAAAGCACTCAACTCACCCTCCGTGAAATTTGGAAGGGGCATTTTGACATCGTTCAATGCCTGAAGATGATCGACAAAGCTTGGAATGAGGTTTCACGGTGCACCTTGAACTCCTCATGGAAGAAATTGTAGATAGCTGTTGTGGCAGAACGAGACTTTGAAGGTTTCGATCCCTCAACTGAAGACGAGGTCGTTGATGATCCTGCCCCTGAGGGTGATGTTGAGGAAATAATTTCAATCGGGAGGTCCATGGGGCTTGTTGTCGATGAGGCTGACGTCCATAACCTTATCGAGGAGCACAAGGAGGAGCTTACGACTGAAGACTTGAAGGAGTTGGAGGCAATGCAGTTGACCATCATTCAAGAAGAGCACAGCTCTAGTGGTGGCGAGGACGAGGGGGAGACTGAAGAAACGACATCGGCAGAAATAAGAGAAGCTATCGGTTGGTATGAAAACCTTACGAGTTTCATTAAAAAAAAAAACACCCAGAAAAACCTCACACAAGTTGTCTTATGGAGAGTGTTAATGACGAGTGTATGAGTCATTTTAGAAATATGTTGAGGAATCGTCAGAAACAGGCTTCTTTGGATAGATATTTCTCCAAAAGAGAAGTGTCAGAAAGCAAAGATGATAATAGTGATTCTATTAAAAAAGTTAAAAAAAAGAGTAATTTTTCAAGTTCTAAAAAAAAAAAAATCATAAAAAAAATTTCAAGACAAAATTAATAAAAAAAAGGATTTTTAATTTTAAGTGTTTAATAGTAAGAATAAATTTATTATTAAGTGTACTTAACATAATTAGCATTGATACGTTTTCATATCTACCGTCTCCTCCACCCACTACCAGCTCAAGTCACGTCACTCCAAAGGTAAATAAAATTTAATTTTTCCTTTACAGTACTGTACAGTACACATATATTTTATATATAAGTATACTGTAGTACAGTGCTTACTATACTATTTTGTTACATACTAATTTTCAATGTTTTTACCTGGGGTTTTGCACGCATTAGCTATTCTATTGCCCGCCATACGACACTTTCACCATATGATACCAACTCCGGAACGGATTAATGTCGTATGGCGGGGGCCTACTGTATTTAGTACATTTTTGGATTTAATGTATACAATTTGTGCTTTCCATTTAAAATGTGTCAAACATTAAAGTGAAAATTTTGCACTGGCTCAAGGTGAATATATTCGTTTCATGGTTCTGGTTAAAAATCGTAGTAGAGCATTTTATTCAATTTATATTTCTATACAAAATGACTTCCTTTGTCCTTGCTACTGAAACCTGGAAACCTACAGCTACAACAAAAATGCACCAGGGTAAAAACCTGCTGTTACACTATAAAGTTAAATTTAATGGATGGCAGAGAACAAGGAGGACTGGTGCTGTGAGGCCATTCAGTACTTAAAAGCAACTCAAAGTAAACCTTAAAGCTATACTATGAAGTATAAATAAAGAGGTTGGACAGCAAAATGGAAGAAAGGAAGTGGGAACAGACACAAGGCAAAAGGATATACAGTAGAGCAATGTAGCTAGGGACTGAAGGAACTGCAAAGATCCTATAGTAATGCCTAAAGAACACAACATGAGGTACACTGAAGGGACTATCCCTCTATTGCCGAGCATCGAGAGGGAAACAGCAATCCATCAACATATGGTCTTTCGCCTAAGGATAAAAAATACAAAGGTTCTCTAAAACAACCTAAAGGCCTCCAATACGACCCTTAACCTTCGTAAATGTTTTTCTGTCAAACTTTGGGGATCTAGTAAACAAAAGTTTTCTAAAACCAACTACAAGCCCTAATTACAACCGTTAATCTTTGTAAGTCTTCCTATCAACCTTTGTACTTATGAGATTAGCTTCTTTTTACTGTACAGGTACTGTACTTCGAAATAGCAGTCTTAAAAAACTACCCTTTTAACCAGACCTACACCAAGGTAATTATGCCTCTCTAGTTTTCTTAATGATAAAAAAATGGAGTTTTTATGATAAAACAAAGTTTTATGAATACTTACCTGGCAGTTATATATACATAGCTAATAATCTCTATTTCGGCAGAATTTTTCTAAACGTGGCAACCGCCTTGTGGTGGTTGGGTGGTAAGACCCGTTAAAGGGTGGTAGGAGGAATCATTCCCGTTTTCTGTTCTTCAGTTCATCTATGCCCGACCTGTCTCCTGAGGGGAGGTGGGTGGGCCTTCGAATGTATATATAACTGCCAGGTAAGTATTCATAAAACTTTGTTTTATCATAAAAACTCCATTTTAATGAATAGAACTTAACTGGCAGTTATATATACATAGCTGATTAACACACTTGGAGGAGGGTGATAGACAGTAAACATCGTTGGGGAAACAACCAAAAAAGCTGTAGGATAAATAAACACATTGATTCCTTACCTGCTAAGGTAGCTGACTTCAAAGGTTCCTGCCTCTTGAGTCGCTTTCCCTTAGGAGTGTCAGCTAGGATGTGACCTGCAGTGCTGAAAACACTCAATCGAGTCTGTCAACGGGGTGAGACCAACAATCTGACTAGACTTCAGGACTACCTATTGCCCAAAATAAAAACTGCAACCTTACCAAACCAACCACCTAACATTTGCAAAGTAGATAAAAATTATCTAACTAGACTGAGGTGACTGTACACAAGTCGAAGTCCTCAGACAACCAATAAAAAACACCAACCTACGCACAAGTATACAAAACTAAGGTTGGGGGGAGGTAGTAACTCCTTTGCCTAATACAGAAGCCGTAGCTACGTATGGGCCCAAGGTATAGCATTTCTCATAATCCACTCTCACCTCTCTGAGGTAATGAGAGGCGAACACAGAGTTGCTCCTCCAGAATGTCGCATCCATAATTTGACGGAACGACATGTTCTTGCGGTAAGCAAGCGAGGTCGCAATGGCTCTCACTTCGTGAGCTTGCACTTTTAAAAGTCCGAAGTGTTCCTCCTCACACAAGAGATGCGCTTCTCTTATCACTTCCCTCAGGAAAAAGGACAAAGCGTTCTTGGAAAGGGGCTTCTGAGGATCTTTCACAGAACACCACAGGGAGCTAGAAGAGCCTCTCACATTTTTCGTGCGAGACAAGTAGGTCTTGAGGGCTCGTACTGGACAGAAAAGCCTCTCTTGCTCTTGACCCACTAGGTTGGTCAAGTTAGGAACCTCAAAGGTCCTTGGCCAGGGCTTAGAAGGGTTCTCATTCTTAGCGAGAAAGTCTAATCTTAAGGCACAAACTGCCCCATTCAGATTGAAGCCTACCTGTTTTTTAATTGCATGGACTTCACTGACTCTTTTAGCTGTTGCTAAGGCCAAAAGAAAGAGGGTTTTCTTGGTAACCTCCCTAAGGGGAGCCTGTGAGATGGGTTCAAATCTCTTGGTGCACAGAAATTTAAGAACCACATCAAGGTTCCAAGAAGGGGGCTTTAACTGGGTCTGCTTGGTTGTCTCAAAAGACTTCAAGAGTTCATGTAAGTCCTTATCGCGAGACAAGTCCAAGCCTCTATGCTGACAGACGGAAGAGAGCATACTTTTGTACCCCTTGATAGTGGACACAGCTAGCTTAGCGTCCTGCCTGAGGTACAACAAGAAATCCGCAATCTGGCTCACAGAGGTAGTGGATGAGGAAATCTTGTGCTTCCTACACCAAGCTCTAAAAGTCTCCCACTTGGACTGGTAGACCCTCTGCGAAGAGACCCTCCTCGCTCTGGCGATAGCTTTCGCAGCTTGCGCTGAAAAGCCTCTCGATCTGATGAACTTCTCGATAGTCTGAAGGCAGTCAGATTGAGAGCGAGGGGGTTTTGATGATATCTCTCGAAGTGGGGTTGTCTGAGCAGATTTGGACTTGCAGGGAGGCTTCTTGGAAAGTCCATCAACAAGTCCACCACCTCCGTGAATCATTCCCTCATTGGCCAGAATGGAGCTATCAGGATCATCCGTCCCGAATCGAGGAGAGCGAATTTCCTGACTACCAGATTGATGATCTTGAACGGGGGAAAAGCATAAGTGTCCATCCCCGTCCAAACCATCAAAAAGGCGTCTACTGCTATTGCCTCCTTGTCCGGAACTAGGGAGCAATAGATGGGGATCCTCTTGGCTAAGTTGGAGGCGAAAAGATCGATGAGGGGTCTCCCCCACAGCCTCCAGAGACTCTGACAGACCTGTTGGTTGAGGGTCCATTCTGTGGGAAGGACCTGCCCTTTCCTGCTGAGCATGTCCGCCCTCACATTCTTCTGTCCCTGAACAAACCTCGTCAGCAGGTTTATCCTGTTCTCCTTCGCCCAAAGAAGGAGCTCTCTTGCTGTCTCGAACAGAGACAGAGAGTGAGTCCCTCCTTGCTTCCTGATTTAAGCAAGAGCTGTGGTGTTGTCTGAGTTGACCTCCACAATCTTCCCAGATACCAAGTCCTTGAAGGCCTTTAGCCCCAGAAAAATGGCCATCAGCTCCTTGTTGTTGATGTGCCATCACAGCTGAATTCCTTCCCAATAGCCTGAGACCTCCTTGCTTCCTAGTGTTGCCCCCCAGCCTGACTCTGATGCGTCTGAAAACAACACTAGGTCTGGGTTCTTCTTGTGTAAGGAGATCCCTTCCCCTAACAAGGTTGGGTCCAGCCACCACTTCAGAAGATTCTTGACTTCTGTTGGAATGGGGAAGGAAAAGGAGTCTTCCTGCATCTTTCTGTTCCACGTCTTTGATAGAAAGTGCTGAAGAGGCCTTAGGTGGAGTCTCCCCAGAGAGACAAACTGTTCGAGGGAGGATAGAGTCCCCAGCAAACTCATCCACTCCTTCGCTGTGCACCTCTTCTTGTCCAGGAAAGTTCTGACTTTTACGAGACACTTGGTCTGTCTTTCATGAGAGGGAGAAGCCCGAAAAAGAACTGAATTCAGAACTATCCCCAAATAGAGAATAGTCTGATTCGGTCTGATCTGAGACTTCTCCCTGTTAATGACCAGGCCTAGATCTTGAGCCATCATAAAAGTCTTCCGTAAATCCTCCAGACATTTCTCCCTCGATCGTGAACGAATCAGCCAATCGTCCAGATAGAAGGATATCCTTATCCCCTCCTGATGCAGCCAACCTGACACATTCGCCATTATCCTGGTGAAGACTTGAGGAGCCGTGCTGAGACTGAAGCAAAGAGCTCTGAATTGGAAGCACTTGCCCTGCATTACAAATCTCAGGTACTTCCTTGAAGTCGGATGGATGGGGACATGGAAATACGCGTCCTGCAAGTCGAGGGACACCATCCAGTCCCCTGGACGTACTGACGCCAGCACCGACTGAGTCGTCTCCATGGAGAACTTTGTCTTCTCCACAAAGACGTTGAGAGAGCTGACATCCAGGACGGGTCTCCATCCGCCCGAGCTCTTGGGGACCAGAAACAGGCGATTGTAAAAGCCTGGGGAGGATAGATCCCGAACCGGTTCTATCGCTCCCTTGTCTAGCATTTGGTCGACAAGGTCTATTAGGGCCTTCTGTTTCCTCGGATCTGAGTACCGGGCTACTAAGGCCAGCGGAGCATCTGCGAGAGGAGGTTTTTTCAGAAAGGGGATCTTGTATCCTTCCTTGATGACTGAGAGGGACCAGGTGTCCGCCCCTCTCCTCTTCCAGGACTGCCAAAAACCTGACAGTCTTGCGCCTACTGTCTGGAGGAGACGAACTTCATTTTCTGGAGTGAGGTCTGAAAGAACCCCTGGTAGATCTTGGTCCTGATTCTTGCCTTCTTCCTCTAAAATCTGGTCTTGAAGTAGTCCTGCCCCGAAAGGGCTGCTGGAATCTCCTTTCCTCCCGTTTCGAAGAAGAAGGAGGGGCTGCCAAGGGCTTACGAGCAGAACGAGATAAAAGGTCTTGGGTGGCTTTTTGGGCAAGAGAAAGCGTAATGTCATTAACCAGTGACTCGGGAAAAAGATGTTGAGAGAGGGGGGCGTAAAGAAGCTCAGACTTTTGTGCAGTGGTAACAGACCTAGAAGCAAAAGAGCAAAGCAGAGCTCTCTTCTTTAGGATTCCAGCTCAGAACAGCGCAGCCAACTCATTCGCCCTATCTCTGAGGGCCTTGTCCATACAGGACATAATACTGGTAAGGTCCCTAGATCCTTCCATCTGGTCAGTTTTCCTTGCGAGAGTCCTAAGCGACCAGTCTAGAAAACTAAAAACCTCAAAGGCTCTAAAAATACCTTTGACGAGATGATCCAGCTCTGACATCGACCACATGACCTTGGCTGAGTTGAGAGCATGCCTTCTAGCAGAGTCCACTAAACCAGAGAAGTCACCCTTGGAGGAGGAAGGCACTCCCAGACCCAAAGGTTCCCCAGTTGCATACCACATACCCGCTTTCGAAGCAAGACGAGCTGGTGGAAACGAGAAGGAAGTCTTAACTGCTTGTCTCCGCTCCTTCATCCAGTCATCAATCTTCGTAAGAACCTTCTTTGCGGAAATAGACAGTTTCATCTTGATGAAGGCCGACTGTTTCTTGGCCTTCTTTCTGTTAAATTAGGTTTGAGGAGATTGAGGGGCAGCAGGTTGGAATTCCTCTCCGAAAAGTTCAAGAAGGGAGCGAGAGAGAACTTTGTAATCTCCCGCAGCGTCGGCAGGATTATCATCGTCATCAGAAACATCCTCGAGGTCCTGATCCACATCTGCAATATCCTTCGAACGAGAAGAAGGATCCTTAGAACCCGACAAGGGCAAATCAAAGGCATCGTCCTGCAAAAGACGGGTTGCATCCTGGAGTCCAGCGCTAGAAGAATCCTTGGAACGAGAGGCAGTATCGTCCCGAAGAGGCAGGCTGGCATCGCCCTGGCACCGAGAACGAGAGGCAGAGTCGTTCTGATGTCGAGAGCGAGAGGCGGTATCGTCATGGCGTCGAGAACGAGAGGCGGTATCGTCGTGGCGTCGAGAACGAGAGGCGGTATCGTCGTGGCGTCGAGAACTAGGGTCGGTATCGTCGAGGCGTCGTGAACGAGAGGAGGTATCGTCGAGGCGAAGTGAACGAGAGGAGGTATCGTCGTGGCGAAGCGAATGAGAGGAGGTATCGTGCTGGTATCGTGAACGGGAGGCGGTATCGTCTTGGCATCGAGAACGAGAAGCAGCATCGTTCGATAAAGTATCGTCTCGGTATCGAGAACGAGAAACCGTATCGTCCTGGTATCGAGAAGAAGTATCGCCTGGCGAAAGCACACATTCCTCATCCTGGCGTAGAGAGGGAGAAGTTTTCTTTAAAGAAGAACTCCGTTCTCTCTTAGAAGCAGACTTCTTAATAGGTAACGAGTCGTCTTTACGTCTGTCAGACTGGGCGTGAGGGCGGCTAAATGCTTGTACTAACATCAAAAGTTGTTCCTGCATGACAGACATAAAGGATTTCGCAACATCAGCTGGGTCTTGCGGCCCCGAAGGGGAGGGCTGACGAATAACACTCGTAGAAGGGGGAGGATCTTCGGCAGTAGGCTTCGGCTTCGCCCTTTTCACAGGCACGGAGTCGAAATCATCCTCCGACGGACAAGGTTCATAACTGCTAGAACCGGGAGAGAAAGAACGAGACCGTTCGTAGCGGTTCCATCTCCTCTTAGTAGGTCTTGAAGCTTCAAACTTCCATTTACGTCTGGACGAATTCGGAGAAGAAAACAACACATCCGACACGTCTTTCCCGTGACGGACAAGAGCAGCCTGGGAATCGACAACAGGACTGTCTGAGGCGACGGCTGACCGAGGGTACGTACCTCTCACCCCCTTTCGGTCATCGACGTACCTTCTCCCTTGGTCCTGGGAGCTTGGTAGAGGTCTAGGCCTAGGGTAATGACAGGTTCGGTCAGTCGCCACCTCCACTGCACTAACACAAGCACTTTCACTTTCCTTACCTTTAAAGGCCTCCAGTTGTTCTTTAATGGCCTTCAACTCGGCAGCCAGGCTAGCGTACCGAGGGTCATCCGTAGATACGGAACCTGTAGGAGGTGCAGGAGTTACTAACTCAAGGGAAGGATCAACTTCCAAAGAGGAATCAATTATAGGTTCAATAGATAAATCTACACTAAGCTCGTCTTCCTTACCACTAACAGACTTAGACTTGGACCTAGAAGCTCTCCTAACTCTATCGAGCTCTAGTTTACGCACATAGCGCTTCATAATCAACCAGGTAGTAGGTTGGCCAGGGCACCTGCCGCCCGTTGAGATACTACCACTAGAGAGGTATTGGATCCTTTGACTGGCCAGACAGTAATGCATTGGATCCCTCTTTCTAGTCACGGCTTATTTTTTCTTTGCCTACACTTACACAGAATAGTCTGGCCTATTCTTTACATATTCTCGTCTTTCCTCATACATCTGACAACAATGAGATACTTAACACTTCTTCACCCAAGGGGTTAATTACTGTACTGCAATTTGTTCAGTGTACTTTCCTCTTGGTAAGGGTAGAAGAGACTCTTTAGCTATGGTAAGCAGCTCTTCTAGGAGAAGGACACTCCAAAATTAAACCATTGTTCTCTAGTCTTGGGTAGTGCCATAGCCTCTGTACCATGGTCTTCCACTGTCTTGGGTTAGAGTTCTCTTGCTTGAGGGTACACTCGGGCACACTATTCTATCTTATTTTTTTTTCTTCCTCTTGTTTTTTTGAAATGGTGTGTTGGGCAGGATTAATAGAAGGGCCATGGATGCCTGGTGGTTTATCAAGAGGTTGTCTTTTCCTTTTTCTGATTTTTTCTTCTCAAAACCATCTTTACTGTCCTCCCTTCAGTTGAAGTGGCTATCCTGGAGGGTATTTAGCCTTGCATGGTGTATCGGCTCCTCCATGTTGACCAGTTTTTCCGACTTTTTATTATAGTCTATGGGTATCATCAATCACTTTTTTTATTATTCTGTACATATTGTTTTTGTTATAATTCTTGTTAATCTAGTTTTCAAGTATGATGTCTCTTTTTTATTTCTATTAATTCTTATGCTGTCTGGAGACATTGAGCAAAATCCGGGACCAGTACGTCCTAGATTTCGTCAATGTCGTCTTCTGTATTGCAATATTCGTGGTCTTCATGCAAATATCCAAGACCTTACAGTTGCGTCCAGACAGTATGATATTCTTTTGTGCTCAGAAACTTTGGTTTCTAATATGAGGCACTCATCTGAGCTCCTTATAACTGGTTTTAAGAAGCCAATAATGCTGAAACGTGATGCCATTCCTAGGGCCAGGGGAATGGCGGTGTATATTAGGACCGAGTACCCTGCTTCTCATAAGTCCTGCTATCAATGTGGATGTCATGAGATTCAGGTAATAAAAGTTTGTGGCAGGCATAACAACTTTTATTTGTGTTCGATCTACCGGAATCCAGACATGGATGATTCTATCTTCGATTGTCTTCTTACCATTATGGCTAAGATACAAGAAGATGATAGAAAGGCTTCTTTTGTCTTTGTTGGTGATTTTAATGCTCACCATAGGGAGTGGTTAAGTTCTATCTCTCCTACCGATCGCCGTGGCTTAAGAGCTTTAGACTTTGCCTCTGAATCAGGCTGTGAGAAAATCATAAATGAAGCTACTCACAGGTCTGGTAATTGCTTGGACCTCGTATACACTGACTCCCCTGGCGTTATAACTAGTAAGGTTGATTCTCCAGTCGGGACTTCTGATCATGCCTTGATTTCATTATTAGTGAAGACTGAGCAGCCTGTCCCTGATATATCATATTCCTGTAAAATTTATATGAAATCCCAAGCAGACTGGAATGGGATTTTGCATGATCTTTTGTGCTTGAATTGGTAACAATTATATAATAGTGTAGATCCTGTTGTCTCTTTGAATGAGAATCTAGTCAACATAATTGATAGGCGTATCCCTTCTCGTGTGCTAAGGTACCGAATGAAGGACAAACCGTGGTTCAGTGATGATTGTAGACGTGCTTATTTGGAGAAGCAGGAGGCCTATCACCTTTGGAAGGGTAACAGATCAGATTTGACCTGGAACAACTATACTCAGCTTCGAGCTTTTGCTCAGAGAGTTTATGCCTCAACTGAAAAGGAGTACAATTTAATCATAAAAGAAACCCTCTCTGGTACAACTCAGGAACATAAATGGTGGTCTACCCTTAAATCTGCACTCTGGTGTAGATGCAACAGTTCCTCCTTTACTTAAACCAGATGGCTCAGTCACTCACTGTCCAAAGGAAAAGGCAACCCTTTTGGCTGATGTTTTTGACAGTAAACAGAGTAATGAAAAACTTGAACTTCCTCATTCCTGTTTTCCTGAGGCTAAACTAACTAGTTTAGCTTTTCGATCTCGTGAGATTAAAGCTCTGTTGATGGACCTTGATGCTTATGGAGGTGTAGACCCAAATGGTATTTTTCCTTTGTTTTTTATAAAGACAGCAGATTTCTTAGCTCCAAAGTTATCTGTTATTTTGCGCAAGTTAGCAAGAAGAGGAGCTTTTAGCACTTGTTGGAGAATTGGTAATGTTACTCCTCTAAGTAAATGTGTTTGTGGTAGCTCATCTCCCACTGATTACCGCCCAATTTCCATAACTCCCATATTATCTAAAGTTTTTGAACGTCTTCTGGCAAAACGTCTTAATAGGTTTGCTGAAGGTAATCATCTATTCCCTAGTTTGCAATTTGGTTTTCATAAAGGCCTTGGAGCATGTGGTGCCCTTCTTACAATCTCCAATGCAGTACAGAAATCCCTTGATTGTGGTCGTGAAGTTCGTATGATTGGCCTTGATTTTAGTGTTGCCTTTGACCGTGTTAATCATGAGGCCCTTGTTTTCAAACTGAAACAGTTGGGAGTGGGTGGGTCGTTTCTTAGCATTATTATTGATTTTTTAAGTAGTAGATCTCAAAGAGTAGTTGTTGATGGGCACCATAGTGAGTACAGGAATGTGATATCCGGTGTTCCACAGGGTAGTGTTCTTGGCCCATTACTTTTCATACTATATACACATGACATGTGGTTTGGCCTAGAAAATAAGCTTGTTGCATATGCAGATGATGCTACTCTCTTTGCATCAATTCCATCCCCTGAATGTAGATCTGGGGTTGGTGAATCCCTTAATAGAGATTTAGCTAAAATTAGTGCATGGTGCAAGTTATGGGGTATGAAGTTGAATCCTAACAAAACTCAAAGTATGATTGTAAGTAGGTCAAGGACGGTGGCTCCTCAACATCCGGATCTCAGTATTGATAATGTTTCTTTAAATTTGTATGACTCTTTCAAAATTTTAGGTGTGATTCTCGACAGCAAATTTACTTTTGAGAAACATATAAGGTCTGTGTCTTCTTCAATTGCACAAAAAATTGGCTTATTGAGAAAGTCTTTTAAGATATTCGGTGATCAATCTATTCTGAAGAAGTGTTTTAATTCTTTTATTCTACCTTGTTTTGAGTATTGTTCTCCTGTCTGGTCTTCAGCTGCTGATTCTCATCTTAATTTGTTGGACAGAAACTTACGATCTATTAAATTTCTTATTCCTGATCTAGATATTAATCTCTGGCACCGTCGTTCAATTAGTTCATTATGCATGTTGCATAAGATTTTTCATAACTCTGACCATCCTTTACATTCAGATCTCCCTGGACAATTCTATCCTGTTCGTAATACTAGGCTGGCAGTTAATTCTAATAGCCAGGCCTTTTCCATCATAAGACTCAATACTACGCAGTACTCTAGAAGTTTTATTCCAGCTGTTACCAAGTTGTGGAATGATCTTCCTAATCGGGTTGTTGAATCAGTAGAACTTCAAAAGTTCAAAGTTGGAGCAAATGCTTTTTTGTTGACTAGGCGGACATGAGTCTTTTTATAGTTTATATATGACATATTTGTTTTTGACGTTGTTAATAGTTTATATATGACATATCTGTTATGACGTTACTTTTTTTAGAATGATTTACTGTTAATTTGTTCTCTTCAGTTATTTATTTCCTTATTTCCTTTCATCACTGGGCTATTTTTCCCTATTGGAGCCCCTGGGCTTATAGCATCTTGCTTTTCCAATTAGGGTTGTAGCTTGGATAGTAATAATAATAATAATAATCTTTCTCATCCAAAACTTTACATTCTCCGCACCTATTATCAAGGGCACAAACAAAACCCCTACAATTCGAACACACGGTGTGAGGGTCTACCGCCATTTTCGGTAGTCTCACCTTACATTCCTCATTCGCACAGACACGGTAATAACTCTTTTCACTCATAATGAAAACAGCAAAAAAGCTAAGAGAAAACAAAAAACACGATCGCCAAAACCCCAAATCAGAGTACTTCACCAAAAAAGCAGACTGGTACACCGAGCAGGGAAAGCGAAGAAAAACTCTTAGTGACGGACCAACGTGTTGTCGATCCGGCCGGCAGAGATGAACTGAAGAACAGAAAACGGGAATGATTCCTCCTACCACCCTTTAACGGGTGTTACCACCCAACCACCACAAGGCGGTTGCCACGTTTAGAAAAATTCTGCCGAAATAGAGATTATTAGCTATGTATATATAACTGCCAGGTAAGTTCTATTCATAAAATTATGCAATATGAACAGTGATAAAGCTCAAGATTACCACCGAAACGTGAAGATATACTGCTTCAAACCACGCGCCATCTTTCCTATCTTTTCCAGTGAAAGAACAAAAATGTCACAAATTTTGATAGAAATTTGTATTTTTCCTAGCCTTACAAACCTGATCGATTCAGAGTGAGCTGGAGTCAGTCGTTAAAACAGATTTTGAGTGAAGCGAAAAATCTATTTTTGGGTGAGATAGCCATGTCGTCCTGATGGAAGGTTCCTTTAGTAGCTTCCAAAGGGTATATATGACTACAGTGGATATTCCCAGAGAATTAAACTAAAGGTTTCCAGAATTCTAACTTCTGGCGCGAGTACCCTTAAGGTTGTCCTTTAGGATATCGCATAATAACAGGGGACGTATTCTTGACACGCCACATAGCTATCTGCACCCCACATAGCGTTTACGCTTCGAGGGGGAAGTTGGTGGAAAGATATGGGAGGAGCCGTTACAAAGTTCTCCTCCTCCGTTACTGTTATGGGTACTCGGATGACGTCATAAGCAACGCCATCTTGGCTGACGTCATAAGCAACGCCATCTTGGCTGACGTCATCACCGCCCGCGAACTCCATTCCTTTTAGTGTTAAGACCTGCCCCCATGATATAGTAAGATCGGGAGGGGGCCTGCAAAGGCCTAATAGAGAATAAAGGGCGGGTCCATCAGGACGACATGGCTATCTCACCCAAAAATTGATTTTTCGCTTCGCTCAAAATCCGTTTTTTGGGCTCAGGCCATGTCGTCCTGATGGAAGTGTACCAGAGCAATAATGTATCATGGATTTTTCCCCTCGGTAGTGCCTTCGACTTCTAGACAATATTCCTTTGGTCTAATGACCCGAGAGACCTGTGACATTACCGGTATATGTCACTTCAGTTAAGCATGTACTATGTTACCGCTTCCAGCCCCCCAGCAGGGATGAGTCCTATTAGACTTGTGGAAAGTCTCGAAGTTGCATGATAAATGGAACTCACCCAGCATCAAGAAGTACCTGCCGGTCCCAGAGCAAGGTAATAGGTAAGGTAAGTATGACGTGTTGGAACAAATTACCTCGGGCTAGATGAGTTTGTTTAAGCGGAAGAACGATAGAATTCTATTGTTCAATTATCTTATACAGAATAGAGGGATAGTAAAACTCTCAAACAGTTTTTTATTACAATGTTAGGGCGAACTAAGACGCACGAAAACAGTAGATTCATTTACTAGCAATAAATGAGAATTAGCATACATAAAAAATAAATGTAAATTTGTAATTAGAGTGTAAATCAGTTACATAGACTTGGGACATTAGTAGAAATGGTTGTGGTATCTGAAAAGGAAAACTTGCCATCAAACATGTCAATTCCGTAGGAATTGTAATGTCTCAGATACACTTCATGTTTGAAAACAAGTAGGTGATCTTCGCCCTTAGTTGTTTAAGTGACAAGTCAGAACCCGATGTTTCTCCTTTAAAGAGCTGTCCTCCACCGAAGTCTGAAGTTCTTCGAAGATAGACCTTTAGACTCTCCACTGAACACAGGGAGATATCTTCCTTCAGAGGCAGATTCTCCAGGGACCCCATCTCTTAGTGGGTAGCTCGTTCTTGGCGAGAAACGTTGTGTCAGGAAAGAGGGTGAGTTCGCCTGTTTCTGCGAACTGGATCTGGCCTGCTTCCCTTGATAATGCCACAATTTCACTGACTCTAGCCCCCGAGGCTAGAGCAAACAAGAACATCACTTTCTGAGTCAAATCTTTCAGATGGTAAGTCTCATTGTCCAAACCTGAGGCAAAATGTAGCACCTTGTCAAGAGACCAGGAGATGGGTCTCGGAGGGGCTGCAGGTCTGAGTCTAGCGCATGCCTTCGGCAGCTTGTTGAAGATTTCGCTAGACAGGTCTATTTGGAAGGCGTATAGTAAGGGTCTTGTCAGGGCCGATTTGCAAGTGGAAATCGTGTTGGCTGCTAAGCCTTGTCCATGAAGGTGAATGAAGAAGGACAAACAAAAATCCATTGATATTTCCTTAGGATTTCTTCCAAGATGACTCATATTGCCTTCTGGTAGATTTTGTTTTATATTCCTCTAAGAAGTCTAAGCTTTCCTTCGAGATCCCATAACTCTTCTTGACGGCTAGAGAGAGAAAATCATGAGATGAAGGTCTCGGGTTTTCTGCGATGAAGCGAAGACAGTCGACTTCTGAACTTGTTGGGACAGAACTGGGTCCGGCAGGAGAACTAGCTTGGGTTTTAACTCCAGGATCAATGGGACCCAGTTGCTCCGGGGCCACTTGGGAGCCACTAGGGCCGCTATTCCTTGGAAGGATCTCAGCTTGGTGAGGACTTTTAGCAGAAGGTTGGGTGGAGGGAACAGGTAAATCTTGGTCCATCTGTTCCAATCCAGGGACATGGCGTCCACTGCTTCCGCTTGAGGGTCCTCGTATGGGGCCATGTAGCGAGGAAGTTTCTTGTTGTCGCTCATTGCGAAGAGGTCGATCTGCAGTTCCGGGACTTTTTGGGAGATGAAGGAGAATGAGTCGGCGTCTAGGGACCATTTTGACCCTATCAGGGCTGTCCTGGATAGAGGATAGAGCATCCGCCGTCACGTTGCGGAATCCTTGGAGGTGAACTGCTGAGAGGTGCCATCTTTTCTTCTCCGCCAGGTGGAAGATGGGCAACAACACTTGGTTGAGTTGGGGCGATCTTGAGCCCTGACGATTGAGACATCTGACCACTACGTCGCTGTCCAAGGTCAGTCGGATGTGGACTGAGGGACGTGGGGACAGCCTCTTCAGGGTGAGAAAGACTGCCATGGCCTCTAAGATGTTGATGTGAAACGTCTTGAATAGGGGAAACCATGTTCCTTGAACTTGGCATTGATGGGAGTGACCCCCCCATCCTTCTAGCAATGCGTCCGTATGGATGACGACCGAGGGTGGAGGTAGTTGTAGAGGTACCGACCTCTCGAGCTTCTTGGCCTCCGACCATGGCTTGAGGAGTGATCGGAGCCGCGTCGGCAGAGGTCTCTTGAGATCTCTTCGAGCGTTTGATGCGTATCTTCTCCAGACTCCTGATGTATCTTTTAGGTGTGCTCTTAGCACTGGGTCTGTCACTGAAGCGAACTGGAGGGAGCCGAGCACCCGTTCCTGTTGTCGTTTTGAAATCCGTTTGGATTTGAGAAGTCCCTTGACAGACCTCGCTATTTCCTTTCTCTTCTTTAGCGGAATGGAAAGACGGTGTGACTGGAGGTCCCAATGGATGACTAGCCATTGGAACTTCTGAGCTGGAGAAAGTCGAGACTTTTTGGTGTTTATCTTGAAGCCCAGATGTTCTAAGAATTGGATCACCTTCA
This sequence comes from Palaemon carinicauda, assembly GCF_036898095.1. Taxonomy (NCBI): domain Eukaryota; kingdom Metazoa; phylum Arthropoda; class Malacostraca; order Decapoda; family Palaemonidae; genus Palaemon; species Palaemon carinicauda. The sequence continues at coordinate 34,060,033 of NC_090766.1, read as the reverse complement.
TGGAAGCTTGCAGCCGTTCCTCTTCTGATGCTGCCCACACCAGCCAATCGTCCAGGTAAACCATCACCTTGATGCCTTGTAGGCGTAGTTGTTGAACGATTGTCTCTGCGAGCTTCCTGAAGATCCTTGGGGCTATGTTTAGCCCAAAGGGCATGGCACTGAAGATGTACTGTCTTCTTTGAAGCCTGAATCCTAGGTAGGAGGAGGTCTGGTGATTCATTGGAATGTGCCAGTAGGCGTCCGCCATGTCTATCGAGACTGTATATGCCTTTTGAGGCAGTAGGGCTAATATGTGCTGAAGGGTCAGCATTATGAACTTGTCGATCACGATGAACTTGTTGAGAGGGGACAAGTCCAGAATGACTCTGAGTTTGTCGGAGTCCTTCTTGGGAACACAGAATAGTCTTCCTTGGAACCTGATGGACTTTGCCCTCTTGATCACCTTTTTGTTCAAGAGTTCTTGGACGCATTCTTCCAGAACGGGGGTGGAGTGTTGGAAGAATCAGTGGAAAACTGGTGGTGGTGTTCTCCAGCTCCAGCCTAGTCCGTTCTTGATGATGCTGTGAGCCCAGGGATCGAAGGTCCAACAATCCTGGAAGAGGCGGAGTCTTTCTCCTTCTGGAAGCATCTCATTGCTTCTGGTTTCCGGAGGGCTTACCTCCTCGACCGCCTGCTCCCCTGCCTCCTCTCCCTCTGGAAGGACGTCTAGAGGAGTCTCTACTGGTGCCTCTACCTTTGGGACGAAAGGTAGTCAACTGCCTCTCATAGGCGGGTGTGAAGGCTGGTGACTGAGTCACCACCGGCTGGGGTATCAGTTGGAAAGTTTGTTGGGGCTGTGCCACCAACTGGGGAGCAGCGGTCGCAGGAAGCTGATGTTTAGCCTGATGAGGCTGTGACTTTGGTCTCTTGGACTTCTTCGGTTGGGGGCCCTCTTCCGGAGAAGATTTACTTTTTGATGACATGCCCCACTTTTGGAGAAGGTTCCTGTTCTCCGTGGCGGCCTTGTCAACAATCTCCTTAACCAAATCATTGGGGAAGAGATCTTTTCCCCCAAATGTTGGAGGAAATCAGCTTCCTTGGTTCGTGTTTGACCGTGGCTGACGCAAACACGAACTCTCTGCAGGCCCTCCGTGCTCTGACGAAGCTATAGAAGTCCTTCGTCAGGGTCGCTAGGTGGGTCTTGGCTAAGACCATGAAGACGCCTGGGGTCGTATGTTCCCCAGCCATTGTCTCGATTATCACTTGGAGGGAAAGAGAAGCGGCCAGCCTCTCATTCTTATCCTGCTCTCGACGAAGGAGATACTCAGAGAGCTTGGGGAGGTTCTCACTGAACTGTTGTCCAGTCATGTCAGCCTCTTTCTCCTGGATGTCCTTCCAGTTCTTGTTGTGGGGGGGGGTAAGGTGAGGGAGAGGGGCCTACATTCCTCCAATGTAGGGCAGGGTTTCCCTTCCTCCACCGCCTTAAGCACTGCCAGGAGAGAGTTCTCTGCGAAGGGGAAGACCATGGTGCTTGGAGCAAGAAAGGACGGGTGTTTCTTGCTAAGGGCTGGCACCTTAGAGTTGGTGTAGCCCTTGTCCTTCAAGCAACCGGCTAGCAGGGGTTGAGCCTTTGCATGATCAAACACGATGACCTCCTTCGGCTCAGTTTCTTCCTTCGAAACGGGTTCTGATTTGAGGCAGATGAAGCAGTCTGGGTATGCCTCAAAGCTAGGCCAGAATTCCACCTCTTCAAGGGGGACGGCGCCTAGCTTGTCGTTGACTACGATCCTACCGCTTGTGATGGGCATGTACTCAGCATGCCACCGTGGGTTGGTCACAGAGCAGGTAGGAAGGTCCTTGACGTTCAGCCTCCTCTGAGGCTCGCGTTGCTTAATCCAGCTAAGGATTTCCTTCTTAAAATCCTCATCCCTCTTGCGGAACCTCTCCTCGAGGATCGCCATCATGGCCTGAAAGTTGTCCATGGGATCGTCCGTTCTTGTAGGCATAGGAGTGGACGATGTAGAGGGCACTGGTTCCGAGATGACTACGGAGGCTATGGAGGGCGCAGCGGCGCCCTCTTCTTCGGAGTCAGGAGCCGTCATAGGTTCCTCGTCTTGACCCTCGGCCATCAGGGTCCTCTCGGTGGTGTCCGACACTTCCGACATCCTGTCATCGTCAAGATGGATGTCTTGAAGTGCGTCCGAAACGTCTGGGTTGACCGTCAGCTGGTCGCAAGGGATCTCGGGTTTGGGGATGACAGCATCCGCAGATGCTTTAGGGAAGAGCATAGCTCTCATCTTCTCGCTGGGAAGGTAAGGCCCCGTGGCGTTCTTTTGGAAACCACGCACCCACTTGCGCAGTTCCTCTCGAGCGATGTCCCTTGACTCCGCAGACTTGGGAGTCTCGAACGCCTCGTTGAGCAGGTCATTGTAAGTTGTGCATACCTGCAGGTCCCAGTACCTCAGAGATCCCTGGGTGACGGAGCAGCTGGCGTAGGTTCGGCACGCCAGGTGGCCGTAGAAATCACGGCACCGAACGCTGCAGAAGGCGCTCTCACACCGGATGTACTCCTCCTGTAAAGAAAGAAAGGGTACATGAGTATGCGGGAGTCTATAATGTTAGACTTAGAATAATCTTCGATTAATCTTAATGTAATCTTAATTATAATATAAGATTCCTTTCCAAGTGTAAGCTTAGGATAGGTAAGCTGGAAATGAAACATGAAAGACACATACTTGTGAATCTCGCCCAGCCAATTGCCGTGACCCTTCTCCACTACCAATTCTAGGGCTTCCGTCCAGGTAGGCCCTAAGGAGAAAACTAGCCCGTAGGGATAGAGTAGCGTAATTAGCACTTCCTCCGAGGGATTAGTAGTGGTGAAAGGGGAGAGCCGATGATCAATCAGCATAAAGAAAAGGGGGGAATATTAATCCCCAATTCGAGTAGGTCCTGGCAAGGGACTACACATGGATGCACAGAGTATGCCAGAAAATTATCTATTGCATAACTATACACCATAGTTTTCTGTCTAGGGTATGTACTATACCACAGATGTACTGGCTACTGTATACAGCCATACAACAGACACTGCCGGCGCGCTGCCGGAAGGGTTAGTGCAAGAGGACGGTTCACTGGCGCATCGGCGGCCCGCCGTGCTGCCGGAGGCACGCCGGCCACCAGCGGACTGCCGGCGGCCGGCAGGCAACCAGCTGAAGGTACACCTACCCTGTCATCCTTCCATGTGACTGGGAGGAGACCTAGGCTACACTGTTGGCTGTTGCCGGTAGAGTCGTGCGACAGTGGGCCGGCACTAGATTGGAGAGAGAGAGAAAGCAGTGAAGGAAGTGGAGGGGAGGGCGGCAGCTCACAACCCTAACCTTGCCTTCCTCGAGAAGGAGGGTTCAAATGGAAGGAAGAGCATTATATGATCGGGCTTCCATCCTGCCGTAGCTCAGCCGTCGGTTGGCTAGGGCTGCGGGTGGCGATCCAAGGGAGGACCAAAGAACGCTCTAAGACAGCAGGGAGGTCTCCCGCCGGCAGAAGGACCTGCCGCCATGCTATCCTATAGCAGTATCATGCAAGGGAAGCTGAACGGCTTGGCCCAGCAGGCGAAAGGACCGGGCCGACCCCACAACCCATCGGCACTCGGTGAGTTGTAGGACGGTGGACAGGGGTGTGATGGCTAGGCCACCACCAAAGGATAGAGGGGGGGAGAGGAAATGGTCCTGTGTACGGATGAAGGGGGTGTAAGCCTTCCCCATCACCCTAATAGGGGACTCAGTTTCAGTACTGGCACCACCCCAGGCATAGGGAGAGTTCATTCTTCAGCCTAGGGTGGGTTAGTACAGTAAGGGGACGGTATTGATAGGCGGTCCCAAACTATAAAGAAACAGAATCCTTAAGCCTGCCTAACCTAGGCTAGGGAATGGATATCTCCTAGCCTAGGGTAGGCAAGCGCAAGATAAGTCGCTAGGCCATAGAGAGGAAGGGTCTCTTAACCCTTCCAGGTGTGGTCTAGGGTGAGGGTGGGGGTGGGGGTGGGGGGTTGTCTGCGCGCCCCCCCCCCCCCTTTTTGCCGTCCAGCGGGGACCAATAGGAGAGTTCATTCACCTAATGGTGCAGCTGGGGGCAAACAACAGGTACTCTGGGGTTCTGACCCAAACTCAAAGCTCATGTATTATGGCTCTGGGAAGGGAAAGAAAATCCTAGCCTAACCTTACCAGAAACACAATTCAAGGAAAGGAGGGCTAGGATGTAGCCTAGGCTACCTCAGAGGGGGGAAGAGATTGCCTTATATGTAAAGGTAACCGAGGAGGTGCGAAAGTATACAAAAGCCCCTAAGCTGTTAGGTTAGGGGCAGGGGAATCGACTACCTAAATCATCAAAACCCCTTGTAAACTCTCTAGAAGGAGGAAAAACCCATGTGCAATCACTGAATCTTATATGTATAATTGCCTAATATCTTCACTTAATAAAATAACACCAGGAAAACATATTATATCATGCATGAAAGTAAACTAAAGCGCCTAGGCTAGCATCTCTAGCATCATAAATTTGGCTACCTACACTCGCCGAAATTAAGGAATACTATCGGCATAATATAACTAATTCCTAGCAATGAAGACTGAATAACTAATACCGATAATTAGTTAAGAAACCGGGACAGTCGTTCTGGCTAACTAAATAAAGCATGCGATGCGAACGACAGCGTCAGAGACGCCTCCGGTTAGGCAATAGCTCCGCCACAAAACACAGTATTTTTCGATAGAAAAGCGTTACTTTACGGCCAGAGCTAATTTATACAGTATAAGAATTAAACACTCAACTTTCCAGAGACAGAAGAAGCTGAAGATTGCGACATGGCTGCAGTAAATAGTGAAACAACTGGGAAAAACACCTGGTCAAACACGCTACTACAAAAGGAATGGAGTTCGCGGGCGGTGATGACGTCAGCCAAGATGGCGTCGCTTATGACATCATCCGAGTACCCATAACAGTAACGGAGGAGGAGAACTTTTTAACGGCTCCTCCCATATCTTGCCACCAACTTCCCCCTCGAAGCGTAAACGCTATGTGGCGTGTCAAAAATATGTCCCCTGTTATTATGCGATATCCTAAAGGACAACCTTAAGGGTACTCGCGCCAGAAGTTAAAATTCTGGAAACCTTTAGTTTAATTCTCTGTGAATATCCACTGGAGTCATATATACCCTTAGGAAGCTACTAAAGGAACCTTCCATCAGGACGACATGGCCTGAGCCCAAAAAGTTGGATAACATGTGGTTATGCAGCTGGTGAGGGTGCAGGGCTACTCAGCCAAAGAGCCTTCACTTTTAACCTTTCAACCCAGGATTGGGAGGGATGGTGTGGAGGAAAGTGAGATTAAAAGACTCCATGGCTAGGAAAAATACAAATTACTTTAAAATTTCGTGATTCATTGCTACGCAGCATAAAAACCTTATCCTTTAATTAGGGAGACTTACTGCTTGATGGGTTGGAAGCCCCATGGAACCCAAACTGGAAGATTTATTTTCTTCCCTAGAAGTGATCACCGCTTTATCTGTGGAGAAACAAAGCGATGACCCCAGAAATATCCTACTTAATTTTAATAAGGAATAAAGGTTAATAGGACCTGGGTTGTAAATAAAAGCATGAATCTGATCAAACTGAAGATCCCCTTTCCCCAACGGGGATGCCATAGCCAAAATTGGTACAGCGTTCACCCTTCCCATGGCAAACAAGAACTTGCTTCCTTTCTCATCTCAACAACCACCATTCATTTGCTGAAAAGAGTAAAAAAAAATGAAAAATTTTGACAGGGGCTTTTGTATAAGCATACGCAACAGCGGCTGAATCAAAAGTGAAGGGTCTCCAGCTGGAAGGGGCGGGGCTACTCGCTACACACCCTCACCAATTGAATAACAACTTATTGTTCAACTTTAAAGAGCGACTCCAGCTCACGCTGAATCAATACCCTAACCAAAGAATGAGGGTTTGTATACCACATAGGAACAATGACAATTTCAACAAATTATATAAAAAGGCAAAAAGTAAACTAGTATTTTTATTTCTAAGCAAAATATATTATTTTCCTATTTTCCTATTAGAAATTCAAGTGTCATATAGATAAAATATATACTGTAGCTAATTTTCTATTTTCTTATTAGAAATTTAAGCATCACATACATAAAATATATAGTTAATTTTCTATGTACAAATATACCAAGCTCTGAGCTTATATCTAATTGCATTGTATTTGCAGTATTACAATTAATTATGCAATCTATACCTTACCATCAGTTATACTTTTTTTACACCATTTAATTTAATCACTGTATTAAACATATCTCAAATACGTGTATAACTTAATCTATAACAGAACTCCGATCAATGAAAGAGAAGATACTAAAATATAATTGAAACCTAGATCCTAAGCAGTTTGTTTTCAAAAAATGCATTTATCTATACATATCAAAATGCAGATTAGAAAACTCCACACTACCACAAAAAAATCATCAGTCTTTAAATAACATTTAAAGATTAATTTGCCACTATTTTTGTCTTTACGTTGACTGCATATAGTGTCATTATCAATGCTGCCTGACACCTGATTGATGTAATTTCTCAAAACTAGTAACAAGGGGAATGAAGTTATAAGTAAACAAAATGTGCTTTTAGTTTGTGCTAGTAACTATAACAAGTTATGCACAAATAATGAAGCTATTCAATTTCGTACGGTACTCTGATTTGAAAATATTGCGGTTTTAAATTTGCTTGGAACATTTCATCTTATCAACAATAAATTCAAAATGGCACCTCAACTCATATACTATGTTTCCTTTCATAGAATTTGATACTTGGAGTGTATTAAATGCGGCAACCTTTAAATATTAATTTCATTTTTACTTTATAGTTACAATAATGTAAAAATCCCCTAAGACTTTGTGAACCTCAATATTGATACAGTAACTCTAAGTAAATTAAATAATGAGTGTTCAAATGCATACAATCATATTTCCCTTTCAAAATTATGAAGAAAAAAAAAACAGGAGGTCAACTTACAAACATTTGCAAATAAAAATTCAACTGAAGTAATAAATTTCAGATACTGTATCAAAAGTTTGTATACTGTAATAAAGATAAAGAAATGCTGTAATAAAACAATATTATATAATTTAATACAGTAACCAAAGTGACATTTGTAATAACCTGATATTTATTCCATAAGTAACGGGACTATTTGTTGACTTATGTAGCTGGAAATTATAGGCATGAGTCAGCTTAGGCCTACCCTTGTCCAAAATTAAACAAAATCCACCTTGTCAACAATTCGACTCATGAATAGCTTCTTGGAACCTATTAAGTTTGTAAATTGAGAACCTTCTGTGTATAGCAACTGAGGGAATTGGACCATTGAAAATAACAATTTAAAACATAGGCCCATATACTTCTTCAGGATTGTAACCATCCATCACCAACGAATGATTATCAGCGACGTACTGGCTTGGGGTTAACTGAAGTAGCTGCTGCTCACACCACCTTTTCCCCACCTCCATACTGATGCTCGTCTTTTCCCAAGCGGCATGCTCAAGAAGGAGGCTTCCTGCATGTTGTCCAAGGGAAAAAAAGGCATTTTAAGGGTTACTGTACTTTGCAATATTATTATTATTATCATTATTATTAAATGCTAAGCTACAACCCTAGTTGGAAAAGCAGGATGCTATAAGACCAAGGGCTCCAACAGGGAAAATAGCCCTGTGAGGAAAGGAAATAAGGCAAAATTAAATATTTTAAGAATAGTAACAACATTAAAATAAATATTTCCTATATGAACAATAAAAAACTTCAACAAAACAAGAGGAAGAGAAACTAGATAGAACAGTGTGCCCGAGTGTACCCTCAAGCAAGAGAACTCTAATCCAATTTAGTGGAAGACCATGGTACAGAGGCTATAGCACTACCCAAGACTAGAGAACAATGGTTTTACTTTGAACAATGGTAACTAACCTCTAAATGGCTTTGAAACAATGTTCATACTAAGCAAAATTTGTTAATTGATGTCAATTTGGCCATCTGTAAAAAACTGTCACAGCCCTTGCTTAAATTATTGTACATTTTTTTATAAATTTAAGAGGCACATCAAATTGAACTTGAATTACCAAATTAGTCAAAATATACTAGCTAAAATACTGCAGATTTCATTAGTCACTAATAATAATAACAACAACTACAGTATGACAATATTTTTCCAACAATACAACAATAAACAATACTATACTAAATAGACTAAAACCCCAAATAAATGTCATTAATGAACAAATGACTGCTCCAATTCACATAAATGTTTACCCTGTCTATTATAAGCATGTTCACAATAATTCCCACATCCAGTATATTACCTATATAAATGTGAGCAATCGTGGTGGCAATATCTCGGGCAGCTGACTGAATAAGCTCCGGGTGCTTCTGCAAAAAGCTTATAAGTTCATTCATTGCTTGCATTACCAGCATGGCAGAATTATCGAATTCATTCCCAGGTGCCTTTGCTTTACTATCCTCCAGTCTCACTGTGGAGAAAAGATATACATTTACAAAATATTATTAAGCTTGGGATTATAATTTTTACTCTGCATGGAACACCATAATATATTCTTCACAGAATATTAAACTGTATCAAAATAAAACATGTAAAAGAATACAATATTTTTTTTCTTCTGATAAACACTTACAAGACAGGTTTTAATATAACACTGTACTCTAAGATTTAGAACAAAAAGCCACAGAAAAAGTGTCTAAAAATCTTTAAAATTCAGTCAGCCTTCTCACTCGTTCATTTCATCCATTAAATGTCACATAGAAAACTTTATGGCCTTCACCCTAGAACTCATCCTACTCAGAGCAGAGCAACAAACTACCTTCTTTCAGCTCATTGTATTTTTTAAACTTTATCAAGTTAGCATTAACTTATTCCCACCTTAATCTCAGTGATGTGATAACTCTGAATGGGTTGATAAAATGACTTGACTTATTTACAATATGGTTTTTGCATATTTCAATCAGGTTCTATTCTTTGATTATTTTCAATGCCTAAATTTTCCAGATAGAATCTCTAAGCTTCAAAATTAAATTACTGTATCACCTTAAAATAAAGTAGAGCACCCCTTTCTTTTCTGTAGAAGCAAAGTTACATTAATATAAGAACATAGACAATGGGCAGCTAGATGGTTACACCCAAATGTAAAGAATTTTTTTAATAATCTATTGATCTACCTTGGAACTTTCCCAAACTTTGGGAGATGGACGACATAAAAAAAATTCTTCTCATCATTACTCTTTCCCTGACGAGGGACTCAGCTGAGTTTGGTTGGTACTTCTAGGGTACCACAGAAGAGTAGAATTATCACTTTAAAATTTACTTTGTTGGTTATGTCTTTGAAAGCTTTAAAGAATGGCTTGAATGAAGAAATTATTTGGGATTCTAATAGACAAAATTAAAAAGCTATTTCCATCACCAGATGTCACAAACAAATCCTTTATTTGTATACAGTTCTTGCGACTTACCATTCTCTGTATGCAACTAAATTAACTGGAGTAGCTAATACAGTACTGTATAACCCTTTAGCTATCACTATTCATTATTCCAATCCCATCATTGAACTTCAAACTAGGTTCCCCTAGATCTAGCTTAAACTACTTTAAATCGATATTAAAGCTTTAACAAATGCCCTTAATGGATAAATATGAACCCAAAACCAATAGAACTACCTTTAATATCTTCATACAACGATGTCACTGCTTCCCCGTTGGTTTTCATCACAGCTCGTAGGAAGTCAAGCGACATAATATTTGAAGTGCCTTCCCAAATGGGGAGTACCTTTAGAGAAAGAGATTGCAAATGGAAATATATGCTTGTACTCTCAAAATAAGCCACATATGTGAGCTTTCATAGCTCTAAATAATGAAAAATATAGAGTAGCGATAATTGTAAACTTAAATCTTGAACTCAACCTTATGTATGATTTCAAGACAGTAACAGTAATGTAAGTTCAATATTTAATCCTAATAGCAAAAATAATTAAATTAATATTCTAAGTAAGTAGAATACATAAGTTAATAAAAAATAATACTGAATAGCAACATTACTTGAGCTTTTGATAAGTAAAAAAAAAATATAATTATAACATATGATTTATTTGATCAACAGTGTCTCTATCTAATAAACATGTTTCATAGAATAACATGAAAATGTGTGAAAAAAAACAAGATGAGAAAAGATTGGTATATCACGTGTCAAAAAACAAAATCAATAGGAAAAAGTGAGAAAATGTGACCTTAAAAAAAGAAACTAAACACAAATCTGTGAAAAGTCATGGTAGCATTAAACTAATCTTCAACATAAAATCATTAATTTTAGTACTTGCCTAAAGAAACTTGAAAAGTTCAACCATGACAAAAGAAAAATGGAGAGCAAACAAGTTTGTCTAGTTGAACCATTGGACTTTAGAGGATTGACTTGTTTACCCATGAGGCAACTTGAGGGTTGTCATGCTGTGTTTTGTCCACTCCTCGCTGAGGCTACTGCCACACCAGGTCATAGAGAGAAGTTCTATATTTTGAAAGGTCAAACTTTTATAACTCCTCTGAAGGAATAGCATTGAATTTCAGGTAAGAGTCATTAAAATAATGAGAATCCTTCAACTGACCTGAGCATCTCTTAGCATGACAGGGAGACCAGTATCTTCAATGTAACCCTGACCTCCAAAGCACTCAAGGCCTTCTGAAACCACACTCATAGCCATCTTTGCCGTGAACATCTTTGCAATAGGGGTCAAAGCACGTAAAACCAGTCTCTCTTGGACAGTGGCAGTACCTGCCTCTTCACGGCCAAGCAATCTGCGGAATATGATGAGTCTTATAATTTGCACAGCTTGGAAATCACTCTTTGCAAACTATAAATATGTATCTCGCTCAAAACAGCATAGAAATTACTGAATAATTTTTCACAGAAAATTATAAATATATTCAAATAAGATCATATTCATTGCAAACAAAATTAGAATTTAAGTAATAAAATTTAATTGCATACTCACCTGATGTTCATGTTGCTTCTTTTTTAAGAAGCCCGGCTCAATCGTCACTTACGCGTAAATTTTCAAAAAATTTTAATATTTTCCCCATTTTCTTTCGCTTCAACAAATACATGCCCTCAACAAAGAAACAGAACCACCTAGCAGTAGGAAATATTGTTTTTGGTTTTTAAGTCGACATTACTCTTAATCTTGATATTATGATTAGTGGGGAGGAGGGTGAGCATGTATATGAACATCAGGTGAGTATAGCAATAAAAAAATGATATTTTGATTATAAAATAAATTTTTGAATATACTTACCTGGTGAATATATAATAGCTGACGTCTCCGACGGCTCGACAGATTCCAAAAACTCGCGAGCGATCGCCATGAAGGTTGCGGGTGTGCCCACCAGCGCCGACTATCGGCCAGATACCGCATATACTTGTAAACAGCTCCAGTTCTTCTCAGTCCCCTAGGTCTCTATCGGGGAGGAAGGGAGGGCCTTTAATTTATATATTCACCGGGTAAGTATATTCAAAAATTTATTTTATAATCAAAATATCATTTTTAAATATTAAACTTAGCCGGTGAATATATAATAGCTGATTCACACCCATGGTGGTGGGTAGAGACCAGTATTAATACAATAAAGGCATATATGCTTAGAGTTTTTGACAATTATATCATAACAAAACCCAATTAAATATAGGTACCTGGTAAGGAAGCTGACTCTGACGATTACTCTGCCTTATTAGTCCGCTTTCCTCACGAAGCCCAGCCATCCTCTCAGGATGCTGAAAGACTCCCAGGAGCTGTTATATCCAGGGCGACCCCCCATACAACAGGACCTCATCAAAACCCTTAATCTGGGCGCTCTCAAGAAACGACATTTAACCACCCGCCAAATCAAAAAGGATGCGAAAGGCTTCTCAGCCTTCCGTACAACCCAAGATTAAAAACATTTCAAGAGAAGATTAAAAGGATATTGGAATTAAGGGAATGTAGTGGTAGAACCCTCACCCACTACTGCACTCGCTGCAACGAATGGACCCAGTGTGTAGCAGTCCTCATAAAGAGTCTGGACGTCTTTTAAGTAAAATGAAGCGAACACCGACTTGCTCCTCCAAAAGGTCGCGTCCATAATACTTCGCAGAGATCTGTTTTGCTTAAAGGCCATGGAAGTTGCTATCACTCTTACTTCGTGCGTCTTGACCTTAAGTAAACAACGATCTTTTTCACTTAAGTGAGAATGAGCCTCTCGGATTAAAAATCTAATAAAATACGATAAAGCATTTTTAGACATAGGCAATGAGGGCTTCTTAACTGAGCACCATAAGGCCTCAGATCCACCTCGTAAGGATCTGGTACGAGCTAAATAAAACTTAAGAGCTCTAACTGGGCACAGTACTCTTTCAAGCTCGTTGCCTACGATCTCTGATAGGCAAGGTATATCAAAAGATTTAGGCCAAGGACGAGAAGGCAGTTCATTTTTGGCCAAGAAACCAAGCTGAAGCGAACATGTGGCTTTATCTGTAGAAAAGCCGATGTTTTTACTAAAGGCATGGATCTCACTGACCCTTTTAGCTGAAGCCAAGCACACTAAGAAAAGCGTCTTGAGGGTGAGATCCTTCAGGGAGGCTGAATGTAATGGCTCAAACCTGTCTGACATTAGGAACCTTAGGACCACGTCTAAGTTCCATCCAGGAGTTGCCATACGACGCTCCTTAGAGGTCTCGAAGGACTTAAGGAGATCTTGGAGATCTTTATTATTGGACAGATCTAAGCCTCTATGTCTGAACACAGAAGCCAACATGCTCCTGTAGCCCTTAATAGTGGGAGCAGAGAGGGAGCGAACATTTCTTAGATGCAGGAGAAAGTCTGCAATTTGGGCTACAGAGGTACTGGAAGAGGAAATGGATGATGACTTGCACCAGTCTCTAAAGACCTCCCACTTCGACTGGTAGACCTTGATGGTAGATGCTCTCCTAGCCCTCGCAATCGCTCTGGCTGCCTCCTTTGAAAATCCTCGAGCTCTTGCGAGTCTTTCGATAGTCTGAAGGCAGTCAGACGAAGCGCGGGGAGGCTTTGATGAAGACTCCTTACGAGGGGCTGCCGTAAGAGATCCATCCTTAAAGGCAGACTCCTTGGAACGTCTACCAGCCATTGAAGTACCTCTGTGAACCACTCTCTCGCGGGCCAGAGTGGAGCAACCAATGTCAACCTGGTCCCTTTGTGAGAGGTGAACTTCTGCAGCACCTTGTTTAGGATCTTGAAAGGTGGAAAGGCATAAACGTCCAGGTGAGACCAGTCCACCAGGAAAGCGTCTATGTGGGCTGCCTCTGGATCTGGAACTGGAAAGCAGTAAGTCGAGAGCCTCTTTGTCAGAGAAGTCGCAAAAAGATCTATGGTGGGTTGACCCCATGTCATCCATAGCTTCTCGCACACAGTCTTATGCAACGTCCACTCCATGGAGATGACTTGTCCTCTTCTGCTGAGGCCGTCCGCCAAGACATTCATTTTTCCTTGCACAAATCTCGCCAAAGGAGAGATGTTACTTGCCTTAAATGGAGTTCCTTCTGATCCGTGGATCAAAGACCCGAGCATTCCAGACTGTCCAGTGGAGCTCCCTAACCCAAATCCGATGCATCTGAATACAACACATGGTTTGGGTTCTTGATCGCAAGAGAAAGACCTTCTCGAAGTCTGATGTTGCTGTCCCACCAAGTCAGACATGTCTAGACTGAGTTGGAGATTGGGAAAGAGATACTCTCTAAGCCCTTCTCCTTGTTCCAATGGTTTAGGTGAAATTGGAGAGGGCATAGGTTGAGTCTCCCCAGAGAGATAAACTACTCCAGCGATGAAAGAGTTCCCACGAGGCTAGTTCAAACTCTTACAGAGCAACTGTTTTTCTCTTGCAAGTGAAGGACTTTTAACAGAGCTTGTTCCATTCTTGTGGGAGACGAAAAAGGCCCGAAAAATCAGACACTGTATCTCCATTCCCAAATAAAGAATAGTCTGGGATGGGGTACTGTAAGTTACGACTTCTCTACGTTCACTATGAGACCTAGCTCCTTGGTTAGGTCTAATGTCCATTAGAGGCTCTCCAGACAGCGATATAATGACGACGCCCTGATTAGCCAGTCGTCAAAATAAAGGGAGGCTCTGAATCCTCAAAAAATGTAGAAAGCTTGCTACATTTTGCAAGGGCCTTGTAAAAACAAGAGGAGCAGGAATGAGGCCGAAGTACAGTGCTCGACATTGGTACATTACTTTCCCGTCCACAAACCTCAGATGTTGTTGAAAGTTTGGATGAATCGGGATGTGGAAGTATGCATCCTGAAGGTCGAGAGAGACCATCCAGTTGCCTTCCCTTACTGCTGCCAAGACAGATTTGGTAGTCTTCATCGTGAAGTTTGTCTTGACAATGAACACATTGAGCGCACCTACATCTTAAGAACTCCTGCAGTGAACGTGGCTGCCAGATCATTGGAGCCATCCCTGATAGCCTTGTTCCTGCAGAGAACGTGGCTGTCAGATCATTGGAGCCATCCCTGATAGCCTTGTTCATGCATGACATAATTGTACAGCAATACATTGACAGCTGGAGAGACCTTCTTACTTAAGGCTCCCAGGGACCAATCCAACAAATAAAAACTTCAAACGCTCGAAAAAACTCCTAACAGGAGATGGTCTAGCTCTGAAGCCGACCATAAAATCTTGGAGCGTCTCATGGCCATGCGACGGGGAGAGTCTATGAGGCTTGAGAAGTCTCCCTGGGCAGAGACAGGAACTCCCAAGCCGAGAACTTCTCCCGTGTCATACCAGACGCTCGCTTATAAGCCAGTTTAAAAGGAGGGAAAGCAAAGGCTGTCTCCCCCAAACTCCTCCTGGTGATCAACCAGTCGCCTAGCCAACGTAAAGCTCTCTTAGAAGAGCGAGAGAGCACTAGCTTAGAAAACAACGGCTTCGAAGTAGCTAGGCCTAGCGTAAACTCTGACGAAGGCGAACGAGGAGCAGCAGTTACAAAATGGTCCGGACAAAGATCCTTAAAAATCAGCATGATTTTTTTTTTTAAAGTCCATAGAGGGCTGAGCAGCTTTAGGCTCCTCTCCGTCTGACAAAGTCCCCAAAGGAATATCAGTAAGAGGAGGATCAGCAACTTCCTCATCTGAAGGAACCTCGTCCGACAATTGCCGAGTCTCATGAAAAAGAGAGACCTGCCGCGGCGGCAACGCTTGACAGGCAATGTCAACAAGCAAAGGAGCAGCAGTAGCAGTAGAGGAAGCGACGTCCCGCCGCTGCTGAAAGGACTGAAATCCTTGTGACTGACCAACAACAACAACTGAAGTTGATTGACGCTCGACGTCACGTCGGAACTGCCTTGACTGCATAGACTGAGCAGGCAAAACAACCTTCGACTGCGGTGATTGACGCTCAACGTCAAGTCGAGGCAACTGAGCCGGTCGGTGAACGTCCGGTCGGGGCTGCGGCGGCAGTGGCTGAACGTCAACACGAGACTGCGGCAGCGGCTGAACGTCAACACGAGACTGCGGCAGCGGCTGAAAGTCAACACGAGACTGCAGCGAGGGAGGATCCATGTCACGTGACTGACGTGAAAAACTACTGACATTACGTTTCAAAGTACAAGAAACGTCAGCACTAACGTCATACTTCTCCATAAGGGAGGCAAGCTTAGTCTGCATGTCCTGCAGGACAACCCATTTAGGATCAACGGGAGTCGGAACGGGCCGAGACGACGGTAACGTCTGTGTTGGCAAAACATTGCCTTTACCGCGACCCTCGGACCCCGTGTTACGCTTGCGTTTAATAGGAGAAAGTCTTCCGACGACTGCAAAGGGTCAGAGCTGTCCCAATGGCCACAGCCAGGATGCTGGACCTGTCCTGAAGGGACTGACTTTCGCTTCAAGGGTCTAGAAACCTTGTGCCAAGGTTTCTTTTGCGAAAAGTCTTCGGATGACGAGGAGAACACAGTCTCACCCGTCTTATGGTAAGGGCGATCTTGACGAGAAACGTCCGATACCAAAGAGGGAACGTCTGTACGTTGGTTAAAGCCTCTCGTCCCCTTAAGTCCTACGACATTACTTCTCCCTGGTGCAGGGGAGCTTGAAAGAGGTCTCGGACTAGGGGAGCGACAAGCACGAACAAACGAACCCTCCGCAACACAGAACATGTTTTTTGCACTTACTTCACTGATATCGTATTTTTCAATAATTTCACATTAGGCATGAATAAAACTGATTTCTACCTGAAGCACGCAATTCTTCCTTACATCAAAAGGTTATAATTGCGAAATGAGTCGTATAATGTAAGCACATTAGTACAAAATGAAACACACATGCAAAAATCAGTAAACATATATATCGAATAAAACGAAAATATATAAAGTTAAAAAGGATCAGTGACTGGGGAGGAGACTAAACACTAGTTCACTAAAGACTTACGTTTTCAATCTCTCACCGTACAGTGCCTTGGGACGAGAATAAAAACTAAAAACGTTTTATCCTCTCTCCCCGTACAGAGACTTGGGACGAGAGTAAAAAAAACTGAATCGAGAACAACGTTACTCGCTCCCAAACTCCTTGTACAGCGACTTGGGACGAGAATAAAGATCGGATCGTTCTCTCTTTCTCTCTCTCTCTCCGTCTCTCTCTCTCTCTCTCTTGTCACACACAAGAGAATTGCCCACTCACCCTTCGTCAATAAACAGGTTATTTGACCAAAGGAAAAAACTGAAAGGACTAAGAAATTGAAAATTAACAAGTTCCTTTAAATTAGTATCTAAAACACTTCAGTTTGAAAGAAGAATGAACAAAACGTCAAAATCGATTTACTCTTTCTGCAAAGTGAAACCGTGATTCTCTCTTTCTCTATCGTAACGACAGAGCGCAAACTGCGTAGCATAAACAAACCAAACGTTAGTTCATCTTTGAAAAAAAAAAAAACAGCACGAAGACTATTCAAAGAATATATTTCTTAAAATATTTTCTAAAAAATATTCATTTCATAACTCTTATAGAGCAATTGATTTAAACTTAACAAAATAAAAGTTGAATGGGCTCAACGGTGTTTAACTTCGTTTTCCAAGTTAGGACCGCCTACAAGGAATAGGTAACGGCCGCATATAAACAAAACATAAAATTTATCTTGATGTTTAGTATAAATGGAAAGCTAATCAAAGAGGCCTAATAAAGGCGGGTGAGATATAAAATATATAGAGGAAAATCTATAAATATCAACAATAATTTATAACGTGATAAAATAATTACTAAAAGCCTTAAATACACTTCCGTACACTGAGGGAAGGGTCGGCCATCTTTACTCAATGGAAAAACCAGAGATAAAAAAAAAAAAGGCAAGGGCAAAACACTTTTCCTCTCCTTTCAAAAGCATTTCTTTTGAAGATAGTATTGAATAATCCAACACGGCGAAAGCAATAAAACCAAAACCAAGTACTTCACCAATTCGGTAGAAAACTCGAGGTCATAAAGCGAGTGGAACCAACTTGTCGACAAGACCGACAGAGAAGAACTGGAGCTGTTTACAAGTATATGCGGTATCTGGCCGATAGTCGGCGCTGGTGGGCACACCCGCAACCTTCATGGCGATCGCTCGCGAGTTTTTGGAATCTGTCGAGCCGTCGGAGACGTCAGCTATTATATATTCACCGGCTAAGTTTAATATTTAAAAATTCATTATTGAATTTCTAATCTGGCAGACTCCACATTAACAATTTTCGTTTATTATTTTGTTCAAAGACAGAATTATATTATCATTATTACTAGCTAAGCTATTACCCTAGTTTGAAAAGCAGGATGCTATAAGCCCAAGGGCTACAACAGGGAAAAAAGCCTAGTGAGCTAAGGAAATAAGGAAATATAAAATAGTGTGCGAGAGAACTCTAACCCAAAACAGAGCAAGACCATGGTACAAAGGCAAGGGCCCTACCAAAGACTAGAGAACAATGGTTTTATTTTGGAGTGTCTTCTTAGAAGACCTGCTTACCATAGCTGTAGTCTCTTTTACCCTTACCAAGTGGAAAGTAGCCACTGAACAAATACGATGCAGTAGTTAACACTTGAGTATATAATTGTTTGGTTAACTTAATGTTATCAGGTGTATGAGGAAAGGGGAAAATGTGTAAAGAATAGGCCAGACTATTTGGTGTATGTATAGGCAAAGTAAATATGAGCCATAACCAGAGAGAGGGATCCAATGTAGTACTGTCTGGCCAGTCAAAGGACTCAATAACTCTCTAACAGTAGTATCTCAACAGGTGGCTGGTGTGTTGGCCAACCTACTACTATAACAAAGTTAGGCAATTGATTAATATTATACATGTGAATGATTTAGTTAAAACTTATTGAACAGTTTGATGAAACTTTAAACCATATAGCCATTCTAATAGGAAGTGATAACAATTTAATGCATAACCTGAAATGAGATATATTATTTCACGAGGGACAATGATTGAGTTGATACTGCTTACTAAATTGCCCTTCAAGGAGAGATCAAGTACAGTAATATGACAAATTCGAAGATAATTTGTATTTTTCCTAACCATACAAACCTTAGCTATTTACAAAGGGTTATTACTTTTAGCGTAGCTGAAATGGCGAGCCATTAGAATTTAACGAGGGTGTATTACCCCCGCGCTAGTTAGCGGGGGGGTAGGGGAGTGGTAGCTAGCTACCCCTCCTCCCCCTCACACACAGGTGAATACTCACTTTCACTTAGAGGTAGGACTTGTCTTGGGGGACAGGGCTGGCGGGCAAATATGTGTAAATAGCTAAGGTTTGTATGGTTAGGAAAAATACAAATTATCTTCGAATTTGTCATTTGTTCCGTAACCGAAATACAAACCACGCTATTTACAAAGGGTGACTTATCCCTTAGGAAGGGTGGAAAGTCCCCAGCCATACTGGCTTTGGCTTTACCCGGGGACTCAGAATCCGAGTGAGTCGCACTCGAGAAAAGGAGTCCCTGCACCTCACAAGTTCCTTGCACCGCAAGGAACCATGTGGCCTACGTAAGCTTGTGTGTGAAGGAAGAAGTGTGACCCGTCCTAGGCAGTTGACCTGGAGTTCCAGAAGGAACTCTGGGTTAGGACGTTCCCAATACCACCTCGTCAGGGTATGGGGGACGCGACAGTATTGACTCAATACTCGGAACACAAGGAAGCATGGTTTACCTGCAGAGGTTCGAGGTTAGCTATGCAGAGACCAGGATGCTGCTTCCCCGTAGAGGGGATGATGAAGAAAGAAGTAAGGGCCAGACATACTTCTTTCGTTCATGCAGACTAAAACCTGATAACAATGCCCTCAACCTTCTGCTACCTGTCCAAAAAGGAGCCTGAGGTTAGACCAGCTGTTGTGTAGCCACCACAGAGCGATAGAAAACGTATCGAGACTCCTGTGGGTCACGCCCTGCAGGAAGCGGGCTGCGAAGGTCATCAGACGCTTCCAGACTCCAGCTTGTAGCACCTGCGTCACAGAGTAGTATTACTCGAAGGCGAGGGACGTTGCGATGTATCCAACATCGTGCTGTAGGGCGACGTGACGGGGGAGGGTCTGAAGACAGGTCGAGATGAATGTCCTTGAGTCCGGGCTGAAGAGGTATACTGGTGACTCTCCCCCCATGTCCTCCTTGTGTTCCCAAATCGGCTGCAACTGAGGCCAAACTGCAGCTGTTCCCAGCGCTAACCTCTCGATTCCTGTACTGGCAAGAAAGAGAAGGTCTTGGGACATCAGACACAGAATGGAGACTCAAAATCTTGAATGAATCGGACCGAAGGGTCGGGACCCTCAGATTCTGAGTCTAGCCAACAACTCAGGAGCGAGCCTGAATGTTGCCTTCCCCTCTTCCTTAGAAAGGGGGGGAGTAGTAAGAGACCAAGAAGATTGCTTACACACTGGCCGTGGCCAGAGTGAGCAGAAGACCCAAGGCGGAATACAATCCGAGGCCTGTCGTAAAAGGGTCTTGAGAAGATCTCTTAAAGGACTAAAAGTCCGAGCCATGCTCCAAGTTGGAGGTCTTCCTCCGACTAGGGCAGGGACGATCGTAGCTTCGCATGAGCGAGGATAGATCCAGCGGGCAGGAAAAAGTTATTCCTTTAAGCCTGAAGGTCAGGGAAAGGCTGAGCGACAGGCTTCATTGCCAAGAGCGGAAAGGAGTTTCCTCCCGCCGAAAGGCAATAAGACCGTTATTGCTGGAGAAGAGGCCTCACGGGAAGAGGTATATCTCCCACGGCACCAACCACCTTAGACTCTTCACTTTGCCTGGGAGACCCCTGTGGATGACTATCGCAGATGACGCGACCTCCGTACCGCGACTGTAGCGGGTTGTCTCTTCTAGAGGAGGAAGCGTAGTGTCTCCAGGCATGAAGCCGAAGCGACGCCCCGGTTCGGGAGAGATGTCGCAGTGTGGTTGCTTGAGTAGTCTGCGCCGTGGGAGAAGCTCTCCCGGGAGTTCCGTCAGGGGAAGCAGAGGGTCCAGAAACCGTTCTGCGCATAGTCCCAGTGGAGCTCTCCCATTGAAAGGTTGACAGACAACCTGGTTTTGTTGAGACCCATTGTCCGCAGACAAAAAGGAGGGAAGACGCAGGCGTCGAAGTTGTCCCACCATCACCGGAATGCATCTTGCCAGTCTCGGGGTCTGAGACTGGGGGGGAAAACTAGCGGAAGCTTGAGGTTCCAAGCTGTCGCGATCAGGTCCCCCAGACCAGCACTTGCTGGTTACCCAAGGTCAAAGACCCCTAGGTACACTCTCTCTATGAGGCTCTGCTCGGATAGTCTGAGAGAAACATTCCCCTGCCTGGAATGAGAGAGCCGATGGTGGAATTGAGAGAATCTCAATCATCCCGGTATCTCTACTGCAAGATGTGAAGGTGTGAAAATGCGTCCCCTGCTGGTTAGCATGAAGTCGACACGCAACGGGGCGACTTGGCAGGAGCGGTAGGATCTGAAGAGGGGCCAGACTAAGGCCCTTAAGCCTGCCTGAATGATGGAGAGGTATCCTTCAGGTCTTGACCATAGGCCTGGACCGGAACATGCCCCCCCCCCCCCCTTTCCTTTGACGAGTCCGAGAACCGCATCAAGAATGTGGGGAAAGGACGAGAATATCCACTACCATCAAGAGGCTCCATAGGTCAACACCCATTGCAGGTTTAATAGTTCCGCTGGTCCCATAGGGCCAGGGAGTCCGGTTAAACATTGCCTGAAGCCACCGGAACTTGGATCGCCCCACATGGAACTTATCCTGAGGCGACCGTTCGGACTATAAACGGGTCAATGAGGAAAGAAGAACTAGGAAACGTTCCAAGGTAGGGCTGAAAACTCTGCTTGACTGAGAACAGGTACTGCGACTCTCCTCAGTCTTGCCACAGTCAACCGAAAGGAAGGCTCGGAGGATGTGGTAACAGAATCTGGCGTCCCCAGGTGGTCACCCATCCAAGTACCGACGTTGCTTAACCTCGCTGGACGGACGAGAAGCGGGGTTTCCAACGTGGTAAGGCGGTTGACTCAATATCATGGCCAGATACTCCAGATGTTGAGGCAGAGGAAGAGAAGGCTCCAAGCAAAATACCATGAGCCCACACTCATGGTCAGCATTCGGAAGCTTTTCCCGGCGCTGAAGAAGGTCGAAACCCGAGCCTACCGGAGTTGACCAGCCCTCCAAACAGCAGAGGAGGCGGAAGTCTGCACCTGAGCGGCCAAGAGGAAGGCAGGGAGAGTTCTCTGGGGAAACAAACCTGCTATGCCACGGCGGGATAGCCACACTGCATCATAAGCAGGAATACTTGCAGTTTAGGCTGAATTCGACGAGCACCCTGGAAGATGGATGGAATGGAAACTGAAAGTACCCGTCCTTCCGATCCAGGGTTAAAGGAGTCCTGTCGCCTCGTTACCAGTCTGATCGATTCTGCTGGTCTACGCTGGCCGAAGTTTGTTCGACAAACTTGATCAGGGCTGAGAGGTCGACTTATGGACATCCCCTCTCAGATCCTTCCTTACAAGAAAGGATCGACTGAGGGGGCCGGGGGTGAAGCCGTCGATGATCCTAAGGAAGACCTTCGCCTAAGGTATGGATCATTCTGCCCAACCGGGCAACTCTGCTGATGCTATGGCATAGAGGTTCAGAGACACTGAATTCGCTGACAGAGACGGCAGGCGCGATATCCTTGGCTACTCACAGAGATTGTGCGGGAATGGGCATCGGGAAGCTGTCATTCGGATGAGTAACCTTAAGCATCCTCCCAGCGAAAAAACCTGCAATCCTAGAGTTCGTGAACTCCTTTTAGGACTATGCCCCCCCGGGGGAGTCTCCCGTGCCATCTGTTCCTGACAGGAGGAAACTGCAATTGGACACCTTGTCCCAGTTGTCGTAGCCGATAACTTAGGCCGACGTGGTTGAAAGAAAAGGGAGCTGGAGCCCTGCAGAGTCTGGAAGAAAGCGCCTTGGAGGAGTGAAACCGGAAGTCGATTTACTCCGCACAGCAGATGTCTAAGTCTCTGTCCTTGGGCAAAGACAAAACTCTTCTCAAGGATGGAAGGGTGTCTGAGGTCGTTGACCTCCACAGATGAGACACCCGAAGGAAGCCTTCAGTCAGCGCGTCCAGATGGTACAACATCGAGCTTGTCCGCAAGTAGATACTTAACGACGAAAGGCCAAGGTGCCTGAGCTCGAGAGGAGGAAAGTACCCTTGATCTTCCTGTAGCTTCCTTGAACCAAACCTCGGGCCGTAACCGAGGAGGGAAAGAACCTGGTAAGCTCCCAGAGGAAGAGGTAAGCAGTCATCCCTTGTCCGATGGAGAAATCTTGAACGGAAAGCCCCCCCGCCAAAAATCCTTCCAGGGCGGGAGAAGGAGAGAGTACTCGTGCAGGAGAGGGGACCCTCGAGACCGACCTCTTGGGAACCAACTTCGCCCTGGGGGAAGTCACCACGAAGTCCACTCCTCTCTTTCTCTTCAGCGTAGGAGAGACAGCCGCTGGTTTGTTACCCTGGCCGGTGAGTGCTGGTTTCATAACCCTCATTAACGCCCGTGCCAGCGGATCAAACCATGTCTGCTGCTCCAAGGACACAGAGTCCGAAATCCTCACTAAGGTGAAAGGGATCGGGCGATCCTTTGGAGAGGACACGACGGTTCCTGCCTGAAAAGAAGGTGGGAAGAAAGCTGTACTGACCTGTCTTCGTCCTGCACTACCAACCTGTGCTTGGATGGAGGTGATCCCGAGTGCCGCCTAGGAGCACGCGTCCCTGCTGCTACCACCGGCTGTGGAATTCGCCGCGAACTATGGTCGCGCGAGGGCAAACGGTCGCGCGGGCGCGCAGGCGAGTGGTCGCGCGGGCGCGCAGGCGAGCGGTCGCGCGGGCGCGCAGGTGAGCGATCGCGCGGGCGCGCAGGCGAGCGATCGCGCGGGCGCGCAGGCGAGCGATCGCGCGGGCGCGCAGGCGAGCGATCGCGCGGGCGCGCAGGCGAGCGATCGCGCGGGCGCGCCGAGGGATCGTGCTGCCGCGTAGGTGAAGAAGATCGCTGGCGGTAAGCGATGGCGAGCAGCATGTGTAGGTGAATGATCGCTGATAGGGTGCGATGGTGATCAGCATCCGCAAGAGGGCGAGCGTTCAGGGTTGTGCGATGAGGAGCAGCATGCGTAAGCGGGCAATCGTGCAGGGTTGTGCGATGGCGAGCAGCATGCGCAGGTGAATGATCGCGTGAAAGGGTGCGATGGTGATCAGCATCTGCAGGAGGGCGATCGTTCAGGGTGGTGCGATGAGGAGCAGCATGCGTAAGCGGGCAATCGTTCAGGGTTGTGCGATGGCGAGCAGCATGCGCAGGTGAATGATCGCGTGAAAGGGTGCGATGGTGATCAGCATCCGCAAGAGGGCGATCGTTCAGGGTTGTGCGATGAGGAGCAGCATGCGTAAGCGGGCAATCGTTCAGGGTTGTGCGATGGCGAGCAGCATGCGCAGGTGAATGATCGCGTGAAAGGGTGCGATGGTGATCAGCATCTGCAGGAGGGCGATCGTTCAGGGTGGTGCGATGAGGAGCAGCATGCGTCAGCGGGCAATCGTTCAGGGTTGTGCGATGGCGAGCAGCATGCGCAGGTAAATGATCGCGTGAAAGGGTGCGATGGTGATCAGCATCCGCATGAGGGCGATCGTTCAGGATTGTGCGATGAGGAGCAGCATGCGTAAGCGGGCGATCATGCAGGGTCGTGCGATCAGCATCCGCAGTTGAGGGTTGCGCGATGGCGATCAGCATCCGCAGTTGAGGGTCGCGCGATGGCGATCAGCATCCGCAGTTGAGGGTCGCGCGATGGCGATCAGCATCCGCAGTTGAGGGTCGCGCGATGGCGATCAGCATCCGCAGTTGAGGGTCGCGCGATGGCGATCAGCATCCGCAGTTGAGGGTCGCGCGATGGCGATCAGCATCCGCAGTTGAGGGTCGCGCGATGGCGATCAGCATCCGCAGTTGAGCTAGTAGCTGGCGAACCATGTTCCTTCAGAAGTGTTGGAGAACGTTGGCGTGCCAGCTGTAACACACGTGGGCGATCCGGAGATCGCTGGCGAGCTGATGATCGCTGACGAGCTGACGATCGCTGGCGAGCTGATGATCGCTGACGAGCTGATGATCGCTGACGAGCTGATGATCGCTGACGAGCAGAAGGCTACGCGTGGAAGCCTGCGCAAAGAAGAAGAGTCCTTGACCCCGACCTGAACCGAAGTTCTAGATCGCGAGGGCGAACGTGGGCGCACAGGGCACGTAACAGGAACCGCAGGGAAGATCATCTTGAAAGCGCTGACGAACAGGAGAGCGCTGACGAACAGAAGGGCGCGCAGGGAAACCCTGACACGCAAGGGAAGAACCCCCGTGGGGGCAACCCTTTGCCCCGAAGGGATCGTTGTCCGCCGGGAGACCGCTGTCCGTCGGGAAGACCGTTGTCCGTCGGGAAGACCGTTGCCCGTCGGAAGACGAGATTAGACTGCTGTCCATCTGCACCAAGACGGAAGATCGAGAAAAAGAAGTTGTAGGCTGCAAACGGAGATTCAAAAAGGCGCCTCAAGCACCCTTATAGGGAGATGAGAGGCCCTTACGACGAGGCCTTACGGCGAGGGAGGCCAACAGCAACAGCAACAGAAGAAACCTCCGAAGAGGAGTCTCTATGAGTGTACTCTCTCGCGAACGAAAGAGAAACACTTCGTGGAAGAGACTGGTCAGCCAGTGACCTAAAAGGGGCAATCCTCCGAAGAGGAGCTCCTGCAGTTGCCCAGCCCCTTGAGCGAAACTGCAGGTGCGACCGCTCAGCACCAAGAGCATAGTCGCACGAAAAAAAGGCAAGAGAAGAACCCCCCAAAAGAGGAAAAGCTCAAGCCTGGACAGGAAAAAAAACTTCCCTCGGAAGGAAAGTTATCCGCCCAAGGAGGCAAGCCTCCTGACTGTTCTAAAATGAACTGGAGAGCTGTCCGTCGACACGGGAGTACTACCAGTAGAAGGAGACACGCCCCTGACGACAATACAAGGGGGGAGGCAGCAACAGCCGAATCCCCAGGACTCAACCAGACAGCTCACACCGTTGCTATATTACAGAAACGAACTAGATCGGTAACTGTAAAAAAATAAAACAAATAATATTAGTACACATTCATTCCCCCGGGAAGGCTCCGAAGAGGAATCCCGAGGAAAAGGAACAAGAATTACACAACAGGCACGTGCCCTCACAACCACTTACACTCGCGGAAAGAGAGCTGTAACCAAAACAGAATTATAACAATTATAATTATGTAACTATGTAATTATGTAATTTAAAAATGAATGAACACTAAGGAAAAAACGAAAACCCCGAAAGGAATCGTTCTACAAGCTGAAAAATTAACAACTACAATTAGATTCATAAACTAATTGAGACAAAATGTACGGCGTAGCAACCCCACCCACACGGGAAGGAAGCTACAAGGGCGTAGTAAAACATAGTAAAAGGGTGAACGACCTCAAGAGAGAGAGAGAGAGAGAAAGACCGAAGTCAAACTCGATCGCAACCCATAAAATTAGGCCGTGGTGGCCTAACTGCCGAGGCCTCCACGTAGATATCGTACACTACACACACACATCTGAAAAGGAAACTTACTTATTTCTATACTCAAATATATATACAAACATGAAAACATGTTTACATATATATTGAGTAAAAGAAAAGTAAGCGATTAAGTAAAGACAAAACAGACAATGGCTGCCAAGCGAGGACCAAGACAGAGACGTCTGTCACAGTCCGAGCCAAAAGTGAAAGTGAGTATTCACCTGTGTGTGAGGGGGAGGAGGGGTAGCTAGCTACCACTCCCCTACCCCCCAGCTAACTAGCGCGGGGGTAATACACCCTCGTTAAATTCTAATGGCTCGCCATTTCAGCTACGCTAAAAGTAATAACCCTTTGTAAATAGCGTGGTTTGTATTTCGGTTACGGAACAATGGTTAGTTTTATATAAATTAGAACTTCTCTGTGTTGAAGAGGGTCTAAGCACTAAAAGCGAACTTGAATCTCCCGTCTTTTTCTAATCCCAAGACAACAATGCTTTGAATATATTCATAATGAAATTAGAGTTGAGGTGTGTAAACCTCCTTGGAAGTAGCCACTTATTCTGATTTGGTAGTATAAGATACTTCTGAACTTACCTTAGATCATTATTATGGCATACAGTACTTCAGCAATAACGTTACACAAAGATAGAAAAGGCGATACTTCCTCTCGTTCATTATCTGACTTGGTTTCCTATTTATTTTCCTGAACTGCAGGAGAATTCGAGTGAACATCGGCTGATTTCTCACTTTGTTTACCCGTAAAAAAAAGGGGTAACAGTGGTAATATAAACTTGTATTAGATTTGGATTTATTGGCGCCTATACCAACCTGGTTATCATAATGTGAGATGAGCTAGTGTCCGAGCTTGCAAGCGAACAGTTAAAAATTTCATCTGAAACATGATGAAAACAATCCAAATTAGAGGAAACTTCATTCACCTCTCAGAATTTTAAGTGAATCATGTTATTTTCATTAGTAAAATAAATTTTTGAATATACTTACCCGATAATCATGTAGCTGTCAACTCCGTTGCCCGACAGAATTCTACGGGAGGGATACGCCAGCTATCACTATACTAGAAGGGGGTGTACTCACCAGCGCCACCTGTGGCCAGGTACTGCAGTACTTCTTGTTGACACCACCTCACTTTTTCCTCGGTCCACTGGTTCTCTATGGGGAGGAAGGGTGGGTCAATTAAATCATGATTATCGGGTAAGTATATTCAAAAATTTATTTTACTAATGAAAATAACATTTTTCAATATTAAACTTACCCGATAATCATGTAGCTGATTCACACCCAGGGGGGTGGGTGAAAACCAGTGTACATGACTAAAGGATAGCTAAGTATCCCGTATTTCATATAATCAGTTATTTCAGAATAACAATGAAATAATAAGTACCTGGTAAGGAAGTCGACTTGAACCGTTACTCTGCCTTTATTAAGATCGTCTTCCTTACTGAGCGCAGCGTTCCTCTTAGGAGGCTGAATCAACTCTAAGGTGCTAAAGTATACAGGGCTGCAACCCAAACTAAAGGACCTCTACACAACCTCTAACCCAGGCGCTTCTCAAGAATGAATTGACCACCCGCCAAATCAAAAAGGATGCGGAAGGCTTCTTAGCCTACCGTAACAACCCAAAAACAACAATAAAAGCATTCAAGAGAAAGGTTAAAAAAGGTTATGGGATTAAGGGAATGTAGTGGCTGAGCCCTCACCTACTACTGCACTCGCTGCTACGAATGGTCCCAGGGTGTAGCAGTTCTCGTAAAGAGACTGGACATCTTTAAGATAAAATGATGCAAACACTGACTTGCTCCTCCAATAAGTTGCATCCATAATGCTCTGCAGAGAACGGTTCTTATTAAAGGCCATCGAAGTGGCTACGGCTCTCACTTCGTGGGTCCTTACCTTCAGCAAAGCAAGGTCTTCATCCTTCATGTGAGAATGGGCTTCTCTAATCAGAAGCCTTATATAATACGAAACTCCGTTTTTGGACATGGGCATCGAAGGTTTCTTGATTGCACACCATAAGGCTTCTGACTGTCCTCGTATAGGTTTTGACCTATTAAGATAATATTTTAGAGCTCTGACAGGGCAAAGAACTCTTTCTAGCTCGTTACCTACCATGTTGGAAAGGCTAGGAATTTCAAACGATCTAGGCCAAGGACGTGAAGGAAGTTCATTCTTAGCTAAAAATCCGAGCTGTAAAGAACATGTTGCAGATTCGGATGTGAACCCAATGTTCTTGCTGAAGGCATGAACCTCACTGACTCTTTTAGCTGTTGCAAGGCAGACGAGGAAAAGAGTCTTGAGGGTAAGGTCCTTGAAGGAAGCTGACTGGAGAGGTTCGAACCTAGGAGACATAAGGAACCTTAAGACTACGTCTAGATTCCAGCCTGGAGTGGGTAAACGACGTTCTTTAGAAGTCTCAAAAGACTTAAGGATGTCTTGAAGGTCCTTGTTGGAAGAAAGGTCCAAACCTCTGTGGCGGAGAACTGAAGCCAACATACTTCTGTACCCTTTAATCGTAGGAGCCGAAAGGGATCTCTCATTCTTCAGATGTAATAGGAAGTCAGCTATTTGAGTTACAGAGGTATTGGTAGAGGAAACTGCATTGGCTCTACACCAGCTTCGGAAGACTTCCCACTTGGATTGGTAGACTCTACGAGTGGATACCCTCCTTGCTCTGGCAATCGCACTGGCTGCCTCCTTCGAAAAGCCTCTAGCTCTAGCGAATCTTTCGACAGTCTGAAGGCAGTCAGACGAAGAGCGTGGAGGTTTGGGTGCACCTTGTCTACGTGAGGTTGACGTAGAAGGTCCACTCTTAGAGGGAGAGTCCTGGGGACGTCGACCAGCCATTGTAGTACCTCTGTGAACCATTCTCTTGCAGGCCAAAGGGGAGCAACCAGCGTCAGCCGTGTCCCTTCGTGCGAGACGAACTTCTGAATGACTCTGTTGATGATCTTGAACGGTGGGAATGCGTAAAGGTCGAGATGGGACCAATTCAGCAGAAAAGCATCCACATGAACTGCTGCTGGGTCTGGAACTGGGGAACAGAACAAAGGAAGCCTCTTGGTCATGGAGGTGGCAAACAGATCGATCGTAGGCTGACCCCACAAGGTCCAAAGTCTGTTGCACACGCTCTTGTGAAGGGTCCATTCCGTGGGGATGACTTGATCTTTTCTGCTTAGGCGATCTGCTGAGACGTTCATGTTGCCCTGAATGAACCTCGTTACTAGAGTGAGGTTTAGACTTCTTGACCAAATGAGGAGGTCCCTTGCTATCTCGTACAGGTTCCTCGAATGGGTCCCTCCCTGCTTGGAGATGTAAGCCAAGGCTGTGGTGTTGTCGGAGTTCACCTCCACCACCTTGCCTAGCAGGAGGGACTTGAAGTACATTAGGGCCATATGAACTGCCAGTAGCTCCTTGCAGTTGATGTGGAGCGTTTCCTGTTCCCTGTTCCACGTTCCCGAGCATTCCTGTCCGTTCAAGGTCGCGCCCCAGCCCGAGTCTGATGCATCCGAGAAGAGATGAAGATTGGGGGTCTGAATCGCTAACGATAGGCCCTCCTTGAGAAGGAGGTTGGTCTTCCACCACAAGAGAGTGGTCTTCATCTCTTTGGTGACAGGGATAGAGACTGCTTCGAGCGTCAAATCCTTGTCCCAATGAGCTGCTAGATGGAATTGGAGAGGGCGGAGGTGGAGTCTCCCTAACTCGACGAACAGGGCTAATGATGACAGGGTCCCTGTGAGACTCATCCACTGTCTCACCGAGCAACTGTTCCTCTTCAGCATGCTCAGGATGCAATCTAGGGCTTGGCTTATCCTTGGGGCCGATGGAAAAGCCCGAAAATCCTGACTCCGAATCTCCATTCCCAGGTAAACTATGGATTGGGAGGGAATGAGCTGGGACTTTTCTAAGTTGACTAACAGACCCAGTTCCTTGATCAAGTCTAAAGTCCAGTTGAGACTCTCCAGACAGCGACGACTCGTGGAGGCTCTCAACAGCCAGTCGTCTAAATAAAGGGAGGCTCTGATGTCCGATAAGTGGAGGAATTTTGCAATATTCCTCATCAGATGCGTAAACACCATAGGAGCTGTGCTTAGGCCAAAACACAGGGCTTGGAATTGGTACACAACCTTTCCAAAAACGAATCTCAGGAAAGGTTGGGAGTCTGGATGAATAGGAACGTGAAAGTAAGCGTCTTTCAGATCCAACGAGACCATCCAGTCCTCCTGCCTGACCGCTGCTAGGACCGACTTCGTCGTCTCCATAGTGAACGTCTGCTTGGTGACATAAGCATTGAGCGCGCTGACGTCCAGCACCGGTCTCCAACCTCCTGTCTTCTTGGCCACCAGAAAGAGACGGTTGTAGAAGCCCGGGGATTGATGGTCCCGGACTATAACCACTGCCTTCTTCTGTAACAGGAGCGACACCTCCTGGTGCAACGCTAGCCTCTTGTCCTTTTCCTTGTAGTTGGGAGAGAGGTTGATGGGAGAAGTGGTCAGAGGGGGTTTGCGGCAGAATGGTATCCTGTAACCCTCCCTTAGCCACCTGACAGACTGGGCGTCTGCACCTCTCCTTTCCCAAGCTTGCCAGAAGGTCTTGAGTCTGGCTCCTACTGCTGTCTGGAGAGGAGGAGAGTCAGTGTTTGCCTTTTGAAGTCTTGGGACCTTTCCTAGACCTGCTCCTAGAAGAGTCTGGACGGGAGCTTCCTCGGCTGGGGGCTCTGCCACGAAAGGGCGGAATAAACCTTGTAGCAGGAGTATCAGCCACTGGGGTGCGGTAAGTCCTGGGAACTGAGGGAGCAACCTTAGTCTTACGAGCTGAAGAGGCCACAAGATCATGAGTGTCCTTCTGAATCAGGGCCGCAGACAAATCCTTGATAAGCTCTTCGGGAAACAAGAACTTAGAAAGCGGAGCAAAAAGGAGTTGAGACCTTTGACAAGGTGTGATGCTGGAAGAAAGAAAGGTGCAAAGTTGCTCCCTTTTCTTAAGAACTCCTGACACAAACATTGAAGCAAGCTCGCCAGACCCATCCCGAATTGCTTTATCCATGCAGGACATTAAAAGCATGGCCGAGTCCTTGTCCGCAGGGGAGGTCTTCTTGCTCAGGGCCCCCAGGCACCAGTCTAGAAAATTGAACATCTCAAAGGCACGAAATACACCCTTTAGGAAGTGGTCTAAATCGGAGAAGGTCCAGCAAACCTTAGAGCGCCTCATTGCTGATCTACGAGGAGAGTCGACCAAACTTAAGAAGTCAGCCTGGGCAGAGGCAGGGACTCCCAAGCCTGGTTCCTCTCCTGTGGCATACCAAACGCCCGCCTTAGAAGTGAGCTTAGTAGGTGGGAACATAAAGGAAGTCTTCCCTAGTTGCTGTTTAGACTGCAACCACTCCCCTAATATTCTTAAAGCTCTCTTAGATGACCTAGCAAAGACGAGCTTAGTATAAGTTGACTTAACAGGTTGCATGCCCAGCGAAAACTCAGATGGAGGAGAGCGGGGGGTAGCAGAAACAAAATGGTCCGGGTATACCTCTCTGAAAAGAGCCAGGACCTTACGAAAGTCAATGGGTAGAGGAGAAGACTTGGGTTCTTCCACGTCTGATGAGGGATCCAGGTGCGCAGCTTCATCCTCAGAAACCTCATCACCAGAGTGTAGCGAAGTGAGAGGTAATGTAACAGTGGTATGCTGAACAGCAGAATCTGAACAAGTGGGTGCATAAACGCTTGTGGATTCATCCTCAAGTCTCTGTTGTTGAGTTAAAACCTGAGGTTCAGGCTGCAAAGACTGGTCAAGAAGAGTAGAGGAAGGTAGGCGCATGGGTTGAGGTGGCTGACTCCTAGCATGAGTTTCTTGTCTCAAGAGTTGCGCTTGCTGTAAGGGTTGCGGATGCGCAGTAGCAGGTTCCTGAGGAACGAGTTGAGGTTCCTGAGGTGTGAGCTGCGAGAGTTGAGGTAGCGGCTGCGCAGAACGCAGTTCTTGTCTCGCGAGTTGAGGTTCCTGAGGTGCTAGCCTAAGGAGTTGAGGCTCTCGCCTTGAGGAGGGTTGAGGTCGCTGCAGCGAGTGCTGAGGTGGCTGCCTCATGGATGGAAGAGGTTGTCGTACCTCAAGAGATTGTTGCCTCGCTGGTGGAACCGCAAGCGGAAGCGGAGGAAGTAAGGCATAAGACTCCTGCTCCCATTGCTGAGGTTGCCTTAAGGAAGGCGGAGGTTGCTGCACACCGCTGGTAACTGGCAACTCAGTACGCGGTAAGGTATCCTGAGGAACCTCAACTTCGTACGCCTGGCAGACTGGACTGCGGTGAGGCGGAGCGATCGCAGGAGGAGGTGTAACCTTCTCAGCCTGACACTCACGCATTAAGACCGCAAACTGTGACTGCATGGACTGCAGCAAAGTCATCTTGGGGTCGACAGACGCTAAGGTCTGCTGAGGCAAAGCCTTAACAGAAGATGAGGTCTGTTGCGGCATCACCTTACCTCTCTTAGGAGGTGTGCAGTCACCTGATGACTGCGGAGAGTCAGAGCTAATCCAATGACTGCAACCAGGTTGTAGAACTCTTGAGGTCTGGACTTTGCGTTTGAGAGGTCTTGAGACCTGAGTCCAGCGTTTTCTCCCTGACATTTCTTCTGCAGACGAGTAAAAGACGGGCTCAATCGTCTGCGGGTGGGAGTGACGGTCTCTGTAAGACACGCCCGCAACCACCGAGGATACTTCTGTGCGCCGATCAAGGCCTGCCGAACCCTTTTGCCCTTCGACATTGCTTCTCCCCTGGGCTTGGGAGCTTGCAAGAGGTCCCGGACTGGGAGGACGACTGGCACGCACAGAAGTACCCTCACGCACCACACTGACACTGACACTTGGCACTGCACTGGCACTATCACCTCCCACTGCACTTTTGACCTTAAGTTCTTTGACTTCTGCCATAAGAGACTTATGGTCACTAACCACCGATTCCACTTTGTCACCTAAAGCCTGAATGGCACGCAAAACATCGGACATATCAGGTTGAGCACAAATAGAAGGTTCGGGGGTAGCCACTACAGGGGGAGGAAAAGGTTGAGGATCATGAGGTGAGGAAAAAAGTGAAGAGCGAGAGGAACTCCTCCTAACTCTCTCTCTCTCTAACTTGGTTGAATATTTCAGGAATCGAACAAATTCAAGTTCCGAAAGTCCGGCGCATTCCTCACATCGATCTTCCAACTGACAGGGTCTTTCCCTACAGTCAGAACAAGCGGTGTGAGGATCAACCGAGGCCTTCGGAACACGCCTATTACAAGACCTACATCGTCTATGGGGTGGGGCTTGTGAAAGGTCAGACATCTTGAATCAAAGAGTTAGTCAAGGGGGATTCCAAATCAAGCAAAAAGATCGTTAACCATTAATCAAAACCAAATAAAAGCTATCTAAGCTAATTAGAAAAGTTTCCAGTATAGCGAAAGCTGAAATCTTAGAGAAATACTTCACCAAAAACCGTGAACAATACTCCAAAATCATAAGCGTATCCCAGAACGTCTTGCCGGAAGCACGACAGAGGAAAAAGTGAGGTGGTGTCAACAAGAAGTACTGCAGTACCTGGCCACAGGTGGCGCTGGTGAGTACACCCCCTTCTAGTATAGTGATAGCTGGCGTATCCCTCCCGTAGAATTCTGTCGGGCAACGGAGTTGACAGCTACATGATTATCGGGTAAGTTTAATATTGAAAAATATGATTTTTCATCCCATCCACATAATTATTATGACTGTTGATATGAGGGTGGTACCAAGCTCTTACTTTAGAGAATAAAAGGATATAGGATTGCTAAAGACATGCCATTTGGTCTTCTGCCTCAAAATCTAGTTTAGTTTTACAAAGCAACTAAGATTGTGGTATTCCAAGGGTTTAGTAGCAAAAGGAACTTAAGTATCGTACGTAAAGATTTCAAGGCTCTGTGTGAAGTTTTTGAATCTGTGGAATGCCGTGTATGTTCAAAACCCTCACCAAATGAAACACAATTACTGTAATTACAATAACTATGGCAGGTTTTAAAGATTTTAAAGGACACTCATGAATGGCAGAGACAAGGGACAGTGACAATATCCGAGAGAATGACCATATACTGTATATATAGGATCAGCATCCAAGCCCACTCCCCACCCAAGCTAGGACCAGGGAGGACTAGGTAATGAATGCTGATGACTCAGTGCGTAGACCTATAGGCTTCTCCAAAACCCCCTTTGCATAGCTCACAAGGATGGTGAGGTTACAGACACTACAAGAAACTATGAAGCTTAAGCAGAACTCAAACCCAAGTCCAGCAGATTGCCAGGCAGGGACGTTTCCAAGAGGCCACCACAACCCGTTACATTTGACAGCAGGTTGAGAAGGACCAGAATTACCCAAGACCAAAGGAGGATTTACTGGACTTCTGAAGTTTAAAAAAGGGACCAAGTGATATTAAGAGCTTTTGAAGTTCATCGCAATCCAAAGATGGCTGAACTTGTGTGTTGTTTAAAGGTGGAGGCATGTCAATATCGTCATCATCCAGCTATAATCAACTAGCCTAGTCTTACCCACCTTCTCCCCTAAACTAAAAGCAAATTCATTTTGCACTAGAACTGTTAACTTGACTGGCAACCATTGAAACCTATATTTCCATGAGTGCTACCGAGAGTGAAACACAATTTTCACAACAACTTTAAATCACCAAATTGCCCCCGACATGATACACTAAGGGAACACGGAATATGATCGGCCAGAAATAATTTTCCATGTAGGTTCCAGGCAATAATCACTAACTAAATCAAGGGAAGACATCTTAAAACACAATGTAAACAATCTGAGATTACCTTTTGTGCTAGTGCAATTGCCCAAAATTGATGAAAATAACTGAAAACTACTACCTAATGAGGGAACCGGGGTTTCATATCACTCAGCACTAGAGAACTCTATTCCTAGGTTAAAGGCATGTATTTGTTGGAGCAAAGGAAAATGGGAACATTTCTAAAATTCAAAAGTTTTACGGGTGTCAAATGAGTCACGCTTTAGGAGAAGAAGCAATATGAACATAAGGGGAGATACTTATAAATGTATCACTAAAAGAGGAGTCTAAAAAATAATAGGATTTGGATGGTTAAGCACTGCAATTATCCTAACCAAAGTTACACAAATGATACCAATTTCCAGACCTTGCGCAATGTAAGGTTAAAGCCTCGCATCCCCTGACAATAATCTCCATTCTAGATGTCGTCAGCTGGTGCAAAATATGCGAATCCACAATCTGCCCGAACGCCGAACGTCGTTGACCGTAATCCCGAGCCAACTGCAAAATCCTGAAAACAAAACATATTTAAGATACCACTGAATATTTTTAAATGAGGTTTATATAAAGTACTTTGAAGTCAATGTTCTCCACAACTGACCCACTCTGCTATTCATTCTAAAAATTTTAAAACCATTAGGATCAGGTAATATTTTTATTTTTCAAAAGCAACCATCAATGATTGGTAAAATCAGTACCCACTACTTCAATTATCCTTCCAAAATTATGAACATTTTACTTCATATTTGAGAGATCTATGTAAACTTGTTAATAAAATATCATCACATAATGAGTAAGCTACTTGATAACATAAATATATGCAACAAGATTGCAAACTTAAAAAATTTATAAACTAACAATTGAGATTGAAGAAAGGCAACATATAACTTTACAGAATTCAGGTAAGGCAAATGTCACTCATGCACCAACGAAAAGTTCATATTCATAATTCATATTATAAAAAATAAAAGTTCAGCATGAGCCCATATAAAATTGTTAACCCTTTCTTGGGTCTTTCCAGAAATTATTCTTAAATGAAAGTAAAAAACTAATCAGAATGAGTAGAAGTGTGACAGCCAAATTAGACAGTGGAGGGCCGAAAGCAAAGACCCCTCTCCAATGTATTGCAGTGTGATGGCAAGGAGTTAAATATTCTCATCAAAGGCTAAATCTCTAAATCTCATACGCTGTACCACAATTGCCACTCGAATACTCCAACGGTAAATTTAAAGAATATAACCAATTATCATAAACATGACAAATTCGTAGGTAATTTGTATTTTACCTAACTATACAAACCTTAGCTATTTAATAGGGGTTATTACTTTCGGCGTAGCTGAAATGATGAGCCATTACAATTATAATGAGGGTTTACTACCCCACCGCTAGCGGGGGGGGGGGGGGGGTTAGGGAGCCTGTGCTTGAGCTCACTTTGCTTGGAGGTAGGACTTCAAGGGGGATAGGGCTGGCAGGCAAGTTTGATTAAATAGCTAAGGTTTGTATAGTTAGGAAAAATACAAATTACCTACGAATTTGCCATTTGTTCCGTAACTGACATACAAACCCCGCTATTTATTAGGGGTGACTCACCCATTAGGAAGGGTGGAAAGTCCCTGCCAGTACTGGCTTTTGGCTTTGCCGGGGACTCAATATTTGAGTGTGTTCGCACTCAGCAATAAGGAGTCCCTGCACCTCGCTAGAACCTTGCTACGCAAGGACTGCGGCCTACGCAAGCTGTGTGTGAAGGTAAAATAAAGTGTGACTCATCCTAGGAAGTTGACCTGTAGTCCCTTAGAAGGAAACTTTAGGCTAGGACTCTCCCAATACCACCTCGTCAGGGTATGGGGACGTGACAGTATTATCTTAATACTCGGAACACAAGGAAACATGGTTTACTTGCAGTGGTTTGAGGTCAGCTGTGCAGAGAACCCAGGATGCTGCTTTCCCCAAAAGAGAGGGGAGGATGAAGAAAAGAGTAAGAGCCAGACAAATCTTTTCATTCATGCAGACTAAGACCGGGTAACAATGCCCTCAACCTTCTGCTACTTGTCCACTAAGGAGCCTGAGGTTTTAAACCACCTGTTGTGCAGCCACCACAGGGTCGATAGAAAACGTATCGAGCCTCCTGTGGGTCACGTCGTGCAGGTAGTGGGCTGTGAAGGTTGTCTGACATTTCCACACCCCAGCTTGAAGGACCTGCCTCACTGAGAAATTTCTCTTGAAGGCCAGGGACGTAGCTACGCCCCTGACATCATGTGCTCTAGGGCGAAGTGACGGAGGAGGGTCTGGATTCAGGGACAGATGGATCACCCTACGAATCCATGCTGAGATGGTGTTCTTGGTGACCCTTCTCTCAATCCTCCCAGTGCTAACAATGGTTGCACCTGGGGACGGACTGCAGCCGTTCTTCCACGATATAGCCTCAGACTCCTTACTGGGCACAGTAGGAGAAGGTCTGGGACATCTGTTACAGAACGGAGACTCGAATCCGGAAGGAGTCGAACCGAGCGTCCGGCACCCCCTGATTTTGAGTCTTAGCACCAAACTCAGGGACGAATTTGAACGTTACCTCCCCCCCATACCCTTGCATAGGTGATGTCATATGAGAGACCATGAAGTTCATTGACTCGCTTGGCCGAAGCCAAAGCTAGTAAGAACACCGTCTTCCAAGTTAGGTGGAGAACTGAAGCCTGGCGTAATGGTTCATAGTGAGGTCTCTTAAGACCTGAGAACTCGAACCACGTTCCATGGAGGAGGTCTCAGATCCGACTGAGGGCAGGTAAGTTCATAACCTCGTATGAGTAGGGAAAGTTTCAGCGAGGAAGAAAAGATAATTTCTTTGAGCCTGAAGGCTAGACTTAAGGCTGAGCGATAGCCTTTCACCCCCGAGACTAAATCGCTCTTTCACCCCCGAGACTAAAAGGCGCATTTTCTTCCCGCAAATACACGAGGAACTCCGCTATTGCTGGAATAGTGGCATCGAGTGGAGAGATACCCCTTCACGACTCCAACCACAGAAGACTTTCCACTTTGCCTGGTAGACAGATGCGGATGATTTTCGCAGATGTCCAGACATCTTAATCGCAACTTGTTGCGAAAAATCCTCTCTCAGCGAGGAGATGCTGGCCAGGCGTGAGGTCGTAGCGAAGCTACGGCTTTGTGGAAGATGCTGGCATGTGGTTGTCTGAGTAGATTGTGTCGTGGAAGGAATTCTCTCGGAAGTTCCGTTAGGAGTTGCAGAAGGTCCGGAAACCATTCCGCGTGATGCCATAGCGGAGCTATGAGGGTCATTGAAAAATTGACCGATATTCTGGTCTTGTTGAGCACCCTCCTCATCAGACAGAACGGGGGAAAGGCGTACACGTTGATGTTGTCCCACCGTTGTTGGGAGGCATCTTGCCAGAGCGCCTTGGGATCCGGGACTGGGGGGAAGTACAGTGGAATCTTAAAGATCAGCGCTGTCGCGAACAGATCCACAATCAGGGAACTCCACAAAGTCAGGACTTTGTTGGCACAAAGTCAGGACTTTGTTGGCTACTAGATGACACAAAGACCACTCAGTACTCACTATCTGAGACGCTCTGCTCTGATTGTCGGCGAACACATTCCTCTTGTCTGGAATAAAACGCGCCGATAGTAGAATCGAGGGGACTTCGGTCCATCTCAGTATCTCTACTGCAAGATGGGATAGCTGCTTCGAAAAGGTACCTCCTTGCTTGTTGATGTAAGCCACTACTGTGGTGTTGTGGCTTATCACCACCACAGAGTGACCTGCCAGGTATTGTTGGAACTGCTGAAGGGCCAACAAACCGGCCTTCATCTCTAAACGATTTATATGGAGGCACTTTTCTGATTCTGACCACAGGCCTGAGGTCCTGTGGTACAGAACGTGCCCCCCCCCCCTTTCTTTGAGGCATCCGAAAACAGCATTAAATCCGGGGGAAGAACGAGAAGATCCACTCCTCTTCATAGGTTCTCGTCTGTCACCCACCACTGGCGGTCCGTCCGTTCCGCAGGACCCTTAGGGATCATGACGTCCGGGGAATTGCAACCTTGATTCCACCGGGACTTGAGCCGCCACTGGAGAGATCTCATCCTGAGGCGATCGTTGGGAACTAGACAGCCAAGGATGAAAGGTGACCAAGGAGATGTAACCACAATTGGGTTGGAAGCTCTTCTCGTCTGAGGAAAGGGCTTGCGACCCCTCTCAGCCTTGCTATCCTGTCGTTTGATGGGCAGGCTTTGTGGAGATTAGTGTCTATAATCATGCCTAGGTAAACCAGTCTTTGAGTGGGAAGCTGAGAGGACTTCTCGAAATTTACCATGATCCCAAGATCCTGGCAAAGTACCAGAAGTTTGTCTCGGTGTCGAAGAAGGGGTGACTCCGAGTCTGCTAGGATCAGCCAGTCAGCCAGATAACAGAGGAGATGGATGCCGATCCTGTGTGCCCACGATGATATTAGGGTGAATACTTCTGGTGATTCCCTGTGGTGCTGTGGAGAGACCGAAACACAGCACCTTGAACTGGTACCCCTTGTGGTCTAGGCTGAATCCTAAGTACTTCCTTGAAGACGGATGGACTGGGATCTGGAAGTACGCATCCTTCAGATCCAGTATACACATGAAGTCTTGCGGTTTCACTGCAAGTCTGACCGTGTTTGCGGTCTCCATGCTGAACGGAGTTTGCTTTAATCTGGACCTCTGCCCTAAGGGCCTGCCCCCTTGCTGATCCCATGGCAAGGGAGCTAAATGACACCGGATTCGTCCTCAGGGGAGGTAGAGATGTTGTGAACGGGACGCGATATCCCTGACTGATTACGGAAATCGTCTAGGAATCGGCCCCGAGTTGCTGCCACCTGTCTGCGCAACCTTGTAGGCATCCCCCCACTGGCGGACATGCAGGGGAACTGCCAATCCTAGCGTTTGCGGCCTCGGCTGCTCCCTCTAGGATTCTTCCCTCCTCTGGAGGATTTCTTGCCTTTCTTGTCCTTGACCAGAAAGGGCTTAGACACCACTGTCTTCGCTGCCGTTGTCGGTCTCGTGGTCTTGGTGGGACGTGGCTGCTGGGTGCTGGAGGTTTATAGGGCTTGAATGTCAAAGCCCCGAGGGAGTCTTGGTGACTTCCTCCACCTCAGCAGCCTGCTCCACCTCCTTAGGCTCAGACAAGTTCGTTCCCATAACGGAAGAATGTCTGAGCCTGTAGATTTCGGTGCTAGGGGCCTCCCGGTACTGTCTTGGAGTCTTTCGACTCCCTCCTGGGAGGGATGCATGACTCCAACAACGACGGAGGCAGGCTCTTCTCCACCCTTATTCGAGAAGACTTTACCGCGCGAGGTGGGGTTTCCCTCAATGGTGTAATGGGGGACCGTCTCACCTCACGTGACTCCCCTGAGGACGGGAAATCCTCGTCCGAAGGGGAGGGAGAAAAGTCTGAGGGGGGAGGATGACAGCCTCGAAGACTTACGAGGAGACAGCTTCGTCCTTGGAGAAGTTATCGCGTCCGAAACTCCTCTTTTCCTCCTTAGGGGAGTAGATGCAGCCAAGGATTTGTGGCCCAACTCAGAGAGAACAGGCTTGAAAGCCTGTGCTACCGCTCTGATAAGAGCCCCAAACCAGGGCTGCCGGCTGACGGCTGCGCTGTCAGACACTCCCTCTTGAGGGGGAGTCGCTTGTAAGAAGAAAGAAGATAAGGAAGAAACGTCCCTGGACCTTTCTGCAACCTTCCCCCCTACCGGCAAACGCGCTGTTCTGTGCTTGGGGGGGGGGGATGCGGTGATGGCGCCCTTACCGCGCGTTGTCCTGCAGCCTCGCGCGTGGGAGGGTATTGGCGACTGCGCTAGGGAGCGCGTTGGCGCTCGCGCGATGGAGAATACCCGGGGGTCGCGCGCAGGCGCACGGGCGAGGCTTCATAGAGTGCGCAGGAATCAGATTGTGCGCTTGTGCGTGCAAAATGTTCGCGCGTGGGTGCACAGGATCAGAATTAAGAGTCCGTGCAGGTGAAAATAAAAGATCGTCGGCGCGTACTCACGTACCAGAATGTTGGCACGCGCGCGTGCGAGTTTCTGGCGCGCGCGCGAAAGACTATCGGTATGCGCGAGCACGCAAGACTATTGGCGCGCGTATGTGCGGAAGACTATCGGAGCGCGCGCGCGCGGAAGACTATCGGCGCGCACGCGGGAGACCATCGGTACCCGCGAGCGTGAAAGATCGCCGGCACTTGCGCACGTGAGAAGATCGTCGGCGCTTGTGTGCGTATTATGAAGATCGTCGGTGCTTGCGCGCGTAAGAAGATCAGCGAGCGCACGCAGGAAACCATCGGTACCCGCGTGCGGAAGATCGTCGGTGCTTGCGCGCGCAAGAAGATCGTCGGCGCTTGTGCATATAAGAAGATCGGCGAAGGTAGTGGTGCGCGCACGGGAAACCATCAGTACCTGTGCGCGGACGATCGTTGGCGCTTACGCGTGTAAGAAGATCGTCGGCACTTGCGCGCGTAAGAAGATCGTCGGTGCTTGCGCGCGTATGAAGATCGGCGAGCGCACGCGCGCGCTTCACGCGCTAGTAGGTTGAAGGGTCAGCTGGCAGGACGATCAGGAACTGGGATGTGTCCTTTAAAAAAGGGCGGGCATCCCCCGATGAGGACCGTAAGCAGGTCTGCTTTAGAGTCCAGGACTGAAGTCCTTCGTTGCAGCGCAAGGTTGCGCTGGTAGATCGGTAGGTCAGCTGGCAGGACAATCAGGAACTGGGATGTGCCCTTTGGAAGGGCCAGCATCCACCGATGGGACTGTAAAAGGTCCGTGTTAGAGTCCAGGACCGAAGTCCAAAGGACCACGATGCAGCACAAGGTAGAGGTCACTGGAAGTTCTGCTTGATCCTCCGAAGCGGAGTCTCTATGAGAGACCTCTCCCGTGAACGAGAGAGGTGCCCTTCGTAGAAGAGACTTGAAGACACTCGTGATGACACCCCTTAGGGCCGTTGGATCAGCAAGCTGACCTTATCAGTAGCGATCCTCCGAAGAGGAGTCTCTATGAGTGGTCTCTCTCGTGAACGAGAGAGGTGACACTTCGTAGAAGAGCTGAAGACACTCGTGGTGACGCCCCTTAGGGCTGGTGGATCAGCAAGCTGACCTTAGCAGTAGCGATTCTCCGAAGAGAAGTCTCTAGGAGTGGCCTCTCTCGCAAACGAGAGAGGTGAACACTTCGTAGAAGAGACTTGCCAAGACTGTGCTCCACCCCTGAAGGAAGAGAAACTCAGCAAGGGGGGAGAAAAGTCTGGCCGAAGGGCAGCAACAGTAGTCGAAGGCGATGAATTTATTAAGGTATGGGAAGTTCTCCCTCTGAAGGGAGAAAACCTCACACCTGGTGAGTAAACCTCCCTCGGAAGGGAAGTTGTTCAACCCCTGGAGGCGAACCTCCATTAGCGTTTTAAGATGATCTGAAGTGCTGGCATGTTGTCACGGGAGTACTTCTAAGAGAAGGGATAACGCCCATGACGACGTCCTCTGAGGGACGGCAGCGATAGCAGAATCCCCAGGCATGAACAGGACAGCTCAGCTTCGTTGGCACTCTTTAGTCGAACAAAGAAAAAATGATATTTTCATTATAAAATAAATTTTTGAATATACTTACCCGGAGAATATATAAATAGCTGACGTCTCCGACGGCCCGACAGATTCCAAAAAAACTCGCGAGCGATCGCCATGAAGGTTGCGGGTGTGCCCACCAGCGCCGACTATCGGCCAGATACCGCATATACTTCTCAACCAAACCAGTTCTTCTCAGTCCGTAGGGTCTCTATCGGGGAGGAAGGGATGGCCTTTAATATTATATATTCACCGGGTAAGTATATTCAAAAATTTATTTTATAATGAAAATATAATTTTTAAATATTAAACTTAGCCGGTGAATATATAAATAGCCGATTCACACCCATGGTGGTGGGTAGAGACCAGTATTAAAACAATAAAGGTGTATATGCTCAAGAGTTTTTGACAAATATCTCAAAAAAACAAACTTAAGTATAGGTACCTGGCAAGGAAGCTGACTCTGATGATTACTCTGCCTCATTAGTCCGCTATCCTCACGAAGCCCAGCCATCCTCTCAGGATGCTGAAAGACTCCCAGGAGCTGCTATATCCAGGGCGAACACCCCTATAACAGGACCTCATCAATACCCTTAATCTGGGCGCTCTCAAGAAACAACATTTTGACCACCCGCCAAATCAAAAAGATTGCGAAAGACTTCTTAGTCTTCCGTACAACCCAAAACAAGATTAAAAATTTCAAGAGTAGATTAAAAGGATATTGGGATTAAGGGAATGTAGTGGTAGAACCCTCACCCACTACTGCACTCGCTGCTACGAATGGACCCAGTGTGTAGCAGTCCTCATAAAGAGTCTGGACGTCTTTCAAGTAAAATGAAGCGAACACCGACTTGCTCCTCCAAAAGGTCGCGTCCATAATACTTTGAAGGGATCTATTTTGCTTAAATGCCACCGAAGTCGCTATCGCTCTAACTTCGTGAGCCTTGACCTTAAGCAAACTACGATCCTTCTCACTTAAATGAGAATGTGCCTCCCGAATTAAAAG
Organism: Palaemon carinicauda; assembly: GCF_036898095.1. NCBI lineage: Eukaryota > Metazoa > Arthropoda > Malacostraca > Decapoda > Palaemonidae > Palaemon > Palaemon carinicauda. The sequence goes on along the minus strand of NC_090766.1, from coordinate 34,016,502 downwards.
TCTAATAAAGTAAGATAACGCATTCTTAGACATGGGCAAAGAGGGATTTTTAACGGAGCACCATAAAGCCTCTGAACAACCTCGTATCGGTTTAGTTCTAGATAAGTAAAACTTAAGAGCTCTAACGGGGCACAGCACTCTTTCAACTTCATTACCTACGATCTCAGAAAGACTAGGTATTTCAAAAGATTTAGGCCAAGGACGAGACGGAAGTTCATTCTTGGCCAAAAAACCAAGTTTGAAGAGAACATTGCTTTATTTGTTGAGAAGCCGATGTTCTTACTAAAAGCATGGATCTCACTGACCCTTTTAGCCGAAGCCAAGCTCACCAAAAAAAGTGTCTTGAGGGTAAGATCCTTCAGGGAGGCTGAATTTAAAGGCTCAAACCTGTCTGACATTAGGAACTGTAGGACCACGTCCAAGTTCCAAGCAGGAGTTAAAATACGACGCTCCTTAGAGGTCTCGAAAGACTTAAGGAGGTCTTGGAGATCTTTGTTATTCGAAAGATCCAAACCTCTATGCCTGAAAACAGAAGCTAACATGCTTCTGTAGCCTTTAATGGTGGATGCAGAGAGGGAGCGACCGTTTCTCAGATATAGCAGAAAATCTGCAATCTGCGCTACAGAGGTACTGGAGGAGGAAATAGAGGAGGACTTGCACCAATCTCTAAAGACCTCCCACTTCGACTGGTAGATCTTGATGGTAGAGGATCTTCTAGCCCTCGCGATCGCTCTAGCTGCCTCCTTCAAAAATCCTCTAACTCTTGAGAGTCTTTCGATAGTCTGAAGGCAGTCAGACGAAGCGCGGGGAGGCTTTGATGAAGTCTCTTTACGTGAGGCTGTCGTAAGAGATCCATCCGCAAAGGCAGACTCCTTGGAACGTCTACCAGCCATAGAAGTACCTCTGTGAACCACTCTCTCGCGGGCCAGAGGGGAGCAACCAACGTCAACCTGGTCCCTTCGTGAGAGGCGAACTTCTGCAACACCTTGTTGAGGATCTTGAAAGGTGGAAAGGCATAAACGTCCAGGTGAGACCAGTCCAACAGAAAGGCATCTATGTGGGCCGCCTCTGGATCTGGGACTGGAGAGCAATAAGTCGGGAGCCTTTTTGTCAGCGAGGTCGCAAAGAGATCGATGGTGGGTTGACCCCAAGTCATCCAAAGACTCTTGCACACATCCTTGTGGAGCGTCCACTCCGTAGGAATCACCTGACTTCTTCGACTGAGACAGTCCGCCAAGAAATTCAACTTCCCTTGGACGAACCTCGTCAAAAGCGAGATGTTTCGATCTTTTGACCAAATGAGGAGGTCCCTTGCGATGACGAAAAGAGCGTGGGAGTGAGTGCCTCCTTGCTTCGAGATGTAAGCCAAGGCCGTGGTATTGTCTGCATTCACTTCTACCACCTTGTTTCTAAGCAGACTCTCGAAACTCCTCAGTGCTAAATGGACTGCTAACAGCTCCTTGCAGTTGATGTGAAGGCTCCTCTGGTCCGCGGCCCAAAGACCCGAGCATTCCAGACTGTCCAGAGTCGCCCCCCAACCCAAATCCGATGCGTCTGAAAATAACACATGGTTTGGGTTCTTGACTGCCAGAGACAGACCTTCCCGAAGTCTTATATTGCTGTCCCACCAAGCCAGGCAAGTCTTGACTGGATCGGAGATCGGAATCGAGACCGCCTCCAAAGTTTTCTCCTTGTTCCAATGGAAGTCTAGGTGGAACTGGAGAGGGCGTAGGTGAAGTCTCCCTAGAGAGATAAACTGTTCCAGAGATGAAAGCGTCCCTAGGAGGCTCATCCAGCTTCTCACAGAGCAACGGTTTTTCTCTAGCACGAGACGGACTTTGAGCAAAGCCTGCTCGATCCTGTTGGCAGACGGAAAAGCCCGAAAAGCTAGACTCTGTATCTCCATCCCCAAATAGAGAATCGTTTGGGAGGGAGTCAGCTGTGACTTCTCCATGTTCACCAAGAGGCCCAACTCCTTCGCAAGATCCAAAGTCCACTGTAGGTCCTGCAGACAGCGATGACGGGACGACGCTCTGAGTAACCAGTCGTCCAAGTACAGGGAGGCTCTGATCCCCGACAAATGTAGGAACTTTGCTACATTTCTCATGAGCCTCGTAAAAACAAGAGGAGCAGGGCTGAGGCCGAAGCACAGTGCTCGGAATTGATACACCACATTCCTGTACACAAACCTCAGATAAGGTTGAGAGTCTGGATGTATCGGAATGTGAAGTACGCATCCTGCAAGTCGAGAGAGACCATCCAGTCGCCCTCTCTGACTGCTGCCAAAACGGATTTGGTGGTCTCCATCGTAAACTTTGTTTTTACAACAAATACGTTGAGAGCACTGACATCCAGCACTGGCCTCCAACCTCCTGTGTTCTTCGGAACCAGGAAGAGACGGTTGTAAAAACCTGGGGATTGAAGGTCCGAGACTTTCACCACCGCCCCCTTCTCTAACAACAGAGACACCTGAAGATGTAACGCCTGTCTCTTTGTCTCCTCTCGATACCTGGGAGAGAAGTCTATCGGATCTTTTACTAGAGGAGGTCTCCGTACAAAAGGAATTTTGTAACCCTCCTTCAGCAACAAAACAGACTCCCGGTCTGCACCCCTCTTCTCCCAGGCCTGCCAGAAGTTGGTCAATCTGGCACCTACTGCTGTCTGAGGACGTGGGCAGTCAGACTCTGCCACGGGAGGATTTAGATCCTCTCTTCTTGCCCCGCTTACTATCAGCACGAGAGCCTCCCTTACTGGGAGCTCTGCCACGAAAAGGCGGGATAAACCTTGTAGCTGGAGTTTCAAATTTAGGTCTGTTGACATAAGAAGATGAAGGTACAGCCTTACGAGCAGACGTGGCCATCAAATCATGAGTGTCCTTCTGTACAAGAGACGCTGCAATATCTCTAATAAGCTGCTGCGGGAACAAGGCAGAAGACAATGGCGCAAAGAGAAGTTCTGACCTTTGACAAGGAGTGACACCTGCGGACAGAAAAGAACAAAGAGTCTCTCTCTTCTTAAGAACCCCTGCTGTGAAAGTAGCAGCAAGTTCATTAGAGCCATCTCTAATTGCCTTGTCCATGCACGACATAATCTGAACAGAGACATCACGGTCTGCTGACGAGACCTTCCTACTCAAGGCTCCCAGAGACCAATCCAAAAAATTGAAAACCTCAAAGGCACGATAAATTCCTTTGAGGAGATGATCTAGATCTGAAGAGGACCAGCAAACTTTCGAGCGTCTCATGGCCAGACGACGAGGAGAGTCTACGAGGCTTGAGAAGTCTCCCTGGGCAGAGGCAGGCACCCCCAAGCCGAGAACTTCTCCCGTGTCATACCAGACGCTCGCACGAGAAGCCAATTTGAAAGGGGGAAAAGCAAAAGCGGACTTCCCCAAATTCCTCCTGGACATTAACCAGTCGCCCAACAAACGCAAAGCTCTCTTAGAAGAGCGAGAGAGCACTAACTTCGTGAACGACGGAGTCGAAGAAGCTAGGCCCAGCGTGAACTCAGATGGAGGCGAACGAGGAGCAGCAGAAACAAAATGATCAGGAAACAGGTCCTTAAAGATAAGCATGATCTTCTTAAAATCAAGGGAGGGCTGAGCAACCCTAGGCTCCTCTCCATCCGAAAGAGTCCCCAAAGGAACATCAGCAGGAAGGGGATCAACGACTTCCTCATCCGAAGGAACTTCATCCGACAACGGCAAAGTCTCGCGATACGGAGAGACATGCCGAGGAGGCAACGCTTGACAGGCTATATCAACATGCGACGGAGCCGCAGCAACAGCTGAGGTAACGACGTCACGCCGAGGCTGCAAAGACTGAAAGTCTTGAGACTGACAAACAACAACAGACTGTGTCGACTGACGTTCGACATCACGTCGGGACTGCACTGACTGCAGGGTTTGAGTTTGAAAAACAACACCCGACCGCGGTGACTGACGTTCAACGTCACGTCGGGGCAACGGAGTCGGCCGACGAACGTCACTTCGAGACTGCGGCGACAGTTGCTGAAAGTCACCTTGAGTCTGCGGCAAAAGAGGTTCCACGTCACGTAACTGACGTGAATGATGAGGAACATGATCAGAATCGCGTTTAACAGCACCGATAACATTAGCGCTAACATCATAATGACGAGACAAAACTCGCTTAGGCGGTTGAAGACCAGAGTCACGCTTGTCGGACTGGCGAACCGCAAGCAAAGGATCTTTACGAACCTGTTCATGCTCATAAACCTCCATTAAAGATGAAAGTTTCAACTGCATGTCCTGTAGGACACTCCACTTCGGGTCAACGGGAGTCGGAACGGGCCGTGATGTCGGCAACGTCTGTGCATGCAAATCATCGCACCGAACGGGACCCTCGGACTCCGTGTCACGCTTACGCTTAACAGGCGAACAGCCATCCGATGACTGAAAACGGTCAGAGCTGCCCCAATGGCTACAGCCAGGACGCTGGACCTGTCCTGAAGGGACTGACTTGCGCTTTAAGGGTCTAGAAACCTTACGCCAAGGTTTCTTATGCGGCAAATCGTCGGAAGACGAGGAGAACTTAGTCTCCCCCGTCTTATGGTAAGGACGTTCTTGATGAAAAACGTCTGATACCTTAGAGGGAACGTCTGTACGTCGGTTTACACCTCTCGCTCCCTTAAGTCCTACGACATTCCTTCTCCCTGGTGCAGGGGAGCCTGAAAGAGGTCTCAGACTAGGGGAGCGACAAGCACGAACAGACGAACCCTCGGTCGCAACACTAAACACATTATGCGCACTTTCCACTTTACCACTTTGACTTTCCACTTTACCACTTTGACTCTTTAACAGCTTAACATCGGACATAAGCTGGTTCCTGTCCGATGCTAAGGTTTCGACCTTCTCACCCAACGCTTGAATAGCTAAAAACATATCACGCATTGACGGTTCATGAGTGCCAATAGGGGGTTCAGAAACTACCACTACAGGGGAAGGATTAGGTTCAGGGGCATGGGAAGAGGAAAATTCTAAAGATCTAGACGAGCTTCTCCTCACCCTATCTCTTTCGAGTTTCCGAGTATATTTTTCATACTCCAACCACTCGAACTCCGATAAAACCACACACTCCTCACACCGATCTCCTAATTGGCAGGATTTACCCCGGAAATTAGCACAAACAGTATGAGGGTCGATAGAAGCTTTCGGAAGACGTTTGTTACAATCTTTCGCACATTTGCGATATACAGGAGAAGGGTCAGCCATTATGAAAATCCAGAGAAAATCCAAAGGAAAGCCAAGTTCATCAACAAAAAACAAAAAAGGTTTTCAAGAGTTTTAATGAAGGAACAAACCAACACAGCGAAAGCCAATAAAACCAAAACAAAGTACTTCACCAATTCGGTAGAAAACTCGAGGTCTAGAGCGAGCGGAACCAATGTTGTCGGTGACACCGACAGAGAAGAACTGGTTTGGTTGAGAAGTATATGAGGTATCTGGCCGATAGTCGGCGCTGGTGGGCACACCCGCAACCTTCATGGCGATCGCTCGCGGGTTTTTTTGGAATCTGTCGGGCCGTCGGAGACGTCAGCTATTTATATATTCACCGGCTAAGTTTAATATTTAAAACTGCATAGTTAACTGGGAAAATAAAATCAAATAATTATTTTAACAGAAATTCCCTAGGGAGGAACTCCGAAGAGGAACCCCGAGGGAAAAACATAAAATAAGAATTAAGTATGCGCTCACCTTCCCCAGATGACATCCACGGGAGAAGGGGGGGGCGGAGTAACTGTAATAAAAACAGAATTATAACAGAATTATAATTATCTAAATCATCTGAGAATATAATAGTGAGAACCACTGAACCCCCAAAGGGAAGTGTTCCCCACGGAGAAAGCTGAAAAGTTTAAATACAATTAGATTTCACTAAAAATAATTGAGACAAACAAACGCAATAGCAACCTAACCCGCAACGGGAAAGGAGCTACCGTAATAGTACGTAGTTGTAGTAAAGGTGAACGACCTCAAGTAGAGAGAGACCATAGTCAATCTAAAAAAAGGTCACATTCCCTTCGCTGAGAATCCAAGTTTCCCGTAGCAAAAGAGGAAAAGCGAAGATAATAGATGAATGAAGAGGGTCCAGGCGATAACGATTCCCCTGCGGCGGCCGAGTTAACGGATATATGCCGACGGGAAGACCGAGGACCAGAGAGGGAGAGGTCGTTCCCCACGAGGTGGAACTGTGGTGGTTGTCATACATCACACACACAGCACAAACACTGAAAAGAAAACTTACTATATTTCTATACACAAATATATATACAAACATAAAGAATGTTTATATATACTGTATATTACAAGTACTGTATAAGAAAAAAAGTAAAATGACAAAAATTAATAGCAGTCCAAAATAGGCGAGGAGAGAGAGAGAGAGGAACAACCGTTCTCGCTCCGAGCCAAAAGTAAAGTGAGCTCAAGCACAGGTGTGTGTAAGGCGGGGTGTGTGTGTGTGTGTGTGTGTGTGTGTGTGTGTGTGTGTGTGTGTGTGTGTGTGTGTGTGTGTTTTACCCTCCCTACCCCCCCGCTAACTAGCGGTGGGGTAGTAAACCCTCGTTAAAATTTTAATGGCTCATCATTTCAGCCACGCCGAAAGTATTAACCCCTATTAAATAGCATGGTTTGTATGTCAGTTACGGAACAATTGTATTTTCATCCTTCATCTAGTTACCTGTCTACTAAATTTCTCTACACATCTATATGAATCTGCTTTAACAATTATAATTCTTACTCTTATCTTAGATGCCATGTCATTATGTTATCAAGATTACAGTATTTTGTTATTCTTCTCGATATTTTTCCCTATGTACAAAATCTATCATCAAGCATGTGAACTTTACACCTTAGCATCACCATGTAAACCCTGACCTTCTCATGGCACTGCAAGCAGATATTGAATTGTGGAGTCTTGTGATAGTAAGCATATTTGCAATGGACGCAATGCCTCGCCCCTCCTCAGACACTTGGTGGGCTATGGCACCGTCTAAAAGCAGTTCGGCTGTTGGAAGCTGTCGTGTCCCTTGAAAATAGAAATACATTACAGTTGTGTTAATTACAATCATATCTAAAGAGAGTTAGATAAAACCATTTCGGTAAAGAATATAACAAAAGATTATATTTCTAAGTAAAAATAGTTAACTTAAATGAACTAAACACAGTATATCATTATTATTATTACGTGCTAAGCTACAACCCTAGTTGATAAAGCAAGATTCTATGAGCCCAAGGGCTCCCCCTGGAGAAAATAGCCTGGTGAAGAAAAGAAATAAGGAAACAGACAAAACACTGTGTCCGAGTATACCCTCAAGCAAGAGAACTCTAACCCAAGACAATGGAAAACCATGGTTAAGAGGGGTAGACATAGTTATCTATTTACAAAATAAACAACAGTAATACAATAGACCCTAACATAAAAACTAATTTGAAGGTATAAGTTTAGAAATATCTGCTCAATACTTTTATAAGTTTTTCATGAAAAACATTCAGTTAAAGACATTAAATGAGTCTCAATATTTCTACTGACTGAATATGATTTTCCCCAATTTTCACTTCCATGTCTGGTCTGTTATTTAATTGTTCTGAATCTACTTAATTTTTGTGGTCAGTTATGAAAGATAGTTCAAATAAACCATCAAGCTAAAAATCTTAAATCACACATTTAACCATAAGAGTTGGTTACTGAAATAAAATCTATATTTTTTTCACTTCCCTTTCTATTCAAGAATAATAGCAGACTCGAAAGAGAGAATTAGAAATTTTACCAATTTAAATCTTCCTTTGATTTGGAGGATTAAATTCTCTAGGCCATTCCATGCTTCTATAGGTAACTTGAAAACTGCTTTCTTCCTAAAGTCTCACCATTTTCCTCATGCCCTTATGTGGTACTTTTTTTCAATTTTCTGCTTAGCACAAGCTATGTCATAATTGTTTCCAGTCTTGTGTGGGGGATTGCTGAGTAATCTCCTCTATTATAGCATTCAGTTGCTGAATTATGTGCATAGAGTCACAAGTGCAACTGCCTCAGAATATTGGGTCTAGTCAGTACAGTTCCTTTGGAAATATACTATGAGATACAGGGAAAATATGACAAATTCGGAGATAATTTGTATTTTTCCTAACCATACAAACCTTAGCTATTTACATAGGGTTTACTTTCGGCGTAACTGAAAGGACGAGCCATTAGAATGTAACGAGGGTGTATTACCCCCGCGCTAGTTAGCGGGGGGGTAGGGGAGTGGTAGCTAGCTACCCCTCCCCCCTCACACACCGGTGAACTGCTTCACTTCACTTAGAGGTAGGACTTGCCTTGGGGGACAGGGCTGGCGGGCAAATATGTGTAAATAGCTAAGGTTTGTATGGTTAGGAAAAATACAAATTATCTCCAAATTTGTCATTTGTTCCGTAACCGAAATACAAACCACGCTATTTACATAGGGTGATTTACCCTTAGGAAGGGTGGAAAGTCCCCAGCCTTACTGGCTTTGGCTTACCCGTGGACTCAGAATCCGAGTGAGCAGCACTTGAGAAAAAGAGTCCCTGTACCTCGCAAGTTCTTGCTACGCAAGAAACGTGCGGCCTACATAACCTGTGTGTGGAGGGAAGAAGTGTGTCTTGTCCTAGGAAGTCGACCTGAAGTCCTTTAGCTGGAATTCTAGGCTAGGACTTCCCAATACCACCTCGTCAGGGTATGGGGGACGCGACAGTATTAACTCAATACTAGGAACACAAGGAAGCATGGTTTACCTGCAGAGGTTTGAGGTCAGCTATGCAGAGAACCCAGGATGCTGCTTTCCCCAAGAGAGGGGAGGATGAAGAGAGAAGTAAGGGCCAGACATACTTCTTTCATTCATGCAGACTAAAACTGGATAACAATACCCTCAACCTTCTGCTACCTGTCCAATAAGGAGCCTGAGGTTAGACCAGCTGTTGTGTAGCCACCACAGGGCCGATAGATGTATCGAGGCTTCAGTAGGTCACGTCCTGCAGGTAGTGGGCTGTGAAGGTCGTTAGACGCTTCCAGACTCCAGTTTGTAGAACCTGCGTCACAGAGTAGTTTCTCTTGAAGGCCAGGGACGTTGCAATGTCTCTGACATCATGTGCCCTAAGGCGACGTGATGGAAGAGGATCTGGATTCAGGGCGTGATGGATGATCCTTTGCGTCCAGGCTGAAAAGGCATTCTTGAAGACCCTCCTCTCCGTACTCCCTGTGCTCCCAAACAGGGCTTGCACGCGAGGACGAACTGCAGCTGTTCTTTAAGATAACCCTTCCGACTCCTTACTGGGCCTAGTAGGAGAAGGTCTGGGTCATCTGTTACAGAATGGAGACTCGAAATCCTGAAGGAGTCGACCGAAGGTCTGGGACTCCCAGATTTTGAGTCTAGTAACCAACTCAGGGACGAACCTGAACGTTACCTCCACCTATCCTCTTGAGTGGGCGACAACACCGTACAAGAGACCATGACGTTCGCTGACACGCTTGGTCGAGGCCAGAGCGAGCAGGAGCACCGTCTTCCAAGACCGGTGACGATCAGAAGCCTGGTGTAATGGTTCACAAGGAGATCTCTTAAGAGCCCTAAGAGCCCGACCCATGTTCCAGGAGAAGGTCTCATTTCCGACTGGGGCAGGTAAGTTCGTAATTACGTATGAGCGAAGAAAGATCCAGCGAGGAGGAAATGTCTATTCCTTTCAGCCTGAAGGCCAGGCTAAAGGCTAGGCAATAGGTTTCCACCGCCGAGAGCGACAGGAGCATCTCCTCCCGCTGATAGACAATGACTCCGCTATTGCTGGAATAGTGGCATCAAGGGGAGAGGTACCTCTCCCACCACACCAACCACAGAAGATTCTACACTTCGCTTGGCAGACCCCTGCGGAAGACTTTCGCAGGTGTCAAGACATCCACTCCGCAACTTGTTGCGGAACGCCTCTCTCTGTGAGGGGATGCTGGATGGTCTCCAGGCGAGAAGCCGAAGCGATGCTATGGCTTGTGGTAGATGTCGTAGTGTGGTTGTTTGAGTAGCTCGTGTCGTGGGGGAAGCTCTCTCAGGAGTTCCGTCAGGAGATGTAGAAGTTCCGGGAACCACTGCATGATGCCGCAGGGGAGCTATCAGAGTCATCGACAGGTTGACCGATAGTCTGGTCTTGTTGAGCCCCCTTCTCAACAGACAGAACAGTGGGAAGATGTAGACGTCGATGTTGTCCCACCGTGTAGAAAGGCATCTTGCTAGAGTGCCTTGGGGTCTGGGACTGGGAGTAGTACAGCGGCAGCTTGAAATTCAAGGTTGTCGCAAACAGGTCGACAAGGTCAGGACCTGTTGGCTACCAAGGGGGGCCGAAGACCACTCGGTACTCTCTATCTGTGAAGTCCTGCTCAGACTGTCGGAGAGCACATTCCTTGGCCGGAATGAAACAAGCCGATAGAGGATGAGTGGATTTCGGTTCATCTCAGTATCTCCACTGTAAGATGAGAAAGTTGATATGAAGAGGTACCTCCCTGCTTGCTGAAACGAAAGTCACTACCGTGGAGTTGTCGTCCGCGGAGTGACTCGCCAGGGTCTGTTGGAAGTGTTGAGGGGCTAGACTACGGCCTTCATTTCTAGCAGATTAATGTGGAGGTACCCTTCTGGTTCTGACCATAAGCCTGATTCAGAACGTGGACCCCTCCCCCCCTTGTTTTGACGAGTCCGAAAACAGCATCAAATGAGGGGAAAGGGCGAGAAGATCCATTCCCCTGCAAAGGTTCCATAGGTCAGCTATCACTGCAGGTCCATTCGTTCCGCAGGTCCCAAAGGGACCCGAATGTCCGGGGAATTGTTGTCTTGATTCCACCGGGACTTGGGCCGCCGACGCAGGGATTTCATCCTGAGGCGGCCGTTGGAACTAGATTGGCCAGGAGGAAAGGTGACCTGGGAGGCGTAACCAAGATTGGGCTGGAAGCTCTCCTCTTCTGAGGAAAGGTTCTGCGATTCTCCTCAGCCTTGCTATCCTGCCATCTGATGGGAAGACTTGGAGATTGGAGTCCAATATCATGCCTAGATATCCCTGTTGTTGAGATGGGAGCAGAGAAGACTTCCCGAGAATTACCATGATCCCTAGATCCTGGCAAAGTCCCAGAAGCTTGTCTCGGTGTTAAGGAGGGGTCGATTCCGAGACTGCCTGGGATAGCCAGTCCTCCAGAAAGAGAAGGAGACGGAAGCCGCTCCTGTGTGGCCATGAAGATAACAGGGTGAACATTCTGGAGGACACCTGAGGTGCTGCGGGGAGGTCGAAAAACACCGAACCATGAACTGGTATATTATTATTATTATTATTATTACTTACTAAGCTACAACCCTAGTTGGAAAAGCAGTATGCTATAAGCCCAGGGGCTCCAACAGGGAAAATAGCTCAGTGCGGAAAGGAAAAAAGGAAAATAAAATATTCTAAGAAGAGCAACAACAATAAATATCTCCTATATAAACTATAAAAACTTTAACAAAACAAGAGGAAGAGAAACAAGACAGGAGAGTGTGCTCGAGTGTACCCTCAAGCAAGAGAACTCTAACCCAAGACAGTGAAAGGCCATGGTACAGAGGCTATGGCACTACCCAAGACTAGAGAACAGTGGTTTGATTTTGGAGTGTCCTTCTCCTAGAAGAGCTGCTTACCATAGCTAAAGAGTCTCTTCTACCCTTACCAAGAGGAAAGTGGCACTGAACAATTACAGTGCAGTAACCCCTTGGGTGATGAAGAATTGTTTGGTAATCTGTGTTGTCAGGTGTATGAGGATAGAGGAGAATATGTAAAGAATATGCCAGACTATTCAGTGTGTATGTAGGCAAAGGGAAAATGAACCGTAACCAGAGAGGAGGATCCAATGTAGTACTGTCTGGCCAGTCAAAAGACCCCATAACTCTCTAGCGGTAGTATGTCAACGGGTGGCTGGTGCCCTGGCCAACCTACTACCTCTAAAACTGTTGTCTAAGTTGAATTCCAAATACTTCCTGGAAGACGGATGGATCGGGATCTGGAAGTACCCGTCCTTCAGCTCCAGTGTGCACATGAAGAGTTGTGGTCACACTACAAGCCTGATTGGCTCTGCTGTTCCACGCTGAACAAAGTATGTTTGACAAACTTGATCAGGGTAGAGAGGTCGAGACAAGTCTCCAGACTTCGGACGCTTTCTTACAAGAAAGAGTTGACTGAAGAAGCCGTGGGGGGGAGACGTCGATGACCTTTTGGAGAGGCTCCTCTAGAGCATGGTCTCAATTCCTGCCCGAAGGGCTAGCCCCTTTGCCGATCCCATGGCATAGGAGCTCGGCGACACTGGATTTGCTGTCAGCGGAGGTAGAGATGTAAAGAACGGGACGCGATTCCTTGGCTGATCACGGAGATTGTGCAGGAATCGGCCCCGGGTTGCTGCCACTTGAGCGCGCAACCTTGGGCATCCCCCCACCGGGGACCCTGCAGGGGGGTTGCCAATCCTAGCGTTTGTGGCCTCCGCCGCTCTCTCAGGATTATTGCTTCCCCAGAAGGACTTCCCGCCCTTCTTGCCTCTGACAGGAAGGGGCTGCTGTTTAGACACCTTGTCTTAGCTGCCGGGGCTGGTTCCGATGTCCTAGGCTGACGAGGCTGTTGTTGTTGAGGCGCTGGAGGTTGTAGGGTCTGGATGCAAGCGCCTATGGAGGAGCGAACCGTGATTCGCTTTCTCCATCTCTCAGTTGTCCGTTACCTGTACTTGGGCTCAAAACAAGGTCTTTCCAAGAGTGGAAGAGTGTCTGAGCTTGCCGACATCCATTTGGGATTTCCGAGAGGAACATCTCGGTCACTGCATCTCAATGCTTCAACATCGAGTTTGCCCACAAGTTCGAAACTTGGTGAGCCGGGAAACGAGATGCTCGTGCCCGAGAGGAGGAAAGTTTCCATGACCATCCTGGAGCTCTCCCTGGACAAAATCTCGGATCGCAGCAGGATGCCCAGAGATCCAAGCCAGACAACCAGCCACGAAGTGGCCCGCATGGCACACTTTGCGGCTCTCTTCTTGTTTTAAGATCTCCGAAGACGAGAAAGTCACCAGCCGGGCGGAGAACTTCTCGAGAGAAGAACTCCCTGAACTCCCTGGGGAGGCCCTTCCACGGAATGGTGGAGAGGAAGGGCTAAAACCAGGTTCTCCCATGATCTCGAAGTACCTCCTCTGCTGACGGCTGACAGACGCAGTGTCAGCGACTCCCGCTAGGGGAAAGGGAATCGAACGATCCTGAGGAGTAGAGATGATGGGGACTGCCCGAAAGGAAGAAGGATGTTGCCCAGACCTCTCTGAAGATCCTTCCTGCTCTTGTATGTGCCATGCTCTGCGTTTACGGGGCTTCCCGCCCTAGAAGATCGTGAACTGGAAGTACGCGCCCCAGATGACTTGCCAGGTTGCCCTTGTTACGATAACACGCTTCCCGCCCTACGGGAATAGCGGTCGAAATCACCCTGGCGTTCGCGCAATGGCAAATCGTTGGTTCGCGCGCGGGCGAACGTGGGCGTGCAGGAGCGTGGGTGCGAGGGCGCGCAGGCGAAAGTGCGCGTGGGCGCGCAGGTGAGGGCGAGCGCGGTTGAAAGGACGAGCGCTGGAGGTCGGGAGACCGATGGCGTGTAGGCGAGCGATGGCGCATTGGCGAGGGATGGCGCGTTGGCGAGCAATGGCGCGTTGGCGAGCGATGGCGCGTTCGGCGAGCGATGGCTCGCTGGCGGGAATAGCACTGGCGCTCGAGCGATGGAAAATCGCTGGTTCGCGCGCGGGCGAACACAGGTTTGCGTGTGCGCGGGTGCGTGGGCGTAAGGGCAAGCGCAGGCGGCCGGGAGACTGATGGCGCGACCTGGCGAGCGATGGCTCGTAGGTGGGCGAAGGCGTGTTGGCGAGCGATGGCGCGTGTTGGCGAGCGATGGCGCGTGGTCAAGCGATGGCGTGTTTGGCAAGCGATGGCGCGTTGGCAAGCGGTGGCGCATATCGACCGCTCGCGTACAGGAGAGTTAACGCGCGGGCGCGTAGGAAACCTACGATGATTGAGGCGTTGGCGTTGAAAACGCTTGTGCGCAGGCGACGAATCGCGCGGGTGCGTAGAGGATCGCTGGTGCGTAAGGAGAGCCCAGGGATGCCTGTGAGCGCCTGTGCGCTAACTTAGGTATCTCTTGGGCGGCGGTGAAGTAGAGGCGCTGTAAGTCTAGAACAACCTGTGAGCGCCTGTGCGCTAGCGAAGGAACTTCTTGAACTGCGTGACGAGGCAGGAACCAGGAGATCGTAGGAGCGTAGTTGTGTGGCCAGCTGAGAAATGCGCGGCCAGATGTATGAGAGATCGTCGGCGAGGAGGCGAAGGAATAACTCCTTGCCTGCGCCCAGATCCGAAGATCATGGGCGCGTGGGCGAACGATGGCGCGTATGCACATATCAGGAAAATGTCCTTGCCTGCGCCCAGATCCGAAGATCATGGGCGCGTGGGCGAACGATGGCGCACATGCGCATATCAGGAAGGTGGCGCAGATGCGAGCTGGCGTGCAGGTGTACGTGGAGTTCAGTGAAGAACAACCTCCCTGCCTGTGCCCAGATCCGGAGATTGTGGGCGCGAGGGCGAACGTTGGTGCGCAATGCGCACATCAGGAAAGGGTGACCAGATGTGCGCTGGCAAGCTGGCGATTGTGGGCGTTCAGGAGACCATAGGCGCGCATGGCGCTTAGCCGCACAGAAGGATTCAGAAGAGTTGGCGATCAGGTCGATTCAGCATAAGTCTGGTCCACAGCAGGAGACTTGCGCCCAGATCCGGAGATCGTGGGCGCGAGGGCGCGTTGGCGCGCATTGCGCACATCAGGAACATTTGCGAACTACTGCGGGCAGTAGGACGAGGTAGCACAGGTAAAAAAGTCTGGCACCAAAGGGCTTACTCCCATGTGAGATAAGCCCTTAGCACCGAAGGGACCGGCGCCCATTTGGAAAACGGGGTGGAGGCGCCCACAGCGCTACTGCGTCCAGGAACGGAGAAGGAAGACAAGAAGATCTGGCAGATGTCGAAGATCGCAGGTCTAGAGAAGCAGCAGCAACAGTCTGTTCTCGTCGAGGAGGATCCTCTGCGGCTGAAGATGAGGACGACCATGGACAGGACCACCATCATCAGTCCTCCGAAGAGGAGTCTCTGTTAGTGAACTCCCCCGAGGGGGAGAGACACTCGCAGGAGAGACCGTTGGACTCAGCTGCCCCCTCGAAGATGTTCGGAGGGGGGAACTGAGCCTTCAGCAACAACAGCAGTAGGGAGTCCTCCGAAGAGGAGTCTCTATGAGTGTCCTCTCTCGCGAACGAGAAAGAAGAACACTTCGTAGAAGAGACTGATGAAGGCGCCCCTTAGGGCCGTTGGATCAGCAAGCTGACCATAAAGAGCAACCCTCCGAAGAGGAGCTCCTGCAGTTGCTCAGCCCCTTGAGCGTAGCTGCAAGTGCGACCGCTCAGCACCAAAAGCAAAATCGCACTAACACCATGGTCCGGCCTTGCAACCGCTCAGCCCCTTGAGCATGGTTACAAAAGCGGTAGCTCAGCACCAAGAGCACAACCGCCCGAGGACCAGACAAAAATTAAGGTAGGAGAAGAAACCCCCCTGAAGGGGAAAAAACTCATACCTGGGAAGGTAACCTCCCTCGGAAGGGAAGAACCCACCCAAGGAGGCGAACCTCCTGAGCGTTCTATATGAACTAAGGAGCTGACAATTGTCACGGGAGAACTTCTTGGAGAAGGAACACGCCCATGACGAAGACGTAGAGGAGGCGGTAACGGCAGACTCCCCAGGACCCAACAGAACAGCTCTGCTTCGTAGGCACATTAGGCAAACGAAAAAACTAGATAGTTAACTGTGAAAATAAAACAATTAGTTAACATTAATTCCCCCGGGGGAACTCCGAAGAGGAACCCCCGCGGGAAAGAATAATAAGAATTAAATTACACACAGGAATGCGCCCTCCTTCCCCACTGCCACTCACGGGAAGGGGGAGGGAAGGCGGAGAACTGTAACAAAACAGAATTAAAACAATTATAAATATGTAATTCAACTAAGAATGTTACTAATCGTAAGAACGAATGAACCCCGAAGGGAAGCGTTCTACACAGAAGCTGAAAAGTTAACAAATGCAATTAGATTTAAATAAAAAAATAATTGAGACAAAATAAACGGAAGCAATTTAACCCACAACGGGAAGGAAGCTACCGTAATATGTAATAATAATAAAAAGGTGAACGAACTCAAGGAGAGAGAGAGAGACCTTAGTCAAACAAAACTCCCAAGTTCCCCACGCTGATAGACCAAGTTCCCCGTAGGGAAGGAGGAACAGCGGAGAAACATATTAGTAAGTAGAATCCAGCGATGACGATTCCCCACGGTGCCCGCCGAAGGGAGACCGAAGGACCAAGGGAGAGATCGCGACCCATGAAAAGTCACCGTGGCCTGAGACCACACGGAGAAGATGTCGTACAATGAGTGGACTTCCTACACACACACACACACAGCACAAACACTAAAAAGGAAACTTACTGTATTTCTATACTCAAATATATACATAAACATAAGAATGTTTACATATATATTAAGTATAAGAAAAGTAAGTAATTAGTAAGACAAAGCATTAATGGCTGCCATGCGAGGACGGGACAGAGATGTCTGTTCATTGTCCGAGCCAAAAGTGAAGTGAAGCAGTTCACCGGTGTGTGAGGGGGGAGGGGTAGCTAGCTACCACTCCCCTACCCCCCGCTAACTAGCGCGGGGGTAATACACCCTCGTTAAATTCTAATGGCTCGTCCTTTCAGCTACGCCGAAAGTAAACCCTATGTAAATAGCGTGGTTTGTATTTCGGTTACGGAACAAATGGCTATTCCAACTGTAACTATTATAGAATGACTTAAATAAAATAAAACCTCTGGATAATACCACGATGTTGAGATGAGCTCATGAGCAAGAATTTACAATTGTAGGAGGTTTCCAAATGTGAACTAAAAGTATCCCTTGTCCAGCATGAAGGTCTGGGAGCCATGAGTAAGATTAAATATGGGTTGAATTTATGAATTTGGGCCATATGACCTGGAACTGTGAATTGTGTAATTTGGAACTGCGAGGCCAATCACCAACTAAGTGAAGTTGAAGTTAAGTGGCTGGAAAGCTAGATGGAAGAAAAGTACATTAGTAGGAACCATGGTTTAGTCAAAGGTAAAAAAAATTGCGTGTAGCATGTTACTGTATTTTTATTACAGTACTAGCCAAACCATAAGCCTTGTTTTAAAAGCATGATGCTACAAGCCCAAGGGATCCAACAGGAAAGCAGCTCAGTGCAGAAAGGAAAAGGAGAAATACGGAATAAACGATATGAGATATAATAAATATACAAAATGTTTCAAGATCTATAACAACCCTCAACTGCATACCTATAGTCAATTTTTTTTAGTGAGGCAGAGTTGCACCAACTCGCAGGGGTGCCCTTTTAGCTCGGAAAAGTTTCCTGCTCGCTGATTGGTTGGATGAGATAATTCTAACCAATCAGATATCACGAAACTTTTCCGAGCTAAAAGGGCACCGCTGCGAGTCCATGCAAATGTGCTTCATTAAAAAAATTGAGTATGGTACTAGGTACAGGATGGTAGTCGGAATGATAAAAATTCATATGCAAATTGCATATAACTGGAAGTGTTTGTCCAACAAAGCAAGATAAGAGTCAGCACCTGAAGACCATACAGTAGAATAATACTCAAAAGAAGGTAGAATGAAAGAATTAAAACATTTCCTTAGGATAGACTGATCACTCAAAATCTTGAGGCTTTCTCAATATAGCAAATATTTGTGCAACAGAAGATGAAACACACTGGATGTGTTTCTCAAAAGTACATTTACAATGAAGAATCGCACCTAGAATTTTAAATAAGTTGTACATAATTAAAGAGACATTATCAATGTAATGATCAGGATGCTGAGGTGCCACTGTCTTTGATCTACTTACAATAATATAATGCAAACATATGAACTGTGAGTTTGAATAATAGTATTCAGAATTATTTGTCCACTTCCACCTGGACTCTGATCAATCATTGAGTAATTTCTAAACTGAAAGTTCAACCAAACTGAAGATCTACTGTCTACTTCAATTGATTTTCTCTATATCATCCTTCACCTTATCTCGCCATCTAATTCTCTGCCTCTCACTCAATCTTCTCCCCATAACAGTTTTTTTCCAAGCCCTCCTCACGCCCTCTCTTCAATTGCTTTCCTACCTAAATAACTCAAACTCAGTTTCTTGTAGTGTCTGCAACCTCCCCATCCTTGTGAGCTAAGGATGATGGTTTTGGGGGAGCCTATAGGTCTACCTGCTGAGTCATCAGCAGTCATTGTCTGATCCTCTGCTATTCATGAGCGGCCTTTAAAACCTTTAAACATGATAAGGATGTGTCCTTCCCAGACTGAAACTACTGTATACAGTATACTATGGGGCATGGCTGAAATAGAGAATGGTTAGGCCTTTCAAGAGAGCATCTTTACACCTTCTATATATAAGATTTGCAGTCAATACAATTCAGTCCTAAAGCACAGTCTACATAAATCCTTATTTTGTATATACAAAACAATCATTTATTTTGAATTTCCTTTACTCTCAAGAAAAAAAGTAATTCATATAATAAAACTTACCTAGTTTATTCTTGAGCTTTACAATTTCAATGCCATTTAGCTTTCCATTTTCTTTTCGAGTTTCCAAATAGAACATTGTGAGGCCTCGTGGTTTCTGAAAAGTAAAATAAATAAATGATTAACTATAGCTATGTGAAATTGTTTTTTTAACATTTGATAATTACATTATACTTCACTGGTGGACTTGAATATGTTTTAAAATACAGTACAGTACTGCACTATATTTTACTGTACTGAAATACTGTCAATTTAAAATCATGGAAATAGCTAATGTTTTATAAACATTCCCATGGAACTGAGAGTCTTATATAGTGGTTTGGTAAATCTACCTTAGAATAAAGCAATCAGACAAACGACAATTCAAAAAAAAAAGTCTAAACCTGCCTCACTATTCCTGAATAACCATGAAGTAGTTAGCTTGAGTTCATAACAAATAGTGTCTGCCAAAGGACTAAGTTTTCCCTAACACCAAATGAAGGGTTAGTCTTGTCCAAAAGTTCATACCTTCTAAAACATCTCAAATACCATAATCTTTAAATATTCAATAGAAGCAATATTCATGAAGTGAGCAGACTAAAAAAAACTTTAGATTCTCCCGATATGCTGGGAGAAAAACCTGCATAGGACCAACAGTTATTTTAGAAACTCATTGTGCAAGAGCTGAGATAGATTACAACATAGCTTACAGCTGTCTAGGATGACACAATTAACCTTGTTAATTCACAGTTGTGTTTATAGAATTTGGAAAATATGGTCTGAATTTTGGTGGCTTACTAGAAACGTTCCTGTCTGGACTAGAATTAGATTCTCTCTCAAGCTCGATGGTTTCTTTTAGTGTCTGCGCTTCAATATCCTTATGAGAGAAAGGATGGGGGATTTGGGGAGCCTATAGTTCTACCTATTGAGTCATCAGCAGCCATTGTCTGGCCCTCCATGGTCGTAGCTTGGGTGGAGAGGGGGCTTAGGCGCGGATCATATGTATATATGGTTAGTCTAGAGAATTGTCCAATTAGCAGGCCACTGTCACTGTCTCTTGCCTCTGGCATTCATAAGCAGCCTTTAAAACATTAAACTGTGATGGAAGATGCCATTCAATGCCAAAGTGTAACAGGAGGAGTTGGTTCACAAATCCTCATCGTGAAAAAGCTATATACTTTTACAAAATGGGAAAATGCAGTAAACTTGTACAAGTAAAGGATAGAGACAAAAGTACCTTAATAGAGTCTATAAATATCTGCCTGTTTAAATGTACTGTGTACTGAGAGTATTGCATTGATATTCTAGAATGATGTACACATATCTTTGGAGGAATTTTAAGACTGAATGGATTTTATAATCTAAAATAAACAACAACAAATGCAGCCATTCCTAGTCCACTGAAGGACAAAGGCCTGAGAAGTGTCCTTATTCATGTCTGGGATTTGGTCAGTTTTCATCACCACACTGGCCACTGCAGATTGATAATGATGGGAGACTTTTGTCTGATTGATCACAGCAAACCAACTAAGTATGGATGGCCCTGACTAGTACAGCACAAACCCTTTCACCAGATTGAGGTATCCCCAATATAAAATGAAATGGGGGATCAAATAAAATTTGTTCAATTGTAAGGGGCTCTACCTTTATACTAAACTTGAGGTTTCTGATAATAAAATACTTCATGACAGTACTGTACTTCTAATAGCAGGATATCATAATCTGAACTACATAAAACAAACTACAAAATCATGTTTGCTATTTATACATAAATTTGTTTTTGCCAAGTAATAACCTATTAATGTTGTAAACATCCACCTTCTTGGTCTTAATATCTTGACTACTTCTCTGGTTAACGTTGAAGTCAAAAGCGAAAGTATACATGTATCTTTTCACTTTCTAAGAAGTACAGGACTTTAATCTCATTTCAATAACAATTTCATCTTTCTTAGAAAATACTTATAATTCGGCACAAATAAGCAGTGCTTTTTAAAATCCTATTTGGAAATTTTCATCAAAGAAAAAATATAATCAACAAAAACTTATTAAATTGTATAAAGAATTAAAGTGCTATTCAACTACTATTATTTATAATTACATATCCAAAAATTCAGCCAAGAAATTAATTATTAAAATATGCAAATGCCATGCCCGATTAAAATTTCTCATTAGCTCTTGTTTTTTAATGAAAATGTACAAGATACCTTTATACCTATTGACACACTCACTGGTTCTGACTATGTTATAGAGATAAAGTGTGTCATGTATGATTAAACTCGTTCATAGGATTTAGTTACGAGAATGTGCAATGAAACGTTTTGCACTTATCAACATACTCACTGGTTCTGGTTGTGTTTCAGAGATGATATTGGCCAGAGTTAGTGTCATGTCTGAGTCAGTTGCAGAGCTGAACCACTTATAACCAAAGAGTAAGTGGGATCCATCTTCCTGCTCCAAGGCGACGGTCTCGGTTGATCCGCTGACATCGGATCCGCCTACAAATGTAAAAGGATATTGAAAGGGGTCCACCACAACTACATTGCATGCAAAGAAAAATGATAGTAAGGTCTCAAAAGATTAATTCAACATAGCAAAGGCAATACTAATACTCAAAAAATCTCAAGGGAAGACAAGCTACTTTACTTAAATGAGATCACAGTTCCATGATTTAAAAATAAGTAGCCATAACTAAAATGAGTGTTAACTGTCTAAATACCATTATACTTTTATAATCATTACTATCTAAGCTACAACCCTAGCTGATAAAGCAAGATGCTATAAGGCCAAGGGCTCCAACAGGGAAAAAAAGCCTATTGAGGAAAGGAAAGAAGGAAAAAAATAAACTACGTATAAGTATTGAACAATTAAAATAAAATATTTCAAGAACAGTAACATTAAAATACATCTTTCATATATAAACTATGTAAACAATTATATATACTGTACAGCAGTAAAAAAGCTCATTCAATGAATACCAGGATAGCATATAATTTAACAAAGTGTTATGCTGATATCAACAAACATAAAAAGTGTAATCAAATATGGCTAAGAGCACGCACTTTGTAATGTTGACACTTCATGTTCAAAACCATATATCTTCACTTCAGAGCCATAAGTCAATATTCATTTACCATTTCCATTGATTTTCTACCATACCAAAATTAATGCTTCTATGAGATGCAAGGATAACTAAAGCTTGTACCAAATTAGGAAAAGAAAATTTTCAGATTATTTCTTTACATCAGGGTACTACTTTACTTTTTAACAAACTAGAGATTATTTCTAAGAAGTCACTTTCCAGTACAGTATGCTTTAGTTTTATTTAATAAAAATATCTTTTTAACAAAAATAATTTTGAAAGTACAAGACAAGATATTTATCAACAAGAATAATCTTGATAATAGATTTCTTTAAATGGCACAAAAAGTCTAACACAATTTAAACTGCAGTAGTTAGTAAAATGATATTTTAATTATAAAATAAATTTTTGAATATACTTACCCGGTGAATATATAATAGCTGCTACTCAGCGGCTCGACAGAAAACACACTCAAAAAACTCGCGAGCGATCGCTATGAAGGTTGCGGGTGTGCCCACCAGCGCCAACTATCGGTCAGATACCACTCTTGCATGTAAACAAACCCTTCAATTCTTCTCGTCCCGCTGCGTCTCTATTGGGGAGGAAGGGAGGGCCTTTAATTTATATATTCACCGGGTAAGTATATTCAAAAATTTATTTTATAATTAAAATATCATTTTTAAATATTTAACTTAACCGGTGAATATATAATAGCTGATTCACACCCAAGGCGGTGGGTAGAGACCAGAGTTAATTAAGTTTACAGCGTATAAGCTAAGAGTTTTTGACAGTTATCAATATAACAAAACCAAAATATATAGGTACCTGGTAAGGAAGTCGACTTAGACGATTACTCTGCCTTGTAAGTCTGTCTTCCTCACGAAGCCCAGCGATCCTCTTAGGATGCTGAAAGACTCCCAGGAGCTGAAGTATAAAGGGTTGCAACCCATACTAACAGGACCTCATCAAACCCCTAATCTGGGCGCTCTCAAGAAATGACTTTGACCACCCGCCAAATCAACCAGGATGCGAAAGGCTTCTTAGCCTTCCGTATAACCCATAAAACAATATTAAAAACATTTCAAGAGACAGATTAAAAAGGATATTGGAATTAGGGAAGTGTAGTGGTAGAACCCTCACCCACTACTGCACTCGCTACTACGAATGGACCCAGTGTGTAGCAGTCCTCGTAAAGAGTCTGGACATCTTTCAAGTAAAATGACGAGAACACTGACTTGCTTCTCCAAAAGGTCGCGTCCATGATACTTTGCAGAGATCTATTTTGCTTGAAGGCCACGGAGGTTGCTATAGCTCTAATCTCGTGCGTCTTAACCTTAAGCAAAGATCGGTCTTCCTCACTCAAGTGGGAATGGGCTTCTCGTATTAAAAATCTGATAAAATATGACAAAGCATTCTTTGACATAGGTAAGGATGGTTTCCTAACCGAACACCATAACGCTTCAGATTTACCTCGTAATGGCTTAGTATGAGCTAAATAGAACTTAAGAGCTCTAACGGGACATAACACTCTCTCCAGTTCGTTGCCTACGATCTCTGATAAGCAAGGAATATCAAAAGATTTAGGCCAAGGACGAGAAGGCAGTTCATTCTTGGCCAGGAAACCAAGTTGCAGAGAATAAGTGGCTTTTTCTGTAGAAAAACCGATGTTCTTGCTGAAGGCATGAAGTTCACTGACTCTTTTAGCCGAGGCCAAGCACACCAGGAAAAGAGTCTTAAGAGTGAGATCCTTCAGGGAGGCTGAATGTAATGGCTCAAACCTGTCTGACATGAGGAACCTTAGGACCACGTCTAAGTTCCATCCAGGAGTAGCCAAACGACGTTCCTTAGAGGTTTCAAAAGACTTAAGGAGATCTTGTAGATCTTTATCGTTGGAAAGATCTAAGCCTCTATGCCGGAAGACCGAAGCCAACATGCTCCTGTAGCCCTTGATCGTGGAAGCTGAAAGGGAGCGAACCTTTCTCAGGTGTAAGAGAAAATCAGCGATATGGGCTACAGAGGTACTGGACGAGGATACAGATACTGACTTGCACCAGTTTCGGAAGATTTCCCACTTCGATTGGTATACTCTAATGGTAGAAGCTCTCCTCGCTCTTGCAATCGCACTGGCTGCCTCCTTCGAAAAGCCTCTGGCTCTAGAGAGTCTTTCGATAGTCTGAAGGCAGTCAGACAAAGAGCGGGGAGGCCTTGGTGTACATTCTTTACGTGGGGCTGACGTAACAGGTCTACTCTTAGAGGAAGACTTCTTGGAAAGTCTACCAGCCATCGAAGTACCTCGGTGAACCATTCTCTCGCGGGCCAGAGGGGAGCAACTAACGTCAACCTTGTCCCTTCGTGAGAGGCGAACTTCTGCAGTACCTTGTTGACAATCTTGATTGGTGGGAATGCATATAGGTCTAGATGAGACCAATCTAGAAGAAAAGCGTCTATATGTATTGCTGCTGGGTCTGGGACTGGAGAGCAATAGATTGGAAGTCTCTTGGTCATCGAGGTTGCAAAGAGGTCTATGGTGGGTTGACCCCAAGTCGCCCAAAGCCTCTTGCACACGTCCTTGTGGAGGGTCCATTCCGTAGGAATTACCTGACCCTTCCGACTGAGGCAATCTGCTAAGACGTTCAAGTCGCCCTGGATAAACCTCGTTAACAGGGAGATGCCTCGATCTCTTGACCAAATGAGCAGGTCCCTTGCGATCTCGTACAGTGTCAGGGAGTGGGTGCCTCCTTGCTTGGAAATGTATGCCAAGGCTGTGGTATTGTCCGAGTTGATCTCCACCACCTTGTTTCGAAGGAGACTCTCGAAGTTCATCAAGGCCAGGCGGACTGCCAAAAGCTCCTTGCCGTTGATGTGCATGCTCCTCTGACTTGAGGTCCACAGACCTGAGCATTCCCGACCGTCCAGGGTCGCACCCCAACCCAAATCCGATGCGTCTGAGAATAGAACGTGGTTTGGTTTCTGAACTGCTAGGGGAAGTCCCTCTCTTAGACTGATATTGTCGTTCCACCAATTCAGGCATGCCTTTACTGTTTCGGAGATCGGGATTGAGACCGCCTCTAGCGTCTTGTCCTTTTTCCAGTGAAAAGCTAGATGGAACTGGAGAGGTCGAAGGTGTAGCCTTCCTAGCGAGACAAACTGCTCCAGGGATGATAGAGTTCCTACTAGACTCATCCAATTCCTGACTGAGCAGCGTTCTCTCTTCAACATCCGTTGGATTATGAGCAGGGCTTGCTCTATTCGGGGGGCAGACGGAAAAGCCCGAAAATGTTATTTTTATTAATAAAATAAATTTTTGAATATACTTACCCGATAATCATGTAGCTGTCAACTCCGTTGCCCGACAGAATTCTATGGAGGGATACGCCAGCTATCACAATACTAGAAGGGGGTGTAATTACCAGCGCCACCTGTGGCCAGGTACTCAAGTACTTCTTGTTGACACCTCCTCAATTATTCCTCGGTCCACTGGTTCTCTATGGGGAGGAAGGGAGGGTCGATTAAATCATGATTATCGGGTAAGTATATTCAAAAATTTATTTTATTAATAAAAATAACATTTTTCAATATTAAACTTACCCGATAATCATGTAGCTGATTCACACCCAGGGGGGTGGGTGAAAAACCAGTGTACAAGACTAAAGGATAGCTAAGTATCCCGTATTTCATATAATCAGTTATCCACAATAACAATGAAATAATAAGTACCTGGTAAGGAAGTCGACTTGAACCGTTACTCTGCCTTTAATAAGATCGTCTTCCTTACTGAGCGCAGCGTTCCTCTTGGGAGGCTGAATCAACTCAAAGGTGCTAAAGTATACAGGGCTGCAACCCATACTAAAGGACCTCATCACAACCTTTAACCTTGGCGCTTCTCAAGAAAGAATTGACCACCCGCCAAATCAACAAGGATGTGGAAGGCTTCTTAGCCGACCGTACAACCCATAAAAAGTATTCAAGAGAAAGGTTAAAAAGTTATGGGATTATGGGAATGTAGTGGCTGAGCCCTCGCCTACTACTGCATTCGTTGCTACGAATGGACCCAGGGTGTAGCAGTACTCGTAAAGAGACTGGACATCTTTGAGATAGAATGATGCGAACACTGACTTGCTTCTCCAATAGGTTGCATCCATAACACTCTGCAGAGAACGGTTCTGTTTGAAGGCCACTGAAGTAGCCACAGCTCTCACTTCATGTGTCCTTACCTTCAGCAAAGCAAGGTCTTCTTCCTTCAGATGAGAATTTGCTTCTCTAATCAGAAGCCTGATGTAGTAAGAAACTGAGTTCTTAGACATTGGTAGAGAAGGCTTCTTGATAGCACACCATAAGGCTTCTGATTGTCCTCGTAATGGTTTTGACCTTCTTAGATAGTACTTAAGAGCTCTAACTGGGCAAAGTACTCTCTCCAGTTCGTTCCCCACCATGTTGGACAGGCTTGGGATCTCGAACGACTTAGGCCAAGGACGGGAAGGAAGCTCGTTTTTAGCCAAAAAACCGAGCTGCAAGGAACATGTAGCCGTTTCAGATGTGAAACCTATGTTCCTGCTGAAGGCGTGGATCTCACTTACTCTTTTACCTGTTGCTAAGCACACGAGGAAAAGAGTTTTTAATGTGAGGTCCTTAAAAGAGGCTGATTGGAGCGGTTCAAATCCTGATGACATTAGGAACCTTAGGACCACGTCTAGATTCCAGCCTGGAGTGGACAACCGACGTTCTTTTGAGGTCTCAAAAGACCTAAGGAGGTCCTGTAGATCTTTGTTGGAGGAAAGATCCAAGCCTCTGTGGCGGAAAACCGCTGCCAACATACTTCTGTAACCCTTGATCGTAGGAGCTGATAGGGATCTTATGTTCCTTAGATGTAACAGGAAGTCAGCAATCTGGGTTACAGTGGTACTGGTTGAGGAAACTGCATTGGCCTTGCACCAGCTTCGGAAGACTTCCCATAAAGACTGATAGACTCTGAGAGTGGATGTCGTCCTTGCTCTGGCAATCGCTCTGGCTGCCTCCTTCGAAAAGCCTCTAGCTCTTGAGAGTCTTTCGATAGTCTGAAGGCAGTCAGACGAAGAGCGTGGAGGTTTGGGTGTACCTTCTTTACGTGAGGTTGACGCAGAAGGTCCACTCTAGGAGGAAGAGTCCTGGGAACGTCGACCAGCCATTGCAGTACCTCGGTGAACCATTCTCTCGCGGGCCAGAGGGGAGCAACCAACGTCAGCCGTGTCCCTTTGTGAGAGGCGAACTTCTGAAGTACCCTGTTGACAATCTTGAACGGCGGGAATGCATACAGGTCGAGATGGGACCAATCCAGCAGAAAGGCATCCACGCGAACTGCTGCTGGGTCTGGAATCGGAGAACAATACAAGAGGAGCCTCTTGGTCATCGAGGTAGCGAATAGATCTATGGTTGGCTGACCCCACAGGGCCCAAAGTCTGCTGCAAACATTCTTGTGAAGGGTCCACTCTGTGGGGAAGACCTGACCCTTCCGGCTGAGGCGATCTGCCATGACATTCATATCGCCCTGAATGAGCCTCGTTACCAGCGTGAGCTTTCGATCTTTTGACCAAATGAGGAGGTCCCTTGTGATCTCGAACAACTTCCTCGAATGAGTCCCTCCCTGCTTGGAGATGTAAGCCAAGGCTGTGGTGTAGTCGGAGTTCACCTCCACCACCTTGTTAAGCTGGAGGGACTTGAAGTTTATCAAGGCCAGATGAACTGCCAACAACTCCTTGCAATAGAAGTGAAGTGTCCTTTGCTCCTGATTCCATGTTCCCGAGCATTCCTGTCCGTCCAGTGTCGCACCCCAGCCCGTGTCCGATGCGTCCGAGAAGAGACGGTGGTCGGGGGTCTGAACAGCCAATGGTAGACCTTCCTTGAGAAGAATGCTGTTCTTCCACCACGTTAGAGTAGACCTCATCTCTTCGGAAACAGGAACTGAGCCCGTCTCTAGCGTCATGTCCTTTATCCAGTGAGCAGCTAGATGATACTGAAGGGGGCGGAGGTGGAGTCTCCCTAACTCGATGAACAGGGCCAGCGATGAAAGTGTCCCTGTTAGACTCATCCACTGCCTGACTAAGCATCGGTTCCTTCTCAGCATGCTCTGGATGCATTCTAGGGCTTGGAAGATCCTTGGGGCCGACGGACAAGTCCGAAAAGCTCGACTCTGAAGATCCATACCCAAGGAGACAATGGTCTGGGATGGAACGAGCTGAGACTCCTCAAAATTGACCAGGAGGCCCAGTTCCTTGGTCAGATCCATAGTCCATTTGAAAATCTCCAGACAGCGACGACTTGTGGGAGCTCTTAAAAGCCAGTCGTCTGACGGAGCCGGACACAAGATCATGATACTGCTGCACAGTCTGTAAACTGTCAATCATGGGCAAGCGAGGAAGTACAGTGACAACCCGAATCTGTCTAGACTGTCTGGGTCGTACAGACAACTCCTTAACGGGTTGCTGAGGTTGCCGCACTGCGTCACAACAAGTCCCTTCTGTTGGTTGTTGAACGTCTTCCCCGTGACACATTGACTCCGTAAACAAAAAATCCTCTAACAAGGACTAAGCTTGGACTGCATGTCATGCAACACAGCTCAAGGTCTATGGGAGCAGGTGTGGTAACAGACGGGATTAGCGGCTGAAGTGGAACCATTACCTTCCCTGTAAGCATGTTATGCTTAAATAAAAGTCCATAAGAGGTTATGCAGCTAAAGGCTCCCTCCAAATGACAGAGTCCTCAAGGGAATATCAGAAGGAGGGAGAAAAGAACTTTCTCATCTACAGGGACCTTATCCTAGAAAAGCTAAGTTCTCTGAGTGAGGGTTCACTGGTGCAAAAGCAGCAGACTAGAAGGCAACGTTATGAAACTGCTTGACAGTCTAGTGAGTTGGCAACAACCCAAGATGTGTTGAGAAGCATGCGGTAAGGTATGCAGAGCATGATGTATGCAGAGTATGCTGTATGCAGAGCATGCTGTATGTAGAGCATGTTGTATGCAGAGCATGCTGAATGCAGAGCATGCTGTATGCAGAGCATGTTGTATGCAGAGCATGCTGAATGCAGAGCATGCTGAATGCTGAGCATGTAGTAAGCAGAGCCTGCTGTAAGCAGAGCCTGCTGTAAGCAGAGCCTGCTGTAAGGAAAGCAGAGCGTGTGCATGGCGTTTAACATTTCTCAGAAATTCCATGACCAGTGCTAGAGTGCTTTATGCATGCTTGCAAGGGGTTTAAACCATGGTATGAAAATGGAGGTAAGGTATGCTGAACAGCAGAGTCAGAACGAGCTGGAACAACAATAGTTGTGGTTTCCTCTTCAAGACTCCGATGAGGGAACACCTGAGGCTCAGTCTGCAAAGGCTGAATAAAAGACAAGCAGAAGGAAGGCGCATGGGTGGAGGAGGCTGACTCCTAGCATGAGTGGTTGAACCCAAGGGTTGCGCTTGCTGAGCGGTTGGCGGAAGCGGAGTAGCAAGTTCCAGTTCCTGTGGTGTGAGCGGAGCGCGATGAGGAAGAGGCTGCGCAGAACAAGGTAAATGTCTCGCAAGCTGAGGCTCCTGAGGCGCAAGGCTAAGGTGTTGTGGTGCTTGCCTTGTGGAGGGTTGAGCTCGCTGCAGCAAGAGCTGAGGAGACTGACTCATGGACGGGAGAGGTTGTTGTACCTCAACCGAGTGTTGCATCACTGGTGGAGCAGCAAGTGGAGGCGGAGGAAGAGAGGTATAATCCTCCTGATCCCAATGTAAAGGTTGCCTTAAGGAAGGCGGAGGCTGAACACCACAGGGAACAGCAAACTCAGCACGTGGCTCAACATCGTACGCCTGGCAGGTGGAACTGCTGGCAGGTGGTACTGCGATCAGGCGGAGCGAGTGTAGGTGGAGGGAGTGTAGGAGGAGGCGGAGGAGCAACACTCCCAGCCCGACACTCACGCATCAAGTCCGAAAGCTGTGCTTGCATGGACTGTAGTAGAGTCCACAACATCGTACGCCTGGCAGATGGTACTGTGATCAGGCGGAGCGAGTGTAGGTGGAGGGAGTGTAGGCGGAGGCGGAGGAGCAACACTCTCAGCCCGACACTCACGCATCAAGTCCGAAAGCTGTGCTTGCATGGACTGTAGTAGAGTTCACAACATCGTACGCCTGGCAGGAGGTACTGTGATCAGGCGGAGCGATCATAGGCGGGGGGGGAGTGTAGGCGGAGGCGGAGGCGCAACACTCTCAGCCCGACACTCACGTATCAAGACCGAAAGTTGTGACTGTATGGACTGCAGTAGAGTTAACTTGGGGTCGGCAGACACTAAGTTCTGCTGAGGTAAAGCCTTAACAGCAGAGATCTGTTGTGGCAGAACCTTACTCCTCTTAGGCGGAGTGTAATCAACTAATGACTGAGGAGAGTCAGAGCTAACCCAATGACTGCATTCGGGTTGTGAACTTTAACTTCGTACGTCTGGCATAGGTCTGGACTTAACGTTTAAGAGGTCTTGAGACCTGAGACCAGCGTTACTCTGCCTTATTTTCTCCCCTAATCTCTTCTGCAGACGAGCAAAATAAGGGCTCAATCGTCTGCGGGTGGGAGTGACGGTCTCGGTAAGACACGCCCACAACCACCGAGAATACTTCTGTGCGCCGATCAAGGCCTGCTGAACCCTTATGCCCTTCGACATTGCTTCTCCCCTGGGCTTGGGAGCTTGCAAGAGGTCCCGGACTGGGAGGACGACTGGCGCGCACAAAAGTACCCTCACGCACTAATCACTTATCACTTTGATTTCTGTTTGCACTTATTTCACTGAACTCGAAACTTTAAGTGGTTTGTACCTGAAATACGCAATTCTATCCTTTCTCAAAGTTAGTAATTGCGAAAACAGAATTACAATGTAACAGAAAAATCTAATGAAAGATAATTCAGTGGTTGGAAAGAGACTAAACACTAGATCACTCTAGAAACGTTTAGTTTCTTCCCCTAAAGAGACTAGGGAGAAGAGCAAAAAACGATAACGACGTTACTCGTACGCCTGGCAGGCTTGAATGAAACGTTTATCCTCTTTCTCCCTCCGTCTCTATCTCTCTCTCTCTCTCTCTCTCTCTTGACTTAGAACCTGAGAGAAGAGCCCAATCATATATATCGTTAAAACATATTATTGTTAAAGGAAAAAACTGAAAAGTTCCTTTATTAGGATCAAAACCATTAAGTTAAGAAAGAAAGAACAAAACGCTAGACACGGTTACTCTTACTGCAACGTGAAACCGTGAACATTCTTTCTCTATCGTAACGATAGAGTGCAAGTTGAACGTTCTGAACGTCAACAACTGCAGAGACAAAACAAAACGTTAGTTCAACTTTGAAAACAGTACGAGACTGTCAAAGAAAATCTTTCAAACTCTGTGGTGGAAATAGCATAATATGTTAACAGGTAAAACCGAAATGACGGGCTCAAAGTTTATTAACTTCGGTAAAAGACCGCCTACTATTAGGAAGGTCGAATATAAACAAATATAAAAATTAATTTTAATGAGTTTATAATAAAAGGAAGTTAATCGAAGAGGCCTATAAGAGGCGGAGAGATATATAATAAATCTATAACTTTTGTTAAGCAAAATTAAGAAAGAGAGTCTATACTCTCTTAGACACCAACACTTCCGTCTAAGGGAAGGGTCGGCCATTGAAAGGTGAACGAGAGTTCATACTCTCTCGTCACCATAATTAATCAAATTAATTCCAAAAGCTAACTAAGCTAATATAGAAGTTTCCAGTAAAGCGACAGCCGAAATCAAAGAGAAATACTTCACCAAAGTCGTGAAAATACTCCAAGAACATAAGCGTATCCCAGAACGTCTTGCCGGAAGCACGACAGAGGAATAATTGAGGAGGTGTCAACAAGAAGTACTTGAGTACCTGGCCACAGGTGGCGCTGGTAATTACACCCCCTTCTAGTATTGTGATAGCTGGCGTATCCCTCCATAGAATTCTGTCGGGCAACGGAGTTGACAGCTACATGATTATCGGGTAAGTTTAATATTGAAAAAACTGGACTGCGAATCTCCATCCCTAAATACAGTATAGTTTGGGATGGAATCAGCTGGGACTTTTCCATGTTGACCAAAAGTCCCAATTCCTTGGTCAGATCCAATGTCCAATGAAGATCCTGCAGACAGCGATGACTGGACGAGGCTCTGAGAAGCCAGTCGTCCAAGTAAAGGGAGGCCCGGATTCCCGATAAATGGA
Source organism: Palaemon carinicauda (assembly GCF_036898095.1). Lineage (NCBI taxonomy): Eukaryota > Metazoa > Arthropoda > Malacostraca > Decapoda > Palaemonidae > Palaemon > Palaemon carinicauda. The sequence continues at coordinate 33,984,544 of NC_090766.1, read as the reverse complement.
GGAATTTTGCCACATTCCTCATAAGCCTTGTAAACACGAGATGAGCAGGACTTAGGCCAAAGCACAGGGCCCGAAACTGGTACACCACATTGTCGAAAACAAACCTCAGAAAAGGTTGGGAATCTGAGTGAATGGGGATGTGGAAGTATGCGTCTCTTAGGTCGAGAGAGACCATCCAGTCCCCCTTTCTGACCGCTGCTAAGACTGATTTCGTGGTCTCCATGGTAAACTTTGTCTTCGTGACAAAGACGTTTAGAGCACTGACGTCTAGCACCGGTCTCCAACCTCCTGTCTTCTTCGGTACTAGGAAGAGGCGGTTGTAAAACCCCGGTGATTGAAGGTCCGAGACTTTCACCACCGCTCCCTTCTCTAGCAAAAGAGACACTTCTAGTTTCAGGGCTTGTCTCTTTGATTCCTCTCGGTACATGGGAGAGAGGTCGATGGGGGAAGTCGCTAGAGGAGGTTTGTGTACAAATGGAATTTTGTACCCCTCTCTGAGCAACCTCACAGACTGTTGGTCTGCGCCCCTCTTCTCCCAGGCTTGCCAGAAGTTCTTGAGTCTGGCACCTACTGCTGTCTGAGGCTGCAGGCAGTCAGACTCTGCCACGTGAGGACTTGGCTCCTCTCTTCTTTCTTCTCTTTCCCTCGGCACGAGTACTTCCCCTGCTGGGAGCTCTGCCACGAAAGGGCGGAATAAACCTGGACGCCGGAGTGTCTATCCTTGGTCTAGCAGAAAAGGATGTCGAAGGAGTCTCTTTGCGAGCAGAGGACGCTACCAAGTCATGGGTGTCCTTCTGCACGAGAGACAAAGCTATGTCCTTAACCAAATGTTCAGGGAACAAAAACTTCGATAAGGGAGCAAAGAGTAGCTCAGATCTTTGACAGGGAGTAACTCCTGCCGACAGATAAGAGCAAAGGGACTCTCGCTTCTTAAGGACTCCTGAAGTAAAAGAGGAGGAGAGCTCATTGGATCCATCGCGGATGGCTTTATCCATGCAGGACATAATGAGTACGGAGACATCTCTATCAGCCGATGAGATTTTCCTACTTAAGGCTCCCAAACACCAGTCAAGGAAGTTGAAAACTTCAAAGGCTCTAAAAATGCCTTTCAGCAGATGGTCAAGGTCCGAGGATGACCAACTAATCTTCGAGCGTCTCATGGCTAGGCGGCGGGGAGAGTCTACAAGGCTTGAGAAGTCGCCCTGGGCAGAGGCAGGGACTCCCAAGCCGAGAACTTCTCCCGTGGCATACCAGACGCTCGATCTAGACGAGAGTTTAGATGGAGGGAAGGCAAAGGCCGTCTTCCCCAAACTCCTCTTGGTTTCCAACCAATCGCCTAAAAGCCGTAAAGCTCTCTTGGATGAGCGAGAGAGCACAAGTTTTGTAAAGGCTGGCATGTCAGCAGGTACGCCTAAAACAAACTCAGACGGCGGCGAACGAGGAGCAACAGAGACGAAGTGATCGGGAAACAACTCCTTAAAAATTAACATGACTTTCTTAAAGTCCATTGATGGCGGAACTGTTCTGGGTTCATCAATATCTGAAGGATGATCCTCAGGCTGAGGGTCAGCAACGTCCTCATCTGAAGGTTCCTCATCTGACAACTGCTGAGAAACAAGCAAAGGGGTTGGCAATGCTTGACACGCAGCGTCCACAAGCACTGGTGCATTAGTAGCGGACCAGGACGCAACGTCATGTAACTGCTTGACAGTCTGTGAACTGTCAACAACAACAGGTGCGTGAGGACGCACAGCGTCCACCCGAGACTGCTTTGACCGCCTAGTCTGAGCAGTCAAAACAACTCTAGACTGCGGATGTTGACGCTCAGCGTCAAAACAAGTTAACTCCGATGGTTGGCGAACGTCCTGAACGTCAACAGGAGCATCAGCAAGTTGCCTAACGTCCAAATGCGGCTGAAAATCCACACGAGACCGCATCGAGTGTGGTTCTAAACAACCTGACTGACGTGACTTGGCTACACCAACGTCAACAGGACGCACAAAGGAACGTTTGGGTGGCTGAAGGCCAGGATCTCGATGAGATAAACGGCTAGGCTCAATGGAAACCTTATCGGCAGAATAGTCTTCCATAAGGGAGGCAAGCTTAGACTGCATGTCCTGCAGTATAACCCATTTAGGGTCCACGGGAATGGGTGCGGTAACCGACGGGGTTAACGTCTGAGACGGCACAACCTTGCCTTGCTTAGGCGGCGAGCAGTCATCCGATGACTGCAACGGGTCCGAACTGTCCCAATGACTACATCCAGGACGCTGGACCTGTCCTGAAGGGACCGACTTCCGTTTAAGAGGCCTAGAAACCTTGCTCCACGGTTTCTTGCGCGAAAAGCCTTCGGAAGACGAGGAGAAAATGGGCTCTCTCGTCTTATGGTAGGGGCGATCTTGGTGAGATACGCCTGATACCATAGAGGGAACGTCTGTTCGCTGATCAAGGCCTCTCGAACCCATAAGTCGTACGACATTACTTCTCCCCTGGGCTTGGGAGCTTGCAAGAGGTCCCGGACTAGGTGAACGACAGGCACGAACAGACGAACCCTCGGTCGCAACACTGTTCACAACACTTTGCGCACTAATCACTTTCCCACTTTCCGCTGTGGCACTCTGACACTTAAGTTCCTTCACGTCAGCCATGAGTTGATTACGATCAGTTGCTAACGCTTCAACTCTTTCCCCCAAGGCATGAATAGCACGTAACATGTCTTGCATAGATGGTTCCTGAGTGCTAGAAGGGGGGTTAGGAACAACCACTACAGGGGAAGGATTAGGTTCAGGGGCATGTGGAGAGGAAAAATCTACAGACCTAGATGAACTCCTCCTTACCCTATCTCTCTCTAGCCTACGTGCATACTTATCGTATTCGAGCCAATCGAATTCCGAAAGGCCCACGCATTCCTCACACCGATCTCCCAATTGACAGGTTTTACCCCGACAATTGGAACACACAGTATGTGGGTCGAGAGATGCCTTTGGAAGATGCCTATTACAGTCCCTAGCATTACACTTCCGAAATCTAGGTACTTGTGAAGGGTCAGCCATTTTGAATTAGTCAAAGAAATTCCAAAAAAACAATCCAAGTCATCAACAATTAATCTGATTCAATAAAGAGTTCAAGAGTTTATGTTGAGGAAAAACACCTGCACTGCGAAAGCTCAAACCAAAATGAAGTACTTCACCAAATATGTTGAGAAAACTCCAGGTTCTACAGCGAGTATTGATACGTCTTGTCGTCAAGGTCGACAGAGAAGAATTGAAGGGTTTGTTTACATGCAAGAGTGGTATCTGACCGATAGTTGGCGCTGGTGGGCACACCCGCAACCTTCATAGCGATCGCTCGCGAGTTTTTTGAGTGTGTTTTCTGTCAAGCCGCTGAGTAGCAGCTATTATATATTCACCGGCTAAGTTAAATATTTAAAAAGGATGAATGGAAAATCAAGCTAAAAGCTATTTCAAAAAGTAATTTGCATTTTCTGGCCATTTTAATCGTTAGTGAGATAGTTAATGGCAGAAGGAATGGAATACAGAGTCCTCAACTTACATACTTAATAGGTTCCAAGAAGCTGTTTCTAAGTCAAATTTTTTGAAATTTTGGCTTAGAGAGTATTTTTTCAACAAACTCATATGCCTACAATTTTCCGCTGCTAAAATCAACAAAAAGTCCCATTTCATATAGCAAATATTGTCTAGCTTTCTGTAACAAATTATATATTGTTTTGTTAAAGGATTTCCTTATGAAACTAATACAATAACTGAGGTTTATGACTTTAGTTGGAATTGTGTTTGTATCTCCTGAAAAAGTCCCCGATGTTAATCTGAGTTCTCCCTGTTCCTGATACATACTCCCGAGAAGCAAGATAGGGGCGTATAGCCAAAAGCTTCAGCAAACGGTGAAGTCGATGTGGAGTGTGAGATGTTAAACAGTCTCTATGGCATTGTTATGGGCATTGCCAGAATAACAAAGGAGAAGATTTAACCAACTCGCTCCTCAAAGAATACTTTTCCTTAACAGATACCCATGATCTACACTTGGTAAATAAGGGTACAGTAATTTCAAACAATCATGCCCCTAATGAGCAGTGAGTGGACCTACAGTATTGTAGGTTTCGCCATAAACCGATACACTGTTCAACCAATACTCACATCCTGCTTTGTTACATTATTAATATGAAGACAATATCAACCTTTCAAAGTAAAAAGTATGATAAAAAGCTGAAACAAACCTTGGATAGGATGTAATAGTAAAACCACACTCCTTACAGCCGAGATGAAAGTGAAGAGACTTTGTCTGGAGAGTGGGTAGGGCTACTCATTCATGTTCACTACCTGTTGTCAAAGATTTCTACAGCCGTTCCAGCTGCACCAAAAACATTCCCTGTTTTAAAGGACAAAAGGTTTAGATACACATTGGAACAATTACCTTTTTTCTCTGTCATCCACTGTCCAGATGTCCAGAACACCTTGGGGTCACGAGATGTCAGGTGTAGATAAGCCTTTTTCAAATGGGGTGACTTTATCATCTATAAAATACATTTTCAGCATTAAATAAAGTACTCATATTGACACTTGTTGAAAAAAAATTGCAAAACATAGGTATTCAAATAAAAAAAAGGTAATCAAATAGGTTTATTGTCAATCTTATATTGCTTCTTGTATATCACAGTCTAAGACTACTTTTTAATAAGCCTTTGAAAACACATTTACTCTTTTGTAAGATCCTGATAAGAAAAAGACTGGTAGTTTTATATGTGAATTCTATCTAGCACTGAAGTGTACATGAAATTTTTCTTGGTGAACTTGTAACTACACTCAACTCAAAACAATAATTTTGCAAGACAAGAACTAACTTCCTATATATTTGGCTCTAACATTCTTAGGTCTGCTCTAGAACTAAATCTCACTATTGTTTTTATAGCTGTTTTATAGGATCAGTGTTCGTAGAGAAGAGTCAGTCTAAGTGGTTCACCTTGGCGAAGAACTTTTGCTTAGTTTGAAGAAAGGTATATGAAGGAAGAAGGGTGTAAAGGATTGAGTGAGCAAAAAGGCTAAACAATTTTGAGCCTGAAGCCATTATAGAAAGGTGCACCAAGACTCATGATTCCCTTCTCAAATTAGTGTCAGTAGAGGCTTCAGGAAGAGATTTGATATGATTCACTGAGGTACCAAATCACAGAGGAGGAGACTGGGATAGCTTGATACTATATTGTGTTTAACAGTAAGAAGCACAAAAAGGCCCCCAAAAATTGTAAAAGAAGAAGAATGCCTTTAACAAGTTATGGAAAGACCATTTACAGCTTTCTCATTTTTCACATGAATTAATATTTTCATTAACAGTGTCACATGTCACCAAGAAGATGATTAGCTCAAGATGACATTTAGATTTGGCTATGTTTGTAGAACTCATCATAAAATATGTGATGGGATGTACGGTATTAACTACATATTTAGATTTTTTGGCTGTATGCAGAAAGATAACATGCAGGAATTGTGACAAATTGATTTTTTAAATATGTTTGTTCCATTTCCAAGAAGAAATTTTCAGTTTTACCAGCTGTTGTCTTTCCTTTATGAACGAATACTCAGACCACATTTACAAGTCTACAATAGGATAATGGTCTAATTAAAAGGCTTTATGACCATAATAATCAGAATGGTAAATCTTGTTCTAAATGATTTAATTCTCTCAATGAAATATTTATCAACTTACCTGTGCAGACTTAGCAGCACCATCAGTCATGGCAAGGGGACAAGAATAAAGTCCTGAGACAGGTGCAAATATCCCTAGCTTGACCATCTGGTACAGACGATCATACTCCCCATACTTTCCTTCATAAGCAGTTGCTATCAATCCCTCTTCTGCTGAAACTGCTTTCAACTGTTTCCATGCACCACAGGTTACTAAGAAAAACAAAAAAAAATTCTAATACTTTGTGATTTTTGAATGATACTACAGTACTTTCTTTCATGATAAAAAGTAATTTTTTTCAATACAGTATTCCTGGACATATTCTAAATACAGTGATCCCTCGCTACTTCGCGGTTCGACCATCGCGGATTCACCACTTCGCGGATTTTTTTCATAACGCATGTATATACTGTACATATATTGCGGATTTTCCGGAAATTTCGAAAATACCGCGATGTGACCGATGGTGCGAGATTGGAGAAAGTAAGGAAAATTGAATCATGATTGATTTTCAATATAAATGAAACTTTGAGGAGCAACAAAGATATCATTTGTTAGAGAGACAGAGAGAGGTAAGGAATGGGAGGTAGTGAAAAGTAGCCGAGAGAGAGAGAGAGAGAGAGAGAGAGAGAGAGAGAGAGAGAGAGAGAGAGAGAGAGAGAGAGAGAGAGAGAGAGAGAGAGAGAGAGAGAGAGAGAGTGTGTGTGTTGTTTTAAATGTAATAAACAAAAAAATTTGATAGTCTATAACACATTGGTGCTTATGTAATATCAACTGTATACTGTAGACCAGTGGTTCCCAAACTATATTAGCTGACGCCCCCTTTATGCTTCCAGTAGACCCGTACGCCCCCACTCCTCTCCTTTTTTTATATGAAATGATTCTTACATTTATTTCTTAGCATTATACAGGAAAACAGATTTCTGTTTGTATTACATTTTAATAATGAAAGCCACTCAAACAAATAATAGTACATTCCAGTAACTAAAAACGAAACATTTGGTTCAAAGTCAAAGTGAGCGAAAAAAAGTTTAAACATTAGCAAATTGGCAAAATTGAGTTGCTATTTTAAGAATAGATAATTTGAAAACATGGCATATAATATTTGGAAATACTTATGAGACTATGGCACAATTTCTGGTCAAATTTAGTGAGATGGATGCAGCTGTTCTTTTAATGATTTTATTGTTCTATTAAACAAGTAATTTCGAGCAGATGATTTCACGCCCCCCTTGTATCATCCCTACGCCCCGCTAGTGGGGCGCGCCCCCTAGTTTGGGAAACACTGCTGTAGACGGTTTGAATAAGTTAAGAAATGGTATAAACGATACTTTGTTAGTGTATTCGTACACTCTCAAGAGCGGCAGCTAGACGTCAGCTGATCTAATCACAGCCAAAAGTAAAACAAAAATAAGTCAACAATACTCGATTTTTAAAACACACCCGAAATTTAAAAACAAAAGTACACGCTTTCTTGATGTGCAATTAACTATTTAAAGAGTAGCAATTTTCTGGAATAAAATGATGTTTCCCAAAAAATAGTGGTTTGCTGATGAAATCGGATGCCGTATTTTTAGCAACGATTGAAATGGATGTAAACTCAGCATAATTTTTTCGTTTCGTATTTAATTGACACTAAGAAAACTAATTTTAGTTTCTTCATCTATATATAAGTATTGTATAACACGAAGAGAGAGAGAGAGAGAGAGAGAGAGAGAGAGAGAGAGAGAGAGAGAGAGAGAGAGAGAGAGAGAGAGAGATGAATCAGCTGTTGTAATTGAATGTCGTGTTTTTGTTTCGTGAGAATTTCATCGCCACGACTATAACAACAACATACTGTACTGAACTTTACAGTATTATACAGACTACTGTAATATGATAAAGTAAAATATTTGTAATAACCTATTTTATATGAAATGGGGCTATTTTTTTTTTTGTTTAAAATTTACATTTACGTACGTAAAACAACTCTCTCTCTCTCTCTCTCTCTCTCTCTCTCTCTCTCTCTCTCTCTCTCTCTCTCTCTCTCGTAAATTGTTTTCCTGCTTTGCTACGTATGTATGATTTTATATAGATACGGTAAATAATATTTGTAATAACATATTTTTTAAAAGCTTTTACTGTAATATCATTATTTATCACTTTCATCATGCGCGTTAAATGCCTTCGTTTGTTTACTGAGCGTACTTTGTGACGCCGTCGTTTCAGGCGGCGTCATAAAGAAAAACATTTCATTTGGAAGTCCTAAGAAAAATTAAGTAAAACATTGGTAATAACAAAATCAACATACTGTACTGAATAATCAATATAATCGATGCAAAAACTAACCTATACACAGATGTGTAAATGCGTTTGTTTCTTCATTATGATCAGAGATAAACGTAAACAAAACATTGGTTGCCATTTTTTATCGTGCTTTTTGGCGTGTTTAGGAAACGCATGATATAAAACGGATTTTGAGCGAAGCGAAAAATCTATTTTTGGGTGAGATGGCCATGTCGTCCTGATGGAAGTTCCTATAGGGTAGCTTCCTAGGGTATATTACAACTACGGCGATATTCCCAGAGAATTTACCTTAAGGTACCAGAATTCTAACTCCTGGAGCGAGTATCCCTCGTGAAAGGGATATCGCGACATATCAGAGGACGTATTCTAGACACGTCACATGGCAATCTACATCCTGGACAGAGATTTCGTCTCGTAGGAGGTGATTGACGAGATACGAATTCGGGAAAGAAAAAGGGGGAGCCGCTCCCAAGGCTTCCCTATCCCCCGATTCGTATGCGTGCCTGGCGCCAATCCTGGCGCCATCTGTATTCCTTGTAGCGTACACGAGGTGCTACAGATACTGTATGTAGGGAGGGGTCCTACAGCCCTTTCTTAGAAAGGCAAGGGCGGGTCCATCAGGACGACATGGCCATCTCACCCAAAAATAGATTTTTCGCTTCGCTCAAAATCCGTTTTTTGGGCTCAAGCCATGTCGTCCTGATGGAAGTGTACCAGAGCATTACTGTATCTGTGGATTCTCAGAACGTGCCGTACTCCCCGGAGGTAATTTTTTCCCGGTCGACTAGACCTAGAGACCTAAGATGTTACCGTTATACATCTTTTCAACTAACTATAAACTATGTTAGAGCTTCCTGCCCCCTACAGGGAAGAGTCCTACTAGACTCTGGAAAAGTCTCGAAGAGTACATATATCTATGTATGAATACCAGGCAAGCTAATATAGTGGTCTCGCCCTATATTAAGTAAAGCATAGTTTGTAAAGGACCACTGCGTCAATATGAAATATCGACCAGTTTTCCGCACAATACTTGTATTGGACAAAGGTTTTATATCCGCATAGGAGGAAAACCAATGCAACATAGCTTGCATAAAGGAACAATTCTATTAGAATTATCCCAGATAAGGTACATAGAATGAATGCTCAATTATACCAATAAATTGACACAGGTGAAGGAGACGCAAGGTTCTCAAGAACCAGATTATTGACAGGCAATAAATAGACAGGTTAACCACAATTATATATATATATATATATATATATATATATATATATATATATATATATATATATATATATATATATATATATATATATATATATAAGAAGAGGATAACCCAAAACTTTAAGCATAAGTATGATAGTAAACAGAGCTTGTTTGTCTGAAAGAAAAAACATTAGATGCCACTTTTAAGATACCGAGGTATCAAAGTCATAAAAGCCTGTATTACAAATCAATGACATTAGCGTTAGAAACGCTCGGCACACATGTCTGCACTTATGCTAGGTTCACCTTCGGAAATGGAACAGTCTGGATGGGCAACACAGTGCCCTCACTTAGTTTGTAGTACAGTATGTAACTACACACTCACCCTGGAATTAATCGTCCCAATTAAGACCACTGTTCCTCGCAGAGTTAAACAGTAGGGTTAACACCGCGACCCACTGCTACCACAGATCTCTTTTAGTTCCTCTACTTGCTTCGCATAGTGGCGAAAGAACACTCTGGAAGACTTCCAGCCAGTGTATGAACGGAGATGTTCAAAATCCATACAATTAAAGAAATTTAAGAATGAGGCAACTTTCCTCGGATCGTGACCTGCGGGTGTATTGTCAGGATCCGCTCTGCGAATAAAATATGTGATTTTCGCTCTGAGTTGATTCAGAGATAAATTTGAGCCTGATGTTTCTCCCCTGAATAGTTGACCACCCTTAAAGTCTGAAGTTCTATGAAGATAGACCTTTAGGCATTTTACTGGACATAGAGATGCATCTTCTTTCAGAGGGCAGATTCTCCAGGGACCCCACCTGTTGGTGGGTAACTCATTCTTGGCGAGAAACGTAGGATCCGGAAACAGGTTCAGTTCTTCCCCATCCAGGAACTGAACACGACCTGCCTCTCTCGAGAGGCTACAATGTCACTAACCCTGGCCCCGGACGCGAGTGCAAAATAGGAAAATAACTTTTTGTGTCAAATCCTTTAACGCACACTCTTCATTGCTCAACAGAGAAGCGAAATGAAGAACTTGTCTAAAGACCATGAAATGGGCTTTGGAGGTGCTGAAGGTCTGAGCCTAGCACAGGCTTTCGGGACTTTATTAAAGATCTCGTTACCTAGGTCGACCTGGAAGGCATATAGAATGGGTCTTGTCAAAGCAGACTTACACGCTGAAATCGTGTTCGCTGCCAACCCTTGACCATGGAGGTGGGGAAAAAAGATAAGCAGAAGTCTGTCAAGATCTCCTGCGGAATCTTCGCCTTGACAAAAGGCCACCCATTTTCTCCAAGATGACTCATATTGCCTTCTAGTAGATTTGCACTTATATTCCTCAAGGAAGTCTATACTGGCTTTCGAAATCCCGAAACGCTTTCTCACCGCTAGGGAGAGAAAATCATGAACTGCAGGGTCTGGGTTTTCTGTAATGAAGCGCAGACAGTTGACTTCTGGACTCGCTGGGTCAGAACTGGATCTGGTAGTGGTACAAACTTCAGCTACAGTTCCAATGCCAGGAGGAACCACACGCTGTTCGGCCACTTGTGGGCCACTATTGCCGCTACCCTTTGAAAGATCTCAGTTTGTTGAGGACCCTCAACAGAAGGTTGTGAGGAGGGAACAGATAAATCTTGGACCATCTGTTCCAGTCGAGGGACATCGCGTCCACTGCTTCCGCTAAGGGGTCCTCGTACGGGGCACGTACAGGGGCAACTTCTTGTTGTCTTTCGTCGCAAAGAGGTCTATCTGCAGTTCTGGGACTGATTCAGAATGAAGGAGAATGATCCTGCGTCTAAGGACCATTCCGACTCTATCGGTGTGAACCTGGATAGAGCGTCCGCTGTCACATTGCGGACTCCTTGAAGGTGAACTGCCGACAGGTACCACTTCTTCTTTTCCGCCAATCGGAAGACGGCCAACATCACCTGGTTGAGAGGTGGTGACCTCGATCCTTGTCGATTCAAGTATCTCACAACTACCTCGCTGTCTATCACCACTTTATGTGGAACGAATGACGCGGGGAGACTTTCTTTAAGGTAAGGAGCACTGCCCTAGCTTCTAGAAAGTTTTATGAGAAAGGTCTTGAATAGCCTGGACCAAGTCCCCTGGACTTTTTTCCGATGAGAGTGACCTCCCCATCCCTCCTTCGAGGCGTCTGAGTGAATCGTCACCGACGGGGGAGGTGGCTGAAGAAGAACCTGACTTCTTTAGATGTCTGGCTTGGGACCAAGGCCTGAGAAGAGTACTTAGCCGAAGCGGCTGGTCTTCTCAGATCTCTTCACGCGTTTGATGCATAACTTCTCCAAACTCCGATTGCATCCTTTAGCTGTGCTCTTAGCATTGGGTCTGTCACCGAAGCAAACTGGAGAGAGCGCAGTACTCTCTCCTGCTCGTGTCTTGATATCCTTTCGGAATCTTGAAGTCTCTTGACAGAACCCGCTATCTCCTTCCTTTTCTTCGCCGGGGTGGAGAAACGGTGTGACAAAAGGTCCCAGTGGATCTTAGCCACTGGAACTTTTGAGATGGAGAAAGTCGAGACTTTTTCTGTTGATCTTGAAGCCTAGGTACTCTAGGAACTGGATCACTTGACTGGAAGCTTGCAAGCATTCTGTCTCGGATGCTGCCCACACCAACCAGTCGTCCAGGTAGGCTACTACCTGAATTCCCTTTAGGCAAAATTGTTTGAGAGCTACGCTCGCAAGCTTCGTAAAAATCCTTGGGGCTATGTTTAGCCCGAATGGCATGGCTCCGAAGGCGTATAGTCTTCGTTGTAGCCTGAACCCTAGGTAGGGGGAGAGTCGATGGCTAATTGGAATGTGCCAGTAGGCGTCTGACAAGTCTATAGAGACGGAATATGCCCTCTTGGGCAGTAAGGTCCTTATGTGTTGCAGTGTTAGCATTTTGAATTTGCAATTCACTATGAACTTGTTAAGTGGCGACAAGTCCAGAATGACTGAGCTTTTCCGAGTCTTTCTTGGGAACACAAAACAGCCTCCCTTAGAAATTGATGGGCTTCACCCTTTTTCTCCAACAGTTCTTGAACGTACTCCTCCATAACGGGGGTGGAGTGTTGGAAAAACCGAAGGTACGGGGGTGGAGTGCTGTACCAGCTCCCGCCCAGTCCATTCTTGAGTAGGCTGTGGGCCCAGGGATCGAAGGTCCACCGATCCCGAAATTTCAGAAGTCTCCCTCCTACCGGTATCACCTCACTTGGACTGCCGTCCTGAGGTCTTGCCTTCCTGACCACGACCACCCCTGAATCCCCTTCCCCTTGAGGGGCGTCTAGACGAGCCTCTGGCTGCTCCTCTAGGCTTTGCTCGAAAGGAAGTAGACTGCCCTTCGAACGCTGGGGTGAATGCCGTGGACTGTGTCGACACGGCCTGGGGTACCCACTGAAAGGTGGTCGGGGTTTGTGCCACGATCTGGGGCACTGGGGGCAATGGCAATTGCAGTTGCTGTCTAAGAGGCTTGGCTGGCCGAGACGGTAGCCTAGTCCTCATAGTCTTCCTCTTTGGTTGAGGACCCTCATCCGGGGAAGACTTTCTTTTGATAGCCAGGCCCCACTTCTGGAGAAGGTTTCTATTCTCCAAGGCGGCTTTATCAACAACTTCTTTGACCAAGTCGGTAGGGAAAAAGGTCTTTTCCCCAAATGTTGGAGGAGATTAGTTTCTTTAGCTCGTGCCTCACCGTAGCCGAGGTAAACACGAACTCCCTACAAGCTCTCCTTGCCTTGACGAAGCCATAAAGGTCCTTCGTCACTGTGGCCAGATGAGGCTTGGCCACTACCATGAACATTTCATGGACCTTGGGGTCACTTGCCATCGTCTCGAGAGTAGTCTGAAGAGACATTGAGGCAGTCAGTCTTTCTTTTGTATCGAACTCACTTCGCAAAAGAAAGTCAGACAGCTTAGGGAGGTCCTTGCCGAACTGACGTCCGGCAATATCAGCCTCCAACTTTCCCACTGAGAACGTAAGATGGACGTCCTTCCAGTCTTTGTGGTCCATAGGCAGGGCCAGCGACAAGGGTTTACACTCCTCTAGGGAGGGGCAAGACTTGCCGGCCTCGATTGCTTTTAGTACAGCCAGAAACCCTTTCTGTAAAAGGGGGAAGGCTCTAGTAGGCGAGGACACAAAGGAAGGGAGCTTCCTATTCAATGCAGCTACCTTTGAGTTAGAGAAGCCCCTCTCTTTCATCGAGGATGAAAGTAGAGCTTGAGCCTTAGCATGGTCCATCACTATGACCTCCTTCGGCTCTGTCTCCTCCTTTGAAGCTGGTTCCTTCCTCAGCCGGACATAACAGTCCGGATATGATGCCTTGCTGGGCCAGAATTCCACCCTCCAGGTGAACTGAGCCCAGCTTATCCGAGATGACGATCTTTCCAGTCGTCATCGGCATGTGCTCAGCATACCTCCATGGGTTAGCATCTGAGCACAAGGGAAGGTCTTTCACATTGAGCTTTTTCTGGGGCCCATGTGATTCTGCAAGGCACTGCATTCGCAGTTCCATTGCAGCCGCCTTCTCCTGATTCTCCTTCTGCATTTGTTGGATCATTCCAACAATAGAAGAGAGGGCCTGTCCCAGCTCTACTGGGACACCGGCCGATGTAGAGGGGCTTGAACTTCATCCTGGGCTTCTGCCAGGAGGTCTTCCTCCTGACACCGGTCCACATCAGACATCCTGTCATTTAGCTGGATGTCTTGCATCGCGACCGCGACTTCAGCATCCACCTGGATCTGAACTTAGGGGATCTCCTCTTGAGGCTGGGGAATCACTGCATCAGCTGATGCCTTAGGGAAAGGATACGCCCTCATCTTCTCACTTGGAAGATAAGGGCCAGAAGTGTTCTTTTGGAAGCCCCTTACCCAGGTACGAAGCTTCTTCCTAGCTATTTAAATGTCTCATTAATCAGGTTAGTGCACACAGTACATACCTGAGGGTCCCAATACCGGAGATCATCCTTGGAGACAGCGTATGCTGCGTGTCTCCTACAAAACTCATGTCCGCAGAGGTTCTTGCTGCTGACATTGCAGAAAGCACTTCCCCACTTCGGAGTGTCCTTCTGTAAAGAGAAGAAATTTCCATGAGTATCAAGTGAACTATGTATCACTGGATATGCATAGTATAGCATAACAATTCAGAAAGGAAAGACACACACTTGTGTTTCCCTCACAACCCATTGTTGCAGCCTTCCAGATAATAAAATCAAAAATGGTTTATCTCTTCTAGAGTAACCAATGCAAGGTTTCCAGAGGAAACAGGTGGAGCTCACACCTAAGCAATGATTTTAAAATCCTGGATAATAGACAGGGAAGAACTCAGCTTCCTATCTGAGGGCAACAGCAAAGGGATGTGCAAGAAAACACAATAGTGTTAGAAGATACAGTGCTGTACCAAAACCTTTACTATAGTTTTCTTCTTACTGTATATGCTATACAGAAGAATACTAGTACAGTATAGGGGGATGTGTGCCGGCCTGCCTTTGCCGGCCGGCACACACCACAACTAGCTTTAAAGTATACTACTTAACAGCTATAGGGCGGCAGCACTCTGGTTCAAATGCCTGTGCCGGTCGGCAGCAACTGCCGGCCGGTAACAGCCAGTGTTGGCCGGTAATGGCTGCCGGCCAGCAACTACACAAGGTAGTACCCAGCTGCCGGCCACACTCTTGGTGACCGGCAAACAAGGACTGACATAAGCCGGCCGGCAAAGGTACAAGACCGATGCCAGCCGGCAGCAAAAGAACCAGAGGAGTACACCTGCCCGGCTGCCGGCCTCATAGGCCGGCAGCCGGGACAGGTACAGCACTAGAAGAAAAATAGAATGGATGCCGGGATAAGAGTGTACACAACCTCCAAGCCCGGCAACCGAAAGAGTGCATATAAGGAAGGGGAGAAACTAATTCAGGCTTCCTTGACCAATGCCGTCCGGCTCTGCCGGCAGGCATGGATGAGGGACCAAGAGAGGTCCGGGCAGCACTCGAAAACATAAGACCCTTGCCGGCCAGCAGCTCTGCCGGCCGGCAATGGGCTGAGTCAATTCCACATCCCAACCTATACTAGGTCCAGAAGTAGAACGACGTACAGTACAGTAAGACCCCTGCCGGCCGGCCGGCAAGGTACAGTACAGTAATGGCTGGGCCATTACGGAGATAGAGGGGGAAGGGACAAGAGGGTCCTGCCAACCTTGCTTTAGTGACAGATCACCCGCAGCCAAGAAACTTATCTTAGCCTAAGGGAGATCTAAGGGGAAAGGCCAGCAATACTTGCCAGCTTCCAGAGCACCAAAGCAAGGAAGGCGTTGCTACTCCCAAGGGAAGAACTTATCCTCCCCCGAGAACAGCAACAGGACTAGTCTGGTAGATCACAAAAGAAGGAATCATAACTACAGAAACCTTCGGTAGTGACCTAAGGGAGCTAAGCTCCCTTTGTATGTGTTAGGTCAGCGAGGGGGACTCTGCCCCAAGCCAGACAACACAGACTCAGACTAAAAACTCTGTTGTTCTGTCCCTCTTGAACCATAACTACAGGAACAGGAAGGTACAGTAACACCCTAGTATAGTTTTATCGAAAATAAATTCGGAAAAAACCACTTAGGGATAAGCCCAAGGCTTAAACAGAGGGAAAGGGATTGCATACCTTCTCCGAAGAAAAGAAAGCAACCGGGGAGTATGATAAAGTATACTAAGGCTCCATAAGCAATTAGCCTAGGCACCAAGAGAATCGATTACCTAATTCACCGAAACTCACACGTATACAATCTTGGAAATATTCCACACAGTCTAAAATGTATAAAATATAGCCTAAAGCTTCAATAAAATTTTAATTACACTCGGAAAAACCAAAATCATGCATGAAGTACTAGGACCAAACGACTAGGCTACATGGCCTAGCGTAGGCCAGAATGGCGAATACTTCGCCAAATAATACTAAGCACGAAAGGAAATCCTATGTAATGCTAAATAGCTAAAATTTATTAAAGCAAAACAACCAGGAATGTCGCTCTGACTAACTAATTTATACCTAGCGAGCGACAGTGTCCAGGACACCTCTGGTAGGCTACGGCTCTTATATCAAAGATTAATCCTATTAATCACTCAAAATTTTACCAAGAGCCTACATTTATACATAACAGACACTATACTCAACTTATCAGAGGCCGACGAAGACGAAGAAGCCATGAAAAGTCGAATAAATCCAAGATTTGCGAGAAAAACAGGAAAAAACACCGAGTTGTTAAGCTACGCAAAAAGGAATGCAGATGGCGCCAGGATTGGCGCCAGGCACGCATACGAATCGGGGGATAGGGAAGCCTTGGGAGCGGCTCCCCCTTTTTCTTTCCCGAATTCGTATCTCGTCAATCACCTCCTACGAGACGAAATCTCTGTCCAGGATGTAGATTGCCATGTGACGTGTCTAGAATACGTCCTCTGATATGTCGCGATATCCCTTTCACGAGGGATACTCGCTCCAGGAGTTAGAATTCTGGTACCTTAAGGTAAATTCTCTGGGAATATCGCCGTAGTTGTAATATACCCTAGGAAGCTACCCTATAGGAACTTCCATCAGGACGACATGGCTTGAGCCCAAAAAATCGCCTTTAATATTTGTGCCTGTTTTAGTTTAGGGTACTGTAGTACATGCATTAAGTGTTCTGTACATTAAAGGGTAGTTTGTTAACAGTACTACATACAAGGGAAGGTTTTAAAAGTCTAAATATACATGTTAAATAAATACGTAAATATGGTGTCACTACTTCGCGGATAATCACCTATCGCGGTCGGGTCTGGAACCTATCTACCGCGATAAACGAGGGCTCACTGTTAGCCAATATCATGGATCAAACACCAAACAACAGATTATCAAAACATTCTACCAAAAGGAATACAGTACAAATACACAAATATAAAAGAAATGCAAATTAGCTGAAAACAGACACATGTAGTAAAACAGCAAACAAAATCACACATCTCAACTATAGGTACAGCAAATATGCTCTGTACACACAACCCTCTCATAAATTCACAATAATGTACAGTAAACTTGAAATGAAACAAATTATATTTACTGTATACTCAAGGGAATACAGTATTAATGTAAGAATATTTATACAGTATTTGACTCAGTAGAAATATGATTGCATACATTATTATCCTGATCATACAAATGAATAATGCGATAACAATTTCTTACCTAGTTCATCTATTCTGTTTCCCCAAGCATCAAATGAGCGAACATACGGCTGAGTGACTTCGCATTCTTTGCCGAGCGGATAGATATCAGTCACAGCCCTTTGACCGAAACGAGTCAAATCTCCCCAGATAGCATTTTTTACCTGAAGCACAAAAAATAAATCTTAATTTTATAAAGATCATATATACTCATAAAAAACATTGCATCAAAGACAGCCTTCCTTTTATATACATTACTATAACAAGAATGCTTAAAATGAATTGCAATCAAAAGAATGCTTGTGAAGAAAAACAATCATCTATCATACATACATACATATACCAAGGCACTTCCCCCAATTTTGGGGAGTAACCGACATCAACAAATGAAACAAAAACAAAAAGGGGACCTCTACTCTCTACGTTCCTCCCAGCCTAACAAAGGACTCAACTGAGTTCAGCTGGTATTGCTAGGGTGCCACAGCCCACCCTCCCACATTATCCACCACAGATGAAGCTTCATAATGCTGAATCCCCTACTGCTGCTACCTCCACGGTCATCTAAGGCATCGGAGGCAGCAGCAGGGCCTACCGGAACTGCATCACAATCGCTCGTCATTCATTCCTATTTCTAGCACGCTCTCTTGCTTCTCTCACATCTATCCTCCTATCACCCAGAGCTTCCTTCACTCCATCCATCTACCCAAACCTTGGCCTTCCTCTTGTACTTCTCCCATCAACTCTTGCATTCATCACCTTCTTTAGCAGACAGCCATTTTCCATTCTCTCAACATGGCCAAACCACCTCAACACATTCATATCCACTCTAGCTGCTAACTCATTTCTTACACCCGTTCTCACTCTCACCACTTCGTTCCTAACCCTATCTACTCGAGATACACCAGCCATACTTCTTAGACACTTCGTCTCAAACACATTCAATTTCTGTCTCTCCATCACTTTCATTCCTCACAACTCCGATCCATACATCACAGTTGGTACAATCACTTTCTCATATAGAACTCTCTCTACATTCATGCCCAACCCTCTATTTTTTACTACTCCCTTAACTGCCCCCAACACTTTGCAACCTTCATTCACTCTCTGACGTACATCTGCTTCCACCCCACCATTTGCTGCAACAACAGACCCCAAGTACTTAAACTGATCCACCTCCTCAAGTAACTCTCCATTCAACATGACATTCAACCTTGCACCACCTTCCCTTCTCATACATCTCATAACCTTACTCTTACCCACATTAACTCTCAACTTCCTTCTCTCACACACCCTTCCAAATTCTGTCACTAATCGGCCAAGCTTCTCTTCTGTGTCTGCAACCAGTACAGTATCATCCGCAAACAAAAACTGATTTACCTCCCATTCATGATCATTCTCGTCTACCAGTTTTAATCCTCGTCCAAGCACTCGAGCATTCACCTCTCTCACCACTCCATCAACATACAAGTTAAACAACCACGGCGACATCACACATCCCTGTCTCGGCCCCACTCTCACCGGAAACCAATCACTCACTTCATTTCCTATCCTAACACATGCTTACTACCTTTGTAGAAACTTTTCACTGCTTGCAACAACCTTCCACCAACTCCATATAACCTCATCACATTCCACATTGCTTCCCTATCAACTCTATCATACGCTTTCTCCAGATCCATAAACGCAACATACACCTCCTTACCTTTTGCTAAATATTTCTCGCATATCTGCCTAACTGTAAAAATCTGACTCATACAACCCCTACCTCTTCTAAAACCACCCTGTATTTCTAAGATTGCATTCTCTGTTTTATCCTTGATCCTATTAATCATTACTCTACCATACACTTTTCCAACTACGCTTAACAAACTAATACCTCTTGAATTACAACACTCATGCACATCTCCCTTACCCTTATATAGTGGTACAATACATGCACAAACCCAATCTACTGGTACCATTGACAACACAAAACACATATTAAACAATCTCACCAACCATTCAAGTACAGTCACACCCCCTTCCTTCAACATCTCAGCTCTCACACCATCCATACCAGACGCTTTTCCTATTCTCGTTTCATCTAGTGCTCTCCTCACTTCATCTATTGTAATCTCTCTCTCATTCTCATCTCCCATCACTGGCACCTCAACACCTGCAACAGAAATTATATCTGCCTCCCTATTATCATCAACATTCAGTAAACTTTCAAAATATTCCGCCCATCTTTTCCTTGCCTCCTCTCCTTTTAACAACCTTCCATTTCCATCTTTCACTGTCTCTTCAATTCTTGAGCCAGCCTTGCTTACTCTCTTCACTTCTTTCCAAAACTTCTTCTTATTCTCTTCATATGAATGACCCAATCCCTGACCCCACCTCAGGTCAGCTGCCCTCTTTGCCTCACGTACCTTGCGCTTTACTTCCACATTTTTCTCTCTATATTTTTCATACTTCTCTATACTATTACTCTGCAGCCATTCTTCAAAAGCCCTCTTTTTCTCTTCCACTTTTACCTTCACTCCTTCATTCCACCATTCACTGCCCTTCCTCATGCTGCCTCCAACAACCTTCTTTCCACACACATCACTTGCAATCCCAACCATCTATTATAAAAATAATATTATTACATTATTATTATTATTACTAGCTAAGCTACAACCCTAGTCTGAAAAGCAAGATGCTATAAGCCCAAGGGCTCCAACATGGAAAACTAGCCCAGTTAGGAAAGGAAATAAGGAAATAAATAAATGATATAAGTAGTAATGAATAATTAAAATGAAATATTTAAAAAACATTAATAACATTAAAACAGATATTTCATAATATATAAACTATAAAAAGACTTATGTCACCCTGTTCAACATGAAAAGATGAAATTTTAAGCAATAACTTGAAAGATCAACCTACATCACCGGGTAAAATTCTGGTAAGGTACGACGTGAGAAAAGCGTTGTTAGAGAAAAGGTTCTCCTGATGTGGTGGCGTCTGGGTGAAGTGACCCAGCTTAGCTCGGGAAAACTGAACACGAAGCTTCTCCTTAAGCTCTTCAACAGTTGAAGTGTTTGGTTTTACATCTGTAAAACGATCAGTTTATTAGACATATTAAGGAACATCAATTCTATTCGGTGAAAACAAAACGATTGCAATGTGACTACAATGCCATTCATTTAAAAAGTCGATGAATAAGTAACAGAGTATTCAACGACCAAACAGAATGATATACTGTATGATGATGATGATGATGATGATGATGATGATGATGATTATTATTACAAATTAGGCTATACCCCTAGTTGAAAAAGCAAGATGCTTTAAGCCCAAGGGCTCCAACAGGGAAAAATAGGAAGCAAGGAAATAAATAAACTACAAGAGAAGAACAAACAATTAAAATAAAATATTTAAAAAAACAGTAACAACATTAAATAAGATCCTTCAAATATATATATAAAAAAAATTATATTTTCATAATAAAATAAATTTTTGAACATACTTACCTGGTAGTTATATATATAGCTTAGTCCCTGACGTCACGGCAGAAATTTCAAAACTCGCGGCAATCGCCGATTGGGTAGCCAGGTGTACCACCGGTGCCCCCTCTACCCAGGTACCTGGAACCATTCCAGTCATTCCTCAGATCTTCCCTGCCCTTAATCTCTAGAGGGGAGGAGGATGGGAATTAAATTATATATAACTACCAGGTAAGTATGTTCAAAAATTTATTTTATTGCAAAAATATCATTTTTAAACATCTGACTTACCTGGTAGTTATATATATAGCTGATTGACACCTTTGGTGGAGGGTCAGAGACAGCCAACATTGTTGAAATTTACCTAAGAGTTAATAAACAAGCTTAAGGGTTGGTACCTGTTAAGGAAGCTGACTTCAATGAATTCCTGCCTCATTATGTCCGCTTTCCTTGCGAGATCCAGCGATCCACCCAGGGGGCTGAAGACCTCTAGGAGCTGTCAAACCGGTGTATAACCTTTATGTGACAGGACCTCCTCCAATACCCTTGTTCCGGGCGGTCCCAAGGAACAAACTGACCACCTGACTAAAATCAATGATTGTGGAAGACTGCGTCCAATCTCCACAAACAACCATAAAAATACAATAGTTCCAAGAGAAGAAAAGGGTATTAGATTACGGGAATGTAGTGGTAGATCCTTGTCCCACTACTGCACTCGCTGCTACGAATGGTCCCAGAGTGTAGCAGTCCTCATAAAGAGTCTGGACACGTTTCAAATAGTGTGAGGCGAATACAGATTTACTCCTCCAGAAGGTTGTGTCCATAATGATTTGCAATGATCTATTCTGCTTGAAGGCTACAGAAGTTGTCACAGCTCTAACTTCATGTGCCTTGACCTTCAAAAGCTTGAGGTCTGCCTCACTACAATGTGAATGAGCCTCCCTTATTAAGAGCCTGATGAAGAAGGATAGTGCATTCTTAGACATCTATAACAAAGGCTTCTTGACTGAGCACCAAAGTGCTTCTGACTTGCCCCGTAACTCTTTCGTTCTTTCCAGATAGAACTTCAGGGCTGTTACTGGACACAGGACGTTCTCTAATTCCTCTCCAACCCCATCCGAAAGGTTCGGAATCTCAAAAGTCTTGGGCCAGGGTTGAGAAGGGCGTTCGATCTTAGCAAGAAAGCCTAGCAGTAAGGAGCAGATAGCCTTGTTATTTCTAAAGCCTACGTTCTTGTTGAAGGCATGAATCTCACAGACCCTTTTTGCTGTCGCCAGACTGACCAAAGAGAGAGTCTTCATGGTGAGGTCCTTAAATGATGCTGAATGCAAGGGCTCAAACCTGTCACTCATTAGGAACTTCAGGACTATATCCAGATTCCAAGCTGGCGATTCCTGATGTCGTTCCTTAGTCGTTTCAAAGGATTTGAGAAGATCCTGGAGGTCTTTATTATTAGAAAGGTCCAAATACCTATGCCTGAAGATGGCCGCTAACATGCTCCTGTATCCCTTGATGGTTGAAGTTGAAAACCTATGTTTCCTTCTAAGGAATTTCAGGAAGTCAGCAATCTGAGTCATAGAGGTACTGGAAGAGGAAACAGAGTTGACTCTGCACCATTCTCTAAAAACCTCCCACTTGGATTGGTAAACCTTGATGGTAGAAGACCTCCTTGCTCTTGTAATCGCTCTAGCTGCCTCCTTCGAAAAACCTCTAGATCTTGTGAGTTTTTCGATAGTCTAAAGGCAGTTAGATGTAGAGCTTGGAGGTTTTGATGGTACCTTTCCAAGTGGGGTTGTTTGAGTAGATCTACTCTTAATGGGAGGCTTCTCGGGGTGTTCACCATCTATTCCAGTACCTCTGTGAACCACTCTCTTGTGGGCCAAAAGGGGGCCACTAGAATCAATCTGGTTCCCTCGTGCGACACAAATTTTTGCATTACTTTGTGCACAATCTTGAACGGAGGGAATGCGTACACGTCCAGGTGGGACCAGTCTAAGAGGAAAGCGTCGATGTGGACTGCTTCGAGATCTGGCACTGGGGAGCAGTATGTCTCCAATCTCTTCGTCTTCGAGGTTGCGAACAGGTCTATACAAGGACGACCCCAAATCCACCACAGGTTCTTGCAAACCTCCTGATGAAGTGACCATTCTGTGGACAAAACCTGACCTCTCCTATTGAGACTGTCTGCCATCACGTTCCTTTCCCCTTGTTACAAGGGTTACATTCTTTTCTTTTGCCCAGTAAAGAAGTTCTCTCGCAGTCTCGTAAAGGGACCTCGAGTGGGTTCTGCCTTGTTTGGCTATGTAGGCCAACGCTGTAGTGTTATCGGCGTTGACTTGTACCACTCTGTTCAGGACTGACCCTTCGAAGCCTATGAGGGCCAACAGGACTGCCAACAGCTCTTCTGGTTTAAGTGGAGGATCTCCTGATCTTTTGTCCAGGAACCCAAGATCTCCAACTTGCCCAGTGTTGCTCCCCACCCTGAGTCCGAGGCGTCGGAACACAACACAAGGTCTGGGTTCCTCTGTTCCAGAGAAAGACCTTCTTGAAGCTTGACTGGGTCGTTCCACCACTGAAGGCAACTTTTTACGGATTCTGTAATGGGGATACATTTTGTCTTCAGTTCCTTTCCCTTGTCCCAACGTCGATTGAGGTGGAACTGAAGAGGGCGAAGATTCAGTCTTCCCAGGGAGACAAACTACTCCAACGAGGAGAGGGTTCCCAGCAGACTCATCCAATCCCTCACAGAACACTTTCGTTTCTCTAGAAAGCAATGAAGCTTCACCAGGGCTTGTTCTGTCCTTGAGGCAGACGGAAAAGCCCGAAAAACTCGACTCCGAATCTCCATCCCCAAATAAAGGATCTCTTGGGATGGTGTCAGTTGAGACTTGTCTCTGTTTATCAGACGACCCAGTTCTTCTGATAACCTCAACGTTATCTGCAGATCCTCCAGGCAGCGATTGTAGGAATGAGCTTTGAGTAGCCAGTCATCCAGATACAGGGAGGGTCTGATACCTCTTGAATGCAGCATACCCGCTACATTTGACATCACCTTCGTAAAGATTTGAGGGGCGGTGCTTTGGCCGAAACAAAAAGCACGAAACTGGAAAACTTCCTCCTTGTACATGAACCTCAGGTATAGCTTGAAGTTCGGATGGATGGGGATGTGGAAGTATGCATCCTGGAGATCTAAAGAGACCATCCAGTCATCCTTTCTTCCTGCTGCTAGAACTGATTTCGAAGTCTCCATAGAGAACTTTGTCTTCTGAACGAAGACGTTGAGAGCACTTACATCCAGGACTGGTCTCCATTCCCCCGAGTTCTTGGGAACCAGGAACAAGCGGTTGTAAAAACCTGGTGACCGCAAATCTCGCACCCTCTCTATTGCCTCCTTTTCCAATAAGAGACATTTGTTGTTGCATAGCCTGTATTTTTGACTCCTCTATATCTGGCCAAGAGATCTATCGGAGTTACTACTAAAGGGGGTTTCCCTAGCAAAGGGATTTTGTATCCCTCCTTTAGTAACTGTACGGACCAAAGGTCTGCTCCTCTCCTCTCCCAAGCTCGCCAGAAGTTGGTTAGTCTGGCTCCTACTGCTGTCTGAAGGCGAATGCAGTCAGACTCTGCTTCGCCCTGGTTTTGAGCCTCTTCTCTTTGCTCTCCTTCCCTCGGGTTTAGTACTACCCCTGCTGAAAGTTTTCCCTCGAAAGGGCTGCGAAACTTGATGGGATGGAGCTTTTTCCTTAGGTTTGCGGCTTGAGAAAGAAGTGGGCAGAACCTTCCTTGCTGTTTTAGACACCAAATCCTGTGTGGCCTTTTGGGCTAATGCGGAAGAGACCTCTCTGACCAGTTCTTGAGGGAAAAGGGAGGAAGAAAGAGGTACGTACAGCAATTCCGACTTTTGTATGGGTGTAACCCCATTAGCCAAAAAAAGAGCACATTTGGGCTCTTTTCTTAAGAACACCCGCCGAAAAAAAGAGCCGCCAACTCGTTGGACCCGTCACTTAAGGCTTTGTCCATGCTAGACATAATGTGGACGAGGCTTTCAGTGTCCACATCCTTCAAAGCATAAACCTTTTTTCCCAAGGCTCCCAGAGTCCAGTCAAGGAAATTAAACACCTCGAAAGCTCTGAAGATGCCTTTGAGAAGGTGAACCAGCTCCAACATTGACCAGAACACACTGGTTCTTCTCATGGCTGTCCGACGAGGGGCGTCCACCAGACTCGAAAAGTCTCCTTGGGCAGAGGCAGGAACTCCCAAGCCGGGAGCTTCTCCAGTCTCGTACCAAACGCTAGATCTGGAGGCCAATCTGGCCGGGGGAAAAGAAACAACAGTCTTTCCCTGGTCCTTCTTGGATTGCATCCAGTCCCCCATCATTCTCAAGGCTCTCTTAGATGAGCGAGACAACACCATCTTCATGAACAGAGACTCCTTCGACGCCTTCCCTAGCGTAAACTCTGAAGGCGGGGAACGAGGAGCAGCAGGAATAAAATAATTAGGAAACTCTTCGGTAAAAACTCTCATAAGTTTCTTAAATCCACCGAAGGATGAAGGGTCTTAGGATCTTCTCCTTCCGAGATTTCCTCTAAATGATCACTAGGGGAAAGGTGACCGTCCATACCTTCTTCCGACAGGTCTCTAATTGAGGTAGAGACGTCCTGTTTCCTAGGAGTCAACTCCTTAATATCCTGACTTCTGGCGACAAGGAGTCCAATATCATGACGCCTGGCGTCACGTTGTTCCAATGCTTGACGCTCGGAACTATGACGTTCGCGATCCTGACGCTCGGAACTATGACGTTCGCGATCTCGACGCTCGGTTTCATGACGTCCGAGGCTCTTACGCTCGGCGTCCCGACGTCCAACTCCTTGACGGTCGGCGTCATGCGTACCAGTCTCTCGACGCTTAGTATGATGTTCCTCCTTACGACGCTCGGCGTCATGGCTACCAGGTTCGCGAGGCTTGGTAAGCTGTTGCTCTACTCAACGCTCGGCGTCAAACATTATGTCTAAATCTTACAGCAGCGTTAGTAGCTTGACGTCCAAGGCT
The DNA here is from genome assembly GCF_036898095.1 of Palaemon carinicauda. Classification (NCBI taxonomy): domain Eukaryota; kingdom Metazoa; phylum Arthropoda; class Malacostraca; order Decapoda; family Palaemonidae; genus Palaemon; species Palaemon carinicauda. The sequence continues at coordinate 33,958,664 of NC_090766.1, read as the reverse complement.
CTGACGCTCGGCGTTACGACGTCCAAGTTCTTGACGCTCGGCGTCATGACTTCCAAGGTTCCGATGCTCGGCGTCACGACGCCCAACTTCTCGACGCTCGCCGTCATGCCTTCCAAGGTTCTGACGCTCGGCGTCAAGACGTCCAACTTCTTGACACTCGGCATCATGACTTCCAACTACTCGACGCTTGGCGTGATGTAGTACAACTCCTTGACGCTCAGCGTCATGACCTTCTTGACGCTTGGCGTCATGGCGTTTAGAATTTTGACGCTCGGCATCATGACGAGCAACTCTCTTCTTGTCTAGCAGGAAGGGAAATACGTAAGATGCCAGCCCCATCTGTGAGCTGTGTCATTCGACGGCGAAGATAACACTTTTACCTCGCCTTTCCCATGGCAAGGGTGAGCGTCCTGGGAAGCATCAACTGGTACGCTCGAGGGGATGACTGCTCGGGGGCTAACGCCTCTCGCCTCCCTTTGCCTGTCGACATTCCTTCTCCCAGGGATTGGGGAGCTTGGAAGAGGTCCAGGGCTAGGAGAACGACAGGTCCGAGCAGCCGCACCCTCCACTGCACTGATTTTAGCACTGACACTTGTACTTTTTAACTTTCACATCAGACCATAATTTAAACCTGCCCGCTGCGAGAGATTCTACTCTTTCGTCAAGGGGTTGAATGAGAATTCAATAGGCTATACGATTAATATTAGTATTCCCAATATCGAAATATTTAATAACAATACAAAGTATTTTGTGGGATTGTATCGATCGTCAAGAGTACTACGTAGTGTAAATTTGACTGTACGCTAGTTTTAATCTCTGATAATAGATCGATGATTATCTAAAGAAAGTATAATAATAGGACAAATATTTTCTTAAAAATAATATACAGTATTTCCTTTTACATTATAAAAAATTAAATACTTTTGCTTTGTAAGTTAATAATTTCTTTTCATTCCTTGCAAGAAGAAGAAATTAATTTACATATTTTGCACGTCATTCTTCGTAGAGTTTATGTCACATGACTTGAGACGTCATAGTTCTGGCGGAATGATTTTCTTCCACCCTCATGTCTTTAAGAGTTGGTTCGTTAGTTTTTACAGTAGGGGGAAAAACTCCTGATCCTATCCCTTTCAAGCTTACGAACATAGCGATCATATACCAACCACTGACTCTCAGTCAAAATAAAACAAAACCCAAACGAGCGAAAGTCAAAACCAAAGTGTACTTCACCAAATTAACTGCAAAAAACACAGGCCAAAGCAAGCGAAATTCCAACGATGTCACCAGTAAGGCGGCAGGAAAGATCTGAGGAATGGTTCCAGGTACCTGGGTAGAGGGCGCACTGGTGGTACACTTGGCTACCCAATCGACGATTGCCGCGAGTTTTGAAATTTCTGCCATGACGTCAGGGACTAAGCTATATATATAACTACCAGGTAAGTCAGCTGTTTAAAAAAAGCAGCATATGTGTTTTATGTACAGTACATTAATGTTAATTTGTATGGAATCCAGTGCAGCATTATATTGAAATCCTTATGGAAGATTGCAAATACAGTATAAAATATCCTACAACAAGGAAACCTAAAGTGAAATTAAAGAATTTTTCCAGTCAGCATAATTAAAAGGGATTTTGACGTAGGAAAAATCTATTTTTGGGTGAGATAGCCATGTCGTCCTGATGGAAGTTCCTTCTGGCAACTTTCTACAGTATAATATTTCTGCGATTGATATTACAAAAGAATTACCGTCAGGTATCATAGGGTTCCAACCCCGGAGACGACTATCCGAAGATATCGTGTATAATCAGGGACGTATCCTAAGATAACCATAGATATCTGCACCCCAAACAGACCTTACCCAGTCTAATCCACTAAGGGGAGGGATAAATAAGGACCCCTTACACATCTTATCACCTTCCGGTGCTCCTATACGATCCCGCTTCACCATTCGTTTTTACGCAAATGGTGGCTACCGTGCGGTTGATTTTTGTGGGCACTTTTTTCACTGTTTTTGAAGCAAGTGATAAGTAAGAAGAACCACTGAAATATATATTCTAACTTTATTAAGGAACTAAATAGACCATGAAAGGCAAAGGTTGTTTCTGTGTTTGAACTTATATTTACCATAAGATGAAACATAGGCTATAAGGAAATCCAAGAAATGTCAGTGCTCGTTTACATTTACACAACTCAAGACCAATAATTAGTACTTGAGAAAATTTTGTGATAAAGGACATAAAAATCACATCTCTCCAAATCATTAACAAAATTAAAATCTGACAGTTTTCTATGATTATATACTGTATTTAAAGTTAACTAGACTGGCTCAAGTCTGTTGGGGTTGCAGATATCTATGGTTTCTACGGATATGTCCCTGATTATACACGATATCTTAGGATAGTCGTTCCGTGGGTTAGAACCCCATGATACCTGACGGTCATTCTCTTGTAATATCACTCGCAGAAATATTATACTGTAGGAAGCTGCCGAAGGGACCTTCGATCCAGACGACATGGCTATCTCACCCAAAAATAGATTTTTCCTATGTCAAAATCCATTTTAAAATTTACAATCAATTCAAAGATGAGTATTATAACTTCCATTGAAAGTACTCTACGTTGTAATAAAACTAAAACTCGCCTTTCTTGCGCTGGGAGGCAACGTGCTGACTTCCATATGTGGTGGTTGAAACCAACCTAATGACATTCGAACTCAAAAGTCTTGTTGTCCTTTTAATTTGGCTTTGTGGATGACACAACATCTTGAGCTGTATCAAAACCCAATGATATGAAGATCTGTGGAAAAGTATTTGACTCTAGTTAGACCTCTCCTAAATATACTAGGTAATCATTCACAATATCTATATTCTGTCTACTTCACTTATCATAAGATAAGATTAGTCACAGTTTTAAGATCAGATTATACTTTATTCATAAGGGTGAACAGCTTTACATTATAACAAAGAACAATAGACCTACTGTAATAACTACAAAATATGTCACTAGATCATTAGAAATAAAAAAAAAATTCTACAAAAAACAATCTAATGATTAATGCATTAATATAATCTAAGAATACAATGTGAAACACCATACATAATTATTTTTTTGTACCACAGATACAGACAAAAGGCTTACTGTAGCCTTAGGTTGCAGCCCCACTGATTCAGCCAGAGGGGGAGGTTGATAATTGAATTTAAAATGACAAATTCGAAGATAATTTGTATTTTTCCTAACCATACAAACCTTAGCTATTTACATTGGGTTTACCTTTTAGCGCAGCTGAAATGACGAGCCAATAGTTTTAACGAGGGTTAATTACCCCCGCGCTAGTTAGCGGGGGGTAGGGGAAGGGTAGCTTGCTACCCCTCCCCCCCCCACACACCGGTGACTTGCTTTACTTCACTTAGAGGTAGGACTTGACTTGGGGGTCAGGGATGGCGGGCACATATGTGTAAATAGCTAAGGTTTGTATGGTTAGGAAAAATACAAATCATCTTTGAATTTGTCATTTGTTCCGTAACCGAAATACAAACCACGCTATTTACATTGGGTGACTTACCCCTTAGGAAGGGTGGAAAGTCCCCAGCCTTACTGACTTCGGCTTACCCGGGGGCTCAATCCCTCAGTGAGCAGCACTAGAGAAAAGGAGCCCCTGCACCTCACAAGTTCCTAGCATCGCTAGGAACGAGTGGCCTACATAAGCAGTGTGTGGAGGAAAGTGTGACTCGTCCTATGAAGTTGACCTTGAGACCTTTAGATAGGAATCTAGGATAGGACGTTCCCAATACCACCTCGTCAGGGTATGGGGGACGCAACAGTGTTAAGCTTAATACTAGGAGCACAAAGAAGCATGGGTTACCTGCAGAGGTCGAGGTCAGCTATGCAAGGACCAGGATGCAGCTTCCCCAAGAGAGGGGAGAATGAAGAAAGAAGTAAGGGTCAGACATACTCTTTCATTCACGCAGACTAAGACCGGGTAACAACGCCCTCAACCTACTGCTACTTGTCCAAAAAGGAGCCTGAGGTTAGACCAGCTGTTGTGCAGCCACCACAGGGCCGATAGAAAACGTATCGAGGCTCCTGTGGGTCACGTCTTGCAGGTAGTGGGCTGTGAAGGTCGTCTGACGCTTCCAGACCCCAGCTTGAAGTACCTGCGTCACAGAGAAGTTTCTCTTGAAGCCCAGGGATGTAGCAACACCCCTGACATCGTGTGCCCTAGGGCGACGTGACGGAGGAGGGTCTGGATTCAAGGCATGGTGGATAACCCTTCGAATCCAAGCTGAGATGGTGTTCCTGGTGACCCTCCTCTTAGTCCTGCCTGTGCTCACAAACAAAGCTCGCACTTGAGGACGGACTGCAGCCGTTCTCTTCAAGTAGTGCCTCAGATACCTCACTGGACATAGTAGCAGCTGGTCTGAGTCGCTTGTTACAGAGCGGAGACTCGCGATCCTGAAAGAGTCGAAGCGAGGATCCGGCACTCCAGGATTCTGAGTCTTGGCAACAAACTCAGGGACGAACCTGAACATTACCTCCCCCCATCCCCTTGAATGGGCGATGTCGTACGAGAGACCATGAAGTTCACTAACCCGCTTGGCCAAAGCCAAAGCGAGTAGGAAAGCCGTCTTCCAAGACAGGTGGCGATTGGAGGCCTGGTGTAATGGTTCGAAGGGAGGTCTCTTAAGAGCCCTGAGGACTCGAACCACGTTCCAAGGAGGAGGTCTCACTTCCGACTGGGGGCAGGTAAGCTCATAGCTACATATGAGTAAAGAGAGTTCTAGCGATGAAGAAATATCCACGCCCTTCAGCCTGAAGGCCAAGCTTAAGGCTGAGCGATAGCCTTTCACTGCCGAGACAGAAAGGCGCATTTCTTCCCGCAGATAAACGAGGAAGTCCGCTATTGCTGGAATAGTGGCATCGAGTGGAGAGATACCCCTCCCACGACACCAACCACAAAAGACTCTCCACTTTGCTTGGTAGACTCCCTCAGAGGACCTTTGCAGGTGCCGAGACATTCTCTCCGCAACCTGTTGCGAAAAGCCTCTCTCCGTGAGGAGACGCTGCATAGTCTCCAGGCGTGAAGCCGAAGCGAGGCCACGGCCTTGTGAGGGACGCCGGAGTGGGGTTGTCTGAGAAGCTCGTGTCGTGGAGGAAGTTCCCTCGGGAGCTCCGTCAGGAGCTGCAGAAGGTCCGGAAACCATTCCGCGTGATGCCATAGCAGAGCTACCAGAGTCATCGAACAGTTGACCGATAGTCTGGACCTGTTGAGCACCATTCTCATCAGACAGAACGGTGGGAAGGCGTACACGTCGATGTTGTCCCACCGTTGCTGGAAAGCATCTTGCCAGAGTGCCTTGGGGTCCGGGACTGGGGATCAGTACAGGGGCAGCTTGAAGTTCAACGCTGTCGCGAACAAGTTCACAGTCGGGGAACCCCACAAAGTCAGGACTTTGTTGGCTATCTGAGGATCCAAAGACCACTCGGTACTCACTATCTGCAAGCCCTGCTCAGACTGTCGGCGAGCACATTCCTCTTGCCAGGAATGAAGCGAGCTGATAGTGTTATCGAGTGGATTTCGGTCCACCTCAGAATCTCTACTGCAAGATGGGATAGCTGCTGCGAAAAAGTGCCTCCCTGCTTGTTGATATAAGCCACTACCGTGGTGTTGTCGCTCATCACCACCACGGAGTGACCCGCCAGGGACCGTTGGAACTGCTGAAGAGCCAGAAAGACGGCCTTCAATTCTAGCAGGTTGATGTGTAGGCACTTTTCTGATTCTGACCAAAGGCCTGAGGCCCTCTGGTTCAGAACGTAAGCCCCCCACCCTTCTTTTGACGCGTCCGAAAACAAAGTCAATTCCGGGGGGAGGACGAGAAGACTCACTCCCTTCCGCAGGTTCTCGTCGACCAGCCACCACCGCAAGTCCGTCTGTTCCAAAGACCCCATCGGGATCAGAATGTCCGGAGAATCGGATCATTGATTCCACCGGGACTTGAGCCGCCACTGTAGGGATCTCATCCTGAGGCGGCTGTTTGGAACCAGACGAGCCAGGGAGGAAAGGTGACCTAAGAGACACAACCACGACTGGGCAGGGAGCTCTTCTCGCCTGAGGAAGGGTTCCGCCACCCTCCTCAGCTTTGCCATCCGGTCGTCTGATGGAAAGACTTTGTGGAGATTGGTGTCTATTAGCATGCCTAGATAAACCAGTCGTTGGGACGGCTGCAGAGAGGACTTCTCGAGGTTTACCACGATCCCCAGATCCTGGCAAAGATCCAGAAGCCTGTCTCGGTGCCGAAGAAGGGTCGACTCAGAGTCTGCTAGGATCAGCCAATCGTCCAGATAACGAAGGAGACGAATGCCGTTCCTGTGCGCCCAAGATGAAATCAGTGTGAACACCTGAGGAGCTGTGGAGAGACCGAAACACAGCACCTTGAACTGGTAGATCTTGTCGTCTAAGCAGAATCTCAGGTACTTCCTGGAAGACGGATGGATTGGGATCTGGAAGTTAGCGTCCTTTAGATCCAGTGTGCACATGAAGTCTTGTGGTCTCACCGCAAGTCTGACCGTGTCTGCTGTCTCCATGCTGAACCGGGTTTGCCTGACAAACCCGTTCAGAGCCGAGAGGTCGATGACAGGTCTCCAGCCTCCAGACGCCTTCTTTACAAGACAGAGTAGACTGAAGAAGCCTGGGGAGCCGTCGACGACCTCCTGGAGAGCACCCTTCTTTAGCATGGTCTCGACTTCGGCCCGAAGGGCCAGCCCCTTTGCCGACCCCATGGCATAGGAGCTCAACGACACTGGATTTGCTGTCAGGGGAGGTTGAGATGTTGTGAACGGGACGCGATAGCCTTGGCCGATCACTGAGACCGTCCAAGCATCGGCCCCGTGTTGCTGCCACCTGCGGACGCAACGCTGAAGGCATCCCCCCACAGGTGGACACGCAGGGGGACTGCCACCCCTAGGGCTTGCGGCCGCGGCCGCTACCCCTAGGAGTCTTGCCTCCCCTGGAGGACTTGCCGCCCCTCTTGACCTTGGCTGGAAAGGGCTGGGGCTTAGACACCACTTTCTTAACTGCCGGTGCCTGCTTCGGAGCCTTACGAGGCTGCTGCTGCTGTTGCGGCGGAGCTGGAGGCTTATAGGGCCGAGCTGTAAGGGCCCTATGGAGGAGGGAGTCCGTGCTGGATTTCCTCCACCTCTCAGCCGTTCGCTCCATGTCCTGTGGCTCAAACAGGTTCTCCCCAAGAAGGGAAGCATGTCTGAGCCTACACACATCCACGGCGGGGACCTTCGGATGGAATCTCTCGGTCACTGCATCGCGCCGCTTCAACACCGAGTTGGCCCACAGGGTGGTGACCTGGTGCGCCAAAAACTCGATGGAGCGGGTGCCCGAGAATAAGAAGGTCTCCAGAGCCTTCCTATTGGTCTCCTTAGACAAGTCCTCGGAGTGCAATAGGATGCCCAGAGTTCCTAGCCAAAAATCCAGCCACGAAGTGGCCTGCATGGCACACTTCGCGACCTTTTCATGGCTAAGGATCTCTGCCGCCGAGAACGACACCTGCCGGGCAGAGAGCTTCTCAAGGGGAACTCCCTTCCCCAGCTCCTCCACGGAGTGATGGAAAGGAAGAGCGAGACTGGACTCACCCAAGATCTCAAAATACCTCCTCTGCTGAAGACGAGGAGGAGGGATAAGCTTGTTCCCGGCAGAGGAACGACTGGAAGAGGCAAGAATCGCGAGCTGGGCGTTGGCCCTGGCTCTGGCACTCTTCAGACCCCGAGACCAGGGTAGAGCCGCACTGGACTTTGGGGCCTTCTGAACGTCGAACACTTCGTCCAAGATAGTGTCCTTGCCTTCACGGGGGGCGATCATGAGGTCCATAAGCCCGTTGAGTTGCCTCATCAGGCTCAGGACCTGCCAGAAGGCATGTTCGGATTCCTGCTGATCTCCTCCTTGCGGGCTGGCAGCTAAGTCTCCTGTCCCCGGAATCTCTTCCTGGGGTGAAGCGTGGACGTTCCCCCGGGGAGCCGCGGGTTCCTGGCGAATCCTCGAAGATGATTTCGGGACGGTCTTGGAGTCCTTGGATTCCCTCCTGGGAGGGATACAGGATCCAAACAAAGAGGTTCGAAGAGCCCCTTCCGCACGAGACGACTCTCCTCCATGAAGAGAAGACTCCCCCTTGGTGCCGAGGGGAAGACTACCGCTTCACTGGTCTCACCCGAGGACGGAAAAGCCTCGTCCACGGGAGAAGGAGAAAACGCTCGAGCAGGAGAAGGGGCCTTCGCGACAGACCTCTTGGGAACCAACTTCGCCCTGGGGGAAGTCACCACGAAGTCCACTCCTCTCTTTCTCTTCAGCGTAGGAGAGGCAGCCGTTGGTTTGTTGCCCTGATCGGCGAGTGCTGGTTTCATTACCCTCACTACAGTAACGCCCGCATCAGAGGACCAAACCAAGTCTGTTGCTCCACGGACACAGAGTCCGAAATCCTCGCTGGAGGGAAAGGGATCGGGCGATCCTTTGGAGTGGACACTACAGTACCTGCCTGAAAAGAAGGGGGGGAAGAAAGACGCACTACCCTCTCCGCAGTGTCTTCCCTGTCCTGCACAACAGTCCTGCGTTTAGATAGAGGCGATCCAGAGCGCTGTCTGGAAACACGCGTTCCTGCTGCTACCACTGGCTGCGAAATTCGCCGCGAACGATGGTCGCGCGGGCGCGCAGGCGACCGGTTGGGCGGGCGCGCAGGCGACTGGTTGCGCGGGCGCGCAGGCGAGTGATCGCGCGGGCACGCAGGCGAGCGGTCGCGTGGGCGCGCAGGTGAGTGGGCGCGAGGGCGTACAGGCGAACGAGCGCGTGGCCGAGTCGGCGAACAAATGCGTTGGCGCGATGGCAAGGGAACGCTTTGCCGCGTGGGCGAGTGAGAACACTCCGAAGATCGCTGGCGAAGTAGGTCAGGAGACCTGTAGCGCGAGGGAGAGCGATTGCGAGCAGGCGATCGGTGGTGAGCTGGTGAACGCTGGCGCGCAGGTGAGCGATGGCGCGTTGTCGCATGGTGACGCGTTGGCGAGCGATAGCGCGCAGGACGTGCAGGTGAATGATCGCGCGAGGGCGAGCTAGCAGAGGGCGAACCATGTCCTTCCAGAATCTCTGGCCGACGACGCGTTGGAGACCGTGTGCGCGCAGGCTGTAAGTCACGCGGGCGATCCGGAGATCGCCGATGATCAGGTGATCGTTGACGCGTAGGAGAACGCTGACGAGCAGGCGATACTAGGATCGTCTGTGAACGCTGGCGAGCAGGTGATCGCTGGCGAGCAAGAGGGCGACGCGTGAAATCCTGTGAAGGAGCAGTTGGCGCGGCACGTTCACGAACAGGAACAGGAAGAGCGTAGGCGCGTGGGCGAACATGTGCTTTAGAAACACGCGCTGGAGAACGCGGACGATGTTGAGTAGAAACAAGATGAGGATCGCGAGAGAGCTCAAGAGACTGATGGCGCGCAGGGTGCCCAACAGGGACTGCAGGATGTTCAGAGACCACAGGGGAGCACTGGCGAGCAAGAGGGCGATGATCCTCATAAGAGCGCTGACAAACGGGAGAGCGCTGACGAGCAGGAGAGCGCCTGTGCGCTAACACTGCAGAAGGGCGAGCAGGGGCACGCTGGCGCGCTGAGCGCTCTTCAGGAACCACAGGATGGAGGATGTCCTCAGGAAAGCGCTGGCGAGAAGGAGGGCGAACATCAGGAGAGCGCCGGCGAACAGGTGAGCGCTGACGAGCAGGAGAGCATTGACGAGCAGGAGAGTGCTGACGAGCAGGAGAGCGCCTGTGCGCTAACGCTGCACGTGAAAGGGAAGAATCCCTTTGCCCCGAAGGGACCGTTGCCCGTCGGGTGACGAGGTCCCCAGAAGGTGAAGTTCTAGCAGGAGTAGGAGACCGGTCCGCAGAGAGGTCCAAAGGAGCAGGAGCTGTAGGCTGAATACGACGAGGAGAATCCCCTTCGGAGGAAGAAGATCCAAAAAGGCGGCTTAACCCCCTTATAAGGGGATGGGAGGCCCTTGCGACGCAGCGGACGGTGAGCCTTACGGCGAAGGCGGCCACGGGGAAGATCATCAGGACCATCAGTCCTACGAAGGGGAGTCTCAGTCAAGGCACTCCCCTTAGAGGGAAGCTGGACAGCAGACGAGCCCGTAGGACTCACTTCCCCCTTCGAAGGATGTACGGAAGGGGGAGGAGAGCCGTCAGCACCAACATCCTCAACTGCACCTGCAGAGGATTGCCCCGCCCCGTCGGAGGCCTTTGCCACCACGACGTTGACGATAGACAGAGGGTCTACCTCTGCTACCGCCGGCGACTGCTTAACGGCGGCCCCCAACGAGACAAGGTCAATCAGGGCAACCCTGGAGGGCAAGCCCTTAAGCCCCAGGGAAGCCCAAATCTGTTAAAGATCATCATTAGACAATGAATTATTAATAACCTCCCCCGGAGGAGGAGGGGGAACCGCCCCGCTATGGGAGGCGACGCCCTCTCCCCCCACCCAAGGTCGGGAAACAGAACTAGGGCCTGCGCTACCACTCGGCCGACTCTCCTTAGGAGCCGGACGAGGGGGAGCTTCGGAGGAGGTTTGGGCGACAAAAGAAGAGTCCCGAGAACATTCCTCCTTCAAGGCAACCCCCGAAGGAGAACGGTCTCTCTTGGACTTCTTCTTACGCCGGCGGCCAAACCTCTCCCACTGGGAGGCAGACCACTCCCTACACGTTTTCCTGGTCACACCGTCGGCCCCGACACTGAGGGCAAAGGGTGTGAGGATCCGTATCCAAGGCCGACATAAAGGTCCCACAAGGGCGGCCGGCAATACCAGGGCACGTACGCATAGCAAAGATAAAGGTAGTCAACTTCAAACACACACACAAGCTGTAGAGAAAAAGCAGAAAAAAGATTAAAGGCTGTCAACGAGGACGATGGACAGACACGTCTGTTCATCGCCGAGCCAAAAGTGAAGTGAAGCAAGTCACCGGTGTGTGTGGGGGGGGGAGGGGTAGCAAGCTACCCTTCCCCTACCCCCCGCTAACTAGCGCGGGGGTAATTAACTCTCGTTGAAACTATTGGCTCGTCATTTCAGCTGCGCTAAAAGGTACAGTAAACCCAATGTACTGTAAATAGCATGGTTTGTATTTCGGTTACAGAACAAATATACATTTACAAAATAAGACAATATGAGATCAAATACACAAAAGAGCTGCAGCAAACTAATTGGAATTAATGTAGAGCGTGTTCGTAAATTTGAGTCTTGGTTTTAGTGTCCTATTATAAAAATATTGATGACTGTTCAGTAAAAAGAATTGCTCTAAATCATTTAAAAACTCACAAGTTTTGCCTCATATGCAATATGTTTAGTCTGGGGTGTGTTTGGGAATAAGAGAAAACTCGTCTGCAGTTGGTTCTTTAAATGACAGCCGCGCCGCAATGGATGCGGCAGATAAACTTGTAATTAATCTGCAAAACCAAGACATTATAAAATTTAAACAGGTATGCATTTTGATTTACCTTAATTAATATACCCTAAAAAATCTTATAAGATTTTAGAAAAGATAGTAAACTGAATGTGTATGAATAATATCTTATATTAATACAAAAACACACTAAAACTAATACATGAATTTACGGACAGTAGTATTTTAACCTAAAGCTGTGTGGACGCAGGTGGTAAAGCCACACAGTCATGCTTAAACCCAGCATCCTAGGTTAGGTTAATAATATTATTACTAGGTAAGCTATAATCCTAGAAGCAGGATGCTATAAGTCCAAGAGTTCCAATGGGGAAAATAGCCCAGTGAGGAAAGAAAATGAAGAAACGAATAGAATAGTGTGCTTGAGTGTACCCTCAAGCAAGAGAACTCTAACCCAAGACAGTGCAAGGCCACGGTACAGAAGCTATGGCATTACTCATGACTAGTGATCAGGACCTCTTATAAAAAAAACGTAATTTCTCCAGAACCGAGAAGGAACGGGTTTAGCATGACCGCAAGACCTCCTTTGGACTCCCTCCCGGTCATCACTGCTGCTTCATTCCATCATTATCTTGTCAATCTGTCTGTGTCTGTGCCAATCCAACATGTGTATCCTGCTTTCACATAGTATAATCCAGCCAAGTTGCAGGCCGATATACAATCATCATCATAGAGAACAATGGTTTGATTTTGAAGTGTCCTTTGCCTAGAAGAGCTGCTTACCATAGCTAAAAAGTCTCTTCTACCCTTACCAAGTGGAAAGTAGCCACTGAACAATCATAGTGCGGTAGTTAATCCCTTGAGCGAATAAGCATTATTCGGTTATCTTAGTGTTGTCAGGTGTATGAGGAAAGAGAATGTGTAAAGAATAAGCCAGACTACTTGGTGTATTTTGTATAGGCAAAGGAAAAATGAGTCTTAGCCAGAGACAATTCCAATGTAATATTATGACCAGTCAAAGGACCCAATAACACTCTTGCGGTAGTGCCCAAGTATTGGACGAATATCCATCTAATTGTGTCAAGTGTTAACATGTATATCTAACCGTGCAATGAGTAAGAATATGAAGTCCTACCATAGGTTACTTCGAATAAGTGGGATTGTGGGGGCAAGTCATAGTGACAGTACAAATATACAGTACATATTTACCTTACCAGTGCTGTGTATAATGTACAAGATGGGAAAAGTGACAAATTTAGGAAGAATTCGCTAACTAGCAAAGCCTCGAATGTGGAAAATAAAGAAACACTTTACACATAATAATCACAGATATAAATGTTTGTCTTAATTTTGTGAAGTTGCCAAATAAAGATCGTAGGAGGATCTACATGAATTTGGATCACAGTTCACAAAATTAAAAAAATTTCCTAACCTAATAATTAAAGAATTTATACAATATACTCGGCCTGCTGAGCCTTTGTATATCAGCGGCCAGTTCCTCCCGTGTGGATTAACAATGGACATCAACTAACAAATCTTTCCCCCCTAACCTAACATCCTTACACTGCCATATTCTAAGTTAACCGTAATCGGAGCCTTTGTATATCAGCGGCCAGTTCTACTGCGTGGATTAAAATTGGACATCAACTAACAAAAACTTTTCCCCTTAACCTAACCTACAAGCCGTGACCTTACCTACTTACCTAATGGGGGGGGGGGCTAACATCTATGTTATCCGTAATAAAACATACAGGTGGCCGCTATCATACATACAACCACAGCCCGCTACACACTACACACGTAAATAAGGTTGGACCCTTTAAATTAGGACATGTCTCTATGATTTAATAAATGAGATTTAACTTTTTTTCCCCGGATCAGTGTCCGCCAATCTACAAACTCCCTGTGGTTTATGGTTACTAAAACTGCAAATAAAAATATATTAATGGCCAAAATTTATTATAATATATTGGTTAAGTTATATGCAAACAGAAAGTAAAAGGTTCAAGTAGAAATAAATAAAAGTTAAATGTTGAACCTACGAAGTTATCAGGTTACGATTTTCGCAAGATCTGTCTAGTAGCACTAACTGTTATGTCGTAGTCTCTGTAACGGCCCCTCTTCTGTGGGTTTCTTAGATAAGGTTTTTGACATTTTTTTTTACTGTTGGTTTAGAGTTCATTTAGTATCTATTTTGGTTAAGAGTTCTTTATGTTGTCAATTGAAAACTAATAATAGGTTAAGGATAATAACACTATATTTTGAAGCTAACTCAAAAAGGTTTGAAAATACAGCAATGGTATTAATAGCAGATTTTACTTCAGTATCTGGATGGCAAGACAATTGGGAATAAGTGCTGAACAGCAAATTATTAAGTGTATAAAGAATAAACTGTTAAATACATTAAATGTAAATATTATTGGATATAAGAATCATTTTAAAAATATTTTCACTGACAGTATGTTTGTAACTTAAAAACATATTCAGAAAAATAATAAAATAAAATTGTAATTTTTTCATATTATAATAGATATTATAATGTATATACAAAAATGTTAAATAAAATTTGTAAAGGAATATTTCTTTATAAAAGCCAAAAAAATATATGTTAAAAAAAAGTAATTGTATTTTCATAATAAAAGATTAAAAAAAGTTCTTTTCTGGCTTTCGATAATTATCAATTAGTAATATTTGATGATATTCTTGTAATAATACATATTTTCCCCTTTTTTCTATCTCAAAAACAAATAATAAATAACAATTTGTTACAATATGTAGATAGAAAACAATATAAAAAAATTAAAATAAACAGGTCGAAAAGGTAATTCCAATTTGAGAATTTAATTAACTAATAACCATATCACATATTGGTAACCATACTCAATTTCTTTTAATGAGGCGCATTTGCACTGACTTGCAGCGGTGCCCTTTTAATTATCTTGTCCAACCAATCAGCGATCAGGAAACTTTTCCGAAATTTTATGCATCGTGTAAATTCTTAAACAAATGATTTTAGTACACATACTTCACATAAGAGCTAACGCGAAACAGTTTTCTGTTGATTGAGAATGATCCTTAAGTTCCACGTACTTCTCTGATATTGGCAAGCGTTTAAAGGCCACTCATGAATGGCAATTTATCTGCAAGTCAGCAGTTAAAGTATGCGTGCGGTAGTGACCAACGTGAAGTTTTTCTCTGGAGATACCCGCAGTTAGAAAAATTGCTTCTTCACGTGTGTGTGTGTATGTATGTATGTATGTATGTATGTATGTATGTATGTATATATATATATACATACATATATATATATATATATATATATATACAGTATATATATATATATATATATATATATATATATATATATATATATATATATACATACATATATATATATATATATATATATATATATATATATATATATATATATATAGAGAGAGAGAGAGAGAGAGAGAGAGAGAGAGAGAGAGAGAGAGAGAGAGAGAGAGAGAGAGATTTAGATAGCTAGGTAGACATGCACTGTATGTGTTTGTCACGCACAAAGCTGTCATCCTTTTCACTAATAATAATAATAATAATAATAATAATAATAATAATAATAATAATAATAATAATAAGACTATCTAATCCAACACCTCCTCCTCCTGCCCCATCCCCCCTTCAGAGAGACACTAAAGTAATGGAAATCTTTTCTGTTAACTGAATCAATTACTGCAAGTTACTGGACTTGAAATACGATGCAGCCCAAGACTGAGCGAGAATTATGGCACTGGAATTGGAATTCTGGAAAGTGTACGCAGTGCATACGCACACACGTGCAGGCACGTGCAAGTAAGAGCACGTGATATTTCATCATCATCATCATCATCATCATCATCATCATCATCATCTTCTCCTACGCCTATGGAAGCAAAGGGCCTCGGTTAGATTTCGACAGTCGTCTCGATTTTGAGCTTTTGAAACAATACTTCTCCATTCATCATCTCCTACTTCTCGCTTCATAGTCCTCAGCCATGTTGTCCTTAGCCTTGTGAGCCCAATTAAATGACATTTATATTTACGCACAACACACACACACACACACACACACATATATATATATATATATATATATATATATATATATATATATATATTATATACATATATATATATATATATATATATATATATATATATATATATATATAAGAATATATGTGCAATAATATGTATATATACTTATATACACATTATTTATAAATATACAGAATATATTTCACAATATATAGGAAGGAAGAGAAGACGATGGATTGAAGAACTAAAAAAGTTTACTGGCGTGGACTGGCATAGAAAGACCATACAGAGACAAAAGTGAAAAGAAATGTCTGAGGCCTATGTTCTGCAATGGACTAGTAACGGCTGATGATGATGATGATGATGATGATGCTATATCAGACCCATAAGGATATTCATTTAATGATAAATATTTCTGCCCGGCCGAGGATTCGATCCTATGGTCGATAAAAATAATGTCTACTCTTATTTCTATCTTCCATATGTTTGAACCCTTGGTTAGATAGAAAGATTTATTACCTCCGCCAACGAAGTTGGAAGGAGGTTATGTTTTCACCCCTATCTATGTGTTTGTTTGTTTCTGAACACCTTCCTGGTCACAATTTAAATCGTGGAGTAATGAAACTTGCAGGGATTAACTGTTATGCAAAAAGCTAGAATTGATTAAATCTTGCATGGTCAAGGTCAAATGTCAAGGTTACGGTCAAGCAAAATGTCCAATTCACATAATCAACCATAAGGTTGAACATCGTTTTCCCAAAGACTTCAAACTTGGTTCAGATTTGAGTTCATGAAAATCCACGCCAATCAATACATATCAAGGTCAAAGGTCAAGGTTGACGTCACGAAAAAGGTCGAGAAATAAGCTGCCGCGACGGAGGTCTGCGCTCTACTGAGTGCCCCTTTAGTTATTAATGGATTACCCTAAAAGTCTGAGATCACATGGCAGAGATAATTCAATTTTAAACTAAAAGTCTTCAGAGCCTCAGATGTAAGATTAAATGGATCATGTCTTTAAGGAATTGCTGAAGGAAGGATAAGGTATATTTGTGGCTTATTTGAAAGCATGAAAATCACAAGTTTAAAGTTTTAAAGGCCGCTCATGAATAGCAGAAGCAAGGGGCAGCGACAATGACCCATGAAGCAGGAAATTACCCTAGAGACTGACCATATATACATATGATTAGCGCCCAAGCCCCCTCTCCACCCAAGTTACGACCAAGGAGGGTCAGACAATGGCTGCTCATGACTCAGCAGATAGACATATAGGCTCCCCCAAACCGCATATCCTTAGCTCACAAGGATGGCAAGGTTGCAGAGACCAAAGAAACTAACGAGTTTGAGTAGGACTCGAACCCCAGTCTATCGATCACCAGTCAGGGACGTTACCACATACATATACACTGAATATGTGTAAATATCAACTACAAATAGGAATTGATATAGAATTTTAAATTTGGGAAAAAATGTCCATTGAAAATTCTTCTATGGAAAATGCTTTTGGCTGGGCAATGATTCAAGACTCTACCAATGAGCAATAATAATAATAATAATAATAATAATAATAAAGAAGATTCCTATATAATCACCATTAATTTTACGATGGTGATTATCACAGCTAACAAAGAGCTAATTAGCAAATAAAATACTTAATGAAATAAAATCAACATAAGGTCCAGAACACGATTAAAACGCGTCACTCAAAACGTGAAATATCAATTTAATCCTCAACCAACAACGAACAGCGCCACTCCTCGGCCCGTCCAATTCCACCTGACAGCGTTCGAAGGCGAAATGACCGAGCCATTAACAGAAACCAAGTGAAGATTGAAATCAACCCCTCCCCCCTCCCCACCCTCGCTGTTGCAATTGCAACAGGTGTCAGTCTCTCAAACGTTCTTGCAAGGACGTTCTGAGTATGTCAAAGGTCTCCAACACCCTCCATCCCCAATTGCCCGTCATCATTAAAGTTGAGTCGTTCACCTGTGAGAGAGTTAATTGTATTGGGGAGGTGTGTTGTATGAGCTAGATTTGAAACACGTATAGTTTATATGTGTGTATGTATACACACATATACACGTACATATATATGCCATGATCAGCAAAGCTGTATTTGCCAGGGCCACCCATACACCCATACTAGGTTGGTTTGCTGTGAGTGATAAGATAAAAGTTTTCCAGCACAATCTGCTGTAGCCAGAGTGTTTATGAAAAGCTGGCCAAACCCCAGACATCAATAATGACATGTCTGAGGCCTTTGTCCTGCAGTAGACTAGAAACAGCTGTATATGTTGTTGTAGTTATACACACACATACACACACACATATATATATATAAATATATATATAAATATATATATATGTATATATATATATATATATATATATATATATATATATATATATATATATATATATATATATATATATTGAGAGAGAGAGAGAGAGAGAGAGAGAGAGAGAGAGAGAGAGAGAGAGAGAGAGAGAGAGAGAGAGAGAGAGAGAGAGATAATATCCAAATAAGTATAGATACCAGTAATACGAAGACTGACTTAACTTCGGTGCCGTTATAATTATCACCACAATTCTTGGGAAAGACAAATTGACATAACATCCTGTTATTGTCTCTTTAATCATCCACCAACCGGAATATAGATAAAAAGAGAGTAACAGAGTAACAGAGAGGGAGGAGACGGAAGCATTTTTGTTGGAATTTGACATTTATAACAATAATAAGTCCCAAAGTTGGAGTTAACGACTGAGGTTCGAAGTATTCCCTGAGGACACTTAGAGACAGTAGGGCTTGCCCGTCTGATTCTCTGACACTTGCAGATAGAGTACGGCAAGTCCTTCTGATTCCCTAAGGACACCTGGAGACGGAGTAGGGCTTGCCTGCCTGATTCCTCGAGGACACTTGGAGAAAGAATAGGGCTTGCCCATCTGATTCCCTGAGGACACTTGCAGGCAGAGTAGGGTTTGCCCGTCTGATTCCCTGAGGACACTTGGAGACAAGAGTAGCGCTTGTCCGTCTGATTCCCCGAGGACGCTTTGAAACAGAGTAGGGCTTGCCCGTCTGATTCGCTGAGGACACTTGTGGGCAAATACGGCTTGCTCGTCTGATTCGCTGAGGAGACTTAGAGACAGTAGGGCTTGCTCATCTGATTCTCTGAGGACACTTGGAGACATAGTAGGACTTGCCCGTCTGATTCCCTGAGGAACACGGAGAAAAATAGGCCTTGCCTGTCTGAGGAATTCACGTAAGGTAATGATTTTTTTTCACGAAATAGTAGAAAAACATACTCGCTATTATGGTTAGATAGTGAACTAAATGCGACCGTTACCACTTCATTTTAATTCTAAAAGACCTCTAGTTAACCTCTTGGACCTAGAGAATTATCTGGCGAATCCTTTCACTGGTGCATGTGTAGAATCCTCAGCAAAGAACCTCTCTGATTCCTTTTGATGTTGCAGTGTTGAATATACTAGCGTCAGTGTTATAATCCAAGTTCTTCGAATACTGACGATAGAGGTGAATTTACATCAAAGCTGTTTTTCCTTTTTTTCTCTTGAGAAAAGACTCGGGAGGCTACATTCTTTAGTGATAAATGTGAACAAGATATTGGAGTTTCTCTGGGTGATATATATATATATATATATATATATATATATATATATATATATATATATATATATATATATATATATATGTGTGTGTGTGTGTGTATGTACACACACACACACACACACACACACACACACACATATATATATATATATATATATATATATATATATATATATATATATATATATACTGTATATATATATATACACAGTATACATAAATATATGAGCTATAAAATACACATTCCTGTGAATACGATACTAGAAAACATTCACGAAATTTAAATTAATCTTTACATATATACAAGTATATATATATATATATATATATATATATATATATATATATATATATATATATATATATACAGGTATATATATATATACCTCTTATAATGGTTAGTGTTTACTTGACCCCATTTATACAGTAGAAAACGTGTGAACTTTGGATAAAATTAAACAAGCCTAAACGTCTATTTGTCAAGATCTCCTTTAGGTTTTAGATTTCATTATATGGATGATTAATTCTGAAAAGGATTGTAACATGTGCTTTTATTCCAGACAATTCCCAACAAAGAGTTTCAGTGAATCTCGGGTTCAGCTGAAACACTTGAAACTTTAGTTGAATCAGTGAAACTTCAAAAAATTCAAACTTGCATCAAATGTTTTTATGTTGCGCAAGCTGACATTAGTTTTTTATAGTTTACATATGAAATATCTGTTCTAATGTTACTGTTTTTAAAACATTTGATCTAAATTGTTCATTACTTCTTATATCGTTTATTTCCTGATTTCCTTTTTTCACTGGGGTATTTTTCCCTGTTGGAGCCCTTGAGCTTACAGCATCTTGGTTTTCCAACTGGGGTTGTAGGTTAGCTAATAATAATAATAATAATAATAATAATAATAATAATAATAATAATAATAATAATAATAACTGGGTAAATCATGATCAGCTTCACTTCAAGCACTGGGGTCCACAGTTTGAATGGAATTAGCTCTTGGTAAGAAGGAAGAATTATTCGTGATGCTCATATAGGTACAGTTGGCTTTATTAATTTTGGTACGTCCCGCGATAGGCCAAGAAGACGTCTGACAGCTGTACAGTGTAGCAGGTAACGCTGTGTTTAGCAAAAGAGAAACTGTTGGCAACGCTGCCTGTAAAACTAAGTCGTTGAGCTTGTAAGCACACGATCAGTAGCATTTTTATTAATATTATAAAGTTCTGTATAAAAAACTGTGGTTATTTGTTTAATAGCACTTCATAAAATGGCTAAAAATTGCTCTTGATCACGTGTTTACAGTGATTTTGTTTTACAAGCAGAGACAAACAAAGCCATTCCAACACCTAAAATCATAACAGACACCTCACGCGTCTCAAACTGTCGACCTATCACGCCAGGACTCCTCGCTGCTGGGAGGAAGGACACTGTCACGCTGGTGACTGGTACACCACACAAACATACGCTACTGGGGTCTAAGCAATGTCAGGCAGGGCAGCCGATCAGGACTACTAAATGAAGGCAACAGTGCTTACCCCATACAAATGGGAAAAACATGTCAACAGAAGAAGATGCCAAACATTCCTCTTTTGCTAAACGAAGCGTTACCTGCTACAATGTCCGGCTGTCAGACGTCTCCTTGGCCTAGTGTGGAATGTATTAGAATTAATGAAGCCAACTGTACAGTTCAACATAGGGAAGGCTGGCACACATCGTTCTGAGGAAATGCACCCAGCCACACCTTTTCTGCGCGGAGAGTTCCTGCATTTAGCCCCTGCCCACCACCTCTGATATCTCACTCTATACTAGTCATATGGTCACTCGCCGGGAAGTAAAAGTGTCACAGGGTGCATTTCCCTGTAGCGAGGTTTACCAGGAACTACTGTGTCCTGCTGTACTTGTTGCTTTTTGTAATTTTTAAAAGATAAATAACAATGTAAATGAATTCTAGTACTATACGAGTAATTGCTGTTATTTATCTATAAAGAAGTCAAGGATTGGAAGTTATAATAAACTAACACAATTTTTTTTTTTTTTTTTTTTGCAGAATTTGCTTGCAAAGATTGAGATTCTTTATGAACTGAGTCACTATCAGATGCTGCTCTTATCATCCATGAATTTCTTAAAGTTAGCATACGTACTGCTGGTGTGTACAATCACAACCTCAGGAAAACAAGATGAAACAACAATGTCGGCAGACACTACATCAACATATGGAGATTCCGAATTGTCCTCTACACAACACCACATCTCTGATGAAATTCTACTGGGTTTTCCATCAGTAACTTCTTCACAAAATGGAAGAGAGGTTTCTGCACAAGGGACAACAGGGAACGCAGAAAGAGCCAAAACCAACACCACTGAACAGGAGTCAGGTGAAGAAACGGGAAACAATCAGGGAGATCACATAACCTTGTCTAAAACAGTAGTCAGTGTTGTTTTAGTCCTTCTGTTGTCGACATCAGTTCTACACTTTGTTTTCATCTTACATTATTGTATGAAAATCTGGTACTGCTGCTGCACCCAAGAGGTTGAGAGTGATGTTGACTACTCTCAAATGTCGGTGTTCGGCCTCAGAGACTTAAGTAACCGAAGTTCTCTGAATAAAGCCAGCATCAATTTACGCAACAAGGGAAACAAGCTGGATGTTGATGCCGAAACCGCCTTTCCGAATTACTCTTACCGTTGCAACAGCAACTATAACGATGGGTTTCTCAACCTTGACAATGCCATTAACAAAGGAAGACACAGCAAACGGATTTCCTTCGTCAACGAAAATGAACAATGTAGAAAACAAAGCCAAACTAGGTCCCTCATTAACTCACCTTCGAAAAAGGAAACAGCTGCTGAAGTACATCCAGAGAGAGACGATATATCAGACAAATGTTCTATGATTGTACCAAGTATCCAAATGAATTCTCCAGAAGAACAAGCTAAAGGAATTGGCACATCCAGTTCAGACACAGAGAGCGTGGAAAACCCATCTCCAGTAATATCTTCAAAGAAATGTGCCTTGCCCTTCAACGACCAGGTCATGGGCAGTGACAACGAAATTGCTAGTAGAAGCACCATTCCAATAAAGTGCCCGGTGAACATGGAAGATTCGGGAGTGTCTTTGAGTCTAAGAGAATTAAATTCAATGAAGAAACAGTTAGAGAAGCACATGGAAGGATCATCAGAAGTAGAGGAGAGAAAACCAGGATTGTCTGGCGAGCGCCAAAACTCGACATTAGTGGTAAACGCTTCCAAGAGGGCAGTAAGCGCAGGGTACTCAATGCACCTCACAGAGGAGCGTGATAGGCATAAGCGACAACAATTAGAGGCCCGTAGGTTTAGTTCTTTTGAGCCCAGCATTCGTGCAAACTACCAGAGCCCCCTCCAGATTCCATCCTACATGAACAAAGCTGCAGGGGAAAACAAACGGCACTATTTTTTGCACTGCGGAGGTCCTGAGACGTCCGTGTAGTGGTGGACACCTTTGATGCAGTAGACGCAACGGATTTTCTGTGCAACTTGGAAACGATTACCAATGATGAAAATTAGTGTATTAATTGGTAATATTGGCAATGTTGCAACTATTAATGCTGCAACATCATACAATAGATCTATCTTTAGTTTACCAATTGTTAAATATTGTTTGCAGTTGGCTGAAAATACTGAAGTGTTTCATACCCAATATTTTCAGCTATGATTTTATTGTCTGAGGAACTCAATACTGAAGTTAGTTGTAAGAAAGTACAGGACATGTTTATCATCATCATTATTATTATTATAGAGCCACCAGGTAGAAGGGGGAGAGGAAGGCTTAATACAAGGATTCAGTAGATAGAATAGATGGAGACAGATGATCAGCTGTTTTTACAAGCAATAACACATATTGATTACAGTTCATTCTTTGATGGGATTGTTAAAAAAATCTTCTTATCGTTTGTAATATGAGCCTCGTCAGATGACAGTATCTGCTGATACAAAACATTAGCAAATGTACCTTGCATTGAATTTGAATTATTCTTGATTTGTGTTTTGAGATTAAACCAGATTCTCTATAAATGCTTGTCAAAGATGAAGAAGATTCAAAGCCAGAGTTTGTTTTGATTGCAACAAAGACACGTTATACAATAGACTTTGTTTTGATTGCAACAAGGAGACATTTTACAATAAACTTTGTTGTGCTTGCAATAAGAAGACATTTTACAATAGACTTGTTTTGATTGCAACAAGAACACATAAAATAGACTTTGTTTTAACTGCAACATGGACACATTATACAATAGACGTTGTTTTGATTGCAATAAGGACACATTATACAATAGACTTTGTTTCTCTTGCAACAAAGACACATTTTACCATTGTCTGAATTATATTTAGGACATAAACCTAATTCATTGTACTCAGTATTTTTCTTAATCCTATTATCATTTAATATTGATGCTTGGTATGAATATTTCCTGAAGTTTACTTTTGCTTTAGGTAATGCTTGTATTGACTATAAATAAAAAAAATAACCGAGATTGAAAATTAACTACCCCAAAATATGGACCAGTGTGTGTGATTGGAAGGTGACTGAAGGTGGTGGAGGGTGAATAAAGGTGACTGAGAGTGACTGAAGGTCACTGAAAGTGATGGAAGGTGACTGAAAGTAACTGAAGGTGACGGAAGGTGACTGAGGGTGATGGAAGGTGACAGAAGGTGACTGAAGGTGATGGAAGGAGACTGAAGGGGACTGAAGGTGATGGAAGGTGACTGAAGGTGACTGGAAGTGACTGATGGTGATGGAAGGTGACTGAAGGTGATAGAAGGCGATGGAAGGTGACTGAAGGTGATGGAAGAGGACTGAAAGTGACTGAAGGTGATGGAAGGTGATGAAAGGTGACTGAAGGTGATGGAAGGTGACTGAAGGTGACTAAAAGTGACTGAAAGTGAAGGAAGGTGACTGAGGGTGATGGAAGGTGGCTGAAGGTGATGGAAGGTGACTGAAAGGTGATTGAAGGTGACTGGAAGTGACTGATGGTGATGGAAGGTGACTAAAGGTGATAGAAGGCGATGGAAGGTGACTGAAGGTGATGGAAGAGGACTGAAAGTGACTGAAGGTGATGGAAGGTGATGTAAGGTGACTGAAGGTGATGGAAGGTGACTGAAGGTGACTGAAAGTGAAGGAAGGTGACTGAGGGTGATGGAAGGTGGCTGAAGGTGATGGAAGGTGACTGAAAGGTGATGGAAGGTGACTGAAGGTGATGGAAGGTGACTGAAGGTCATGGAAGGTGACTGGAAGTGACTTATGGTGATGGTAGGTGACTGAAGGCGATGGAAGGTGACTGAAGATTATGTAAGGTGACTGAAAGTGATGGAAGGTGACTGAAGGGAGATGGAAGGTGACTGCAGTTGACAGAAGCTGATGGAAGGTGACTGAAGGTGATGGAAGGTGACTGAATCTGATGGAAGATGACTGAAGGTGATGGAAAGTGACTGAAGGTGATGGAACGTGACTGAAAGTGACTGAAGATGATGGAAGGTAACTGAAGGTGATGGAAGGTGACTGAAGACGATGGAAGGTGACTGAAGGTGACTGATGGTGATGGAAGGTGACTGAATGCGACTGAAGGTGACTGTATGTGTGTGTGTGTGTGTGAGTGTGTGTGTGTGTATGAGTGTAAGTGTAAAAAAAACACAAGAAAAATGAAAATACAGAGTGAATACTGACTAGTTTCGTCTTACTTCTTCAAGAGACAACACTAGCCGGATTCACACTATATATTACTTTTTCATGTGGATTTTTGACCATTAGCATTAGGTTTTCCTGTAATTTTATGCACAAACATACATACATACATACATACACACACACACACACACACACACATATATATATATATATATATATATATATATATATATAAATATATATACATATATATATATCCTCGTCATTGTACTTTCTGTCTGAAAGTTTGTTTGTGAGTGCGTAAATTTGTGTGTGTGTTGTTTCCTTGTTTAGAGAAACGTCACATCCTGGTAAACTGAAAGATAAGCAAAGGGGAAGAGAGAGAGAGAGAGAGAGAGAGAGAGAGAGAGAGAGAGAGAGAGAGAGAGAGTAAACACCTTTCAATATTGACTAATTATGCTTTACACATTTATATGAAAGGGCTGCTCACTTGTTGAATTCAAATAAATGGCGTCGCACTATCGAGGGTTTCAAATTATTAACTCTTCTTATGAAAATAATTTCTGTTGTCATTTAAATACTCTTCAGCCTTTGATATATAGATTT
Source organism: Palaemon carinicauda (assembly GCF_036898095.1). Taxonomy (NCBI): domain Eukaryota; kingdom Metazoa; phylum Arthropoda; class Malacostraca; order Decapoda; family Palaemonidae; genus Palaemon; species Palaemon carinicauda. The sequence goes on along the minus strand of NC_090766.1, from coordinate 33,933,279 downwards.
AGTGAAAACTATATTTTTTTATGAATAATTTTGATGAATTTGCTTCCTTAAATTATCTATTACCGTTCAATTGATGAATAATTTAAGTCTGTATATTTTTTATGATTAATTTTGATAAATTCTTCTTCCTCAAATTATTCATTCCCGTTCAATTAATGAATAATTTAAGTCTGTATATTTGTTATCATTAATTTTGATAAATTTTTCTTCCTTAAATTATCTATTGCCGTTCAATTAATGAACAATTTAAGTCTAGATTATTTTATGAATTATTTTGATAAAGTTTTCTTCCTTAAATTATTCACTGCCGTTCGATTAATGAATAATTAAAGTCCTAAATAACGAAAATAAAAATTTAGAACTCTTCAATAAGAGTACAAAAAGCTAACAAATGAGTGTAATTTATTTCTAAAAATCTATATAAGCAATATATATATATATATATATATATATATATATATGTGTGTGTGTGTATGAGTGTATATATACATATCTATATGTCTATATATATATATATATATATATATATATATATATATATATATATATATATATATATATATATCTTTCCCGTCACGCTAAGTGGCACTGCCAAAAGTATGACTACTCGGTGTCTCGGAAACCCCAACTGCCGTGTTGTAGTTAGGAAAAGGGGGAGGAGGTGGGAAGGGTTGAATAATGTCAGCGGACATTATTGACGGGTCGCGTGCACTAAGAAGAAGAAGAAGAAGAAGAAGAGGTTTGTGTGTGTGCGTGTGTGTGTGTGTGTGTGTGTGTGTGTGTGTGTGTGTGTGTGAGCTCTACTACGTGATTGACGCGAAGGGAAAATCCAATAGATAATGACTTCTCAGAGGCAAATCATTAGCAACTTCTGTGCACTTCTGCTGTGGTTGAGAGCGTTGGTTGATTAGGGAGTCGTCTGGTACTTTCACGGTTAGGTGCACATGTGTGCACTGGTGTCACGTAGTTAATGAAAACCATTGGGACACTTTCACAGTGATTCGCACATGTTCAGTGATGGGACGCTAATAAGGTATGGGTGAGGTTTTAACACTTCCACGGTTGTATACACATTTGAAGATATAATTTATGAAAAATGTTTGGGCGTTTGGTGGTAACACTGTTATTCGTACGTGTGTTCAAAGCAGGTGTGACCACCTTTAGCAGATGTGCACACATTTAACAACAACAACAATAATAAGAATAGGGAAGTGGGGAATATGGGGAAAGGAAGAGTACCCCTGGATACAATCCAGTTTATAGCTCAAAGGCAGGTACTCGGGATGGGAAAGATTTAGGAAATAGGGAGAAAGAGAAGTACAGGAGAAGAATAAAAGAGAGGGGCAGACCCTCTTGCGATATTAGGAAATTGGTATTATTATATTGATACTTTGCACACAATACACACATTTAACAGATGTGCAAACTTGTAGCAAATGTGCTCACGTTTAGCAGATGTGCTCATGTCCAGCACATGTGCTCATGTCCAGCACATGTGCACACATTTAGAAGATGTGCACACGTTTAGGAGATTTTCTCATGTCCAGCACATGTGCACACATTTAGAAGATGTGCACACGTTTAGCAGATGTGCTCATGTCCATCACATGTGCACAGGTTTAGATGTGCACCAGGATGAAACATATTTTGATCTTTTACATCAAGGGAGGGAAATCCAAGTTTGATTATATAAATAAAAGAATTTACACACACACACACACACACACACACACACACACACACACATATATATATATATATATATATATATATATATATATACATAATCTAGTTTCCTTGGCATTTCACAGTCTGTGACCTGTGACTCTAGCTGGTGCAACGTCAGTTAACCTACCAGTCAATCAATTACTAAGAAAACACAAAAGGGACTAAATTTGATTTCATAAAACTCGAGCTTCAATTGAATATGAAAAGAAAGGCCTGGAATAAAAGGCCATAAAACAGCAAAACAACTATATACAAAAACATTCGCTATAACAGAATTGCAATAATTAGATTTTGAAAGTGTAGAATCAGATAGAATATTTGAAAAAAGGGGGAATCTAGAATTCGACCTTATGTTAAGTAAAGTCTTAAAATGGTAATAATTCTCCAGTCTCTAAGAAATGACGCCAATGTTCAGACAAGTTTGCAAGTACTTTGCATTTACCAGTACATCAAGTACATCATGTATCTATGCATTTTCTTGTTAAAAGAGTCTGCAACCGTCAAACGAGGGGTTCATTGTCCTTAGATTTGTTTAGGCGTTATAAAATGGGTGTCGTTTTGTATAATATAGTTTCCAACTAATTTACTCTCATAAGGGTCTCATGTTTAAAGGTCGTTCATGAATGGCAGAGGCGAGGGACATTGACAATGCCACTAAGCATAAATACAAATGAAAAGCACCCAAGCTAGGACCAGGGAGGGCCAGGCAATGGCTGCCGATAGTTCAACAGGTAGAATAATAGGCTCCCCAAAAATACCCATCCTTATCTCACAAGGATGACAAGGTTGCAGACACTACAAGAAACTATCGAGTATGAACTACCTCGAACACCAGTCCTGCAGATCGCCATGCAGGGACGTTACCAATAGCCTACCACAAACCTAATCCTGCTAATGATATTCAGTTTCTGATTTCAGTTTTGAAACCACCACATTGATAAAACGGAGGAATGGGTGAAGGGAAATATTGAAATTGAAGAAAAATAAAAAATTCTCAGTCTGTTGTCTTTTCTCACAGAAGATAACAAATAGACGAAAAGTTTCCATGATAAGAAAACGTGGTGATCAGGGGGGGGGGGGGGGGATTGGAGCCTTGGGTGGAGGAGTCGCTTTCATGACACTCGAATGTAAACAATGGATTCAAAAGATAGGCAGGTTTGAACGAAACTTTACCTCAAAGTTTAAACGAAGTGTGTGTGTGAGA
>NC_090766.1:33922847-33925347 GCF_036898095.1 Palaemon carinicauda | reverse complement strand
CTTATGTTACCGGGAACTTTGCGCAAAGAAAAGGTTATGAAATATGTTTTTCTCTCATTTAGGGTCAATTTATTCGATAGTAACCAATTTTTAACATTACTTAAGTTAGCAGTTAAAGAATTACAAAGAGAATAAATATTTTTATGACAAAGATGGAGCATGGTGTCATCGGCAAAAAGTATGGAGTTTAATCTGCCAACTGAGCGAGGTAAATCATTAATATAGATGAGGAAAAATAACGGTCCTAAGACTGATCCCTGAGGAACACCTATTTTGACACCCATAATCTAAGATGACCATCGTGGGTGACAAATTGATTTCGATTTGTTAGGTAGGATTGGAGTAAGAGTAGTGCATTGCCTCGTATACCACAATGTTCCAGCTTTTGAAGTAGTATATCATGAGACACAGTATCAAAGGCTTTGCTCAAATCCAAAAAAAACTGCACCAAGGTATTCATTTTTATTCATTGCATTATAGATATTTTCAATAAGGTCATGAACGGCATCACTAGTAATTACTCCTCGTAAGAACCCATATTGACACGTAGAGAAGATGTTACAACTATTGAAGAAAGAGTAAAGTCGACTATACAATAGTTTTTCAAATATTTTAGTCAACAAAGGAAGGCAGCTAATTGGTCTATAGTTATTAACATCTGGTATGTCACCAGATTTGTGTAACACAGTCATTCACGCAATTTCAAAATGTCAGGATAAATACCAGCATCTAAACAACGGTTGAATAGCATAGATATAGGAAAGGCAAGTAAGTTAGCATTGTTCTTATATAATCTTGTAGGAGGAGAATGAATATTTGCTTTTTTGTTTTTCAGTTTTGTATAATGTTTATCACTTCAAATGGAGATGAAGGGGTCAAACAAATAGACTGCTGATTTGAGGGAGGCAAATAAGTATGAAAATCTAGGTTAATATTTTGAGGTAAAGCATCCCTTAGACTAGAGTAACGCCTATTGTAGAGAAATGAAGATTAAAAGCATTTGCAATTTGTTTAGTGTCAGTAATGGTTTCCCCGTTTCGAATCACTTTTCTGAGTGAGCTACTCTTTTTTTCTGCCCGGCCTAAGTGACGAGTTGATTAAGTCCCAAGATTTTTTGGCATCTACGGAGTTGGTCATAAGTACTCTCAAAATAGTTTTTCTTTGCCTTGCATATTAATGTACATAACAGATTACAATAGTTGTACCGTTGGCTACTATAATTACCCAATTTCATTCTTCGATACAGATTATGTTTAATATTAATTGATTTAAGAAGTCCTTTGGAAATCCATCTATTCATCAATCTTTTAACACTAACAGATTTTGTTTTTAGGGGAAAACACTCATTGAAGAAACTGCCAATCTTGTCACTGAAAGAGAACACACCTACTGTACGTGAGGATTTAAGGAGGCGTGACCATATTCTGCTGACCAGTCTCTACCCCGGAGTAGTTCTGTAAGTTTTCTATCATTTACTTCGCTCATGCCTCTAAATTGAATTCACACACACACACACACACACACACACACATATATATATATATATATATATATATATATATATATATATATATATATATATATATATATATATTAGGAGTTGGTGCTTCTTTTAATGAAGTAATGCCCAAGGAACCTTTTGTAACGTCTATAGTGATTCCCGTAATTTGTAGTAATAGCCGTACTACCACAGAGCTTAATATATCAATTAAAATCTCTCTCTCTCTCTCTCTCTCTCTCTCTCTCTCTCTCTCGGTGGCCCAAAAAATTTGTCCAGTATTGTTCGTGTTTCAATAGTATTGTAGTTTGTTGTAAACAGATGGGTTAAACAGTGTCCAATTGTTCTTACTCGACAACTAGTCTGTGAAAACACTATAGACCTATACACGGTCTAGGTATAGAGGTATACGGTAGTGTACCTGGACCGAGGACCTGTATACAGGTTTACAGTACTGTACCTGGACCGAAGACCTGTAGGCTACAGTGTAGAGGAGCATTGGCAGGTCGGCGACTACAGCCGGAGAAGTAGTTGAGATGCAAATTTAGAGTATGAGTGATCTGTACTCTAGAGATTAACAAGAGATAGCCATGTACAATTTTTATGGTATTATGTGAAAGCCTCCGCCTCCCTATTTACAATTCTTCTCTCTTAAAGGGTAGGTAGTAGATTGACCAGGGCACCAGCCACCCGTTGAGATACTACCGCTAGAGAGTTATTGGGTCCATTAACTGGCCGGACAGTACTACATTGGATCCCTCTCTCTGGTTACGGTTCATTTTGTCTTTGCCTACACATACACCGAATAGTCTCGCCTATTCTTTCCACATTCTCCTCTGTCCTCACACACCTGACAACACTGGGAATATCAAAAATTTTTCTTTGCACAAGAGATTAACTACTGCACTGTAATAGTTCAGTGGCCACTTTCCTCTTGGTAGGGGTAGAAGAGACTCTTTAGCTATGGTAAGCAGCTTTTCTAGAAGGAGACTCCAAAATCAA
>NC_090766.1:33920201-33922347 GCF_036898095.1 Palaemon carinicauda | reverse complement strand
ATCATGGAAACTTTTCCTCTATTTGTTATCTTTCTGTGAGAAAAGACAACAGACTGAGATTTTTTTATTTTTCTTCAATTTCAGTATTTCCCTTCACCCATTCCTCTGTTTTATCAACGTGGTGGTTTCAAAACTGAAATCAGAAACTGAATATCATTAGCAGGATTAGGTTTGTGGTAGGCTATTGGTAGCGTCCCTGCATGGCGATTTGCAGGACTGGTGTTCGAGGTAGCTCATACTCGATAGTTTCTTGTAGTGTTTGCAACCTTGTCATCCTTGTGAGATAAGGGATGGGTATTTTGGGGGAGCCTATTATTCTACCTGTTGAACTACCGGCAGCCATTGCCTGGCTCTCCTGGTCTTAGCTTGGGTGCTTTTCATTTGTATATATGGTCAGTGGCATTGTCACTGTCCCTCGCCTCTGCCATTCATGAACGACCTTTAAACATTAGACCCTTATGAGAGTAAATTAGTTGGAAACTATATTATGCAAAACGCATTCTGTACGCATAGGACACAAATTTTTGTAACAGAAAAAAATCTATGGACAATTTTTTTAACAGAAAAAAATCTACGGACAATTGATGGTTGCAGACTTTTTTTTTTTTTTTTTTTTTTTAACAAGAAAATACATAGATACATATGTACTAGATGTACCGGTAAATACATAGTACTTGCAAACTTGTCTGAACATTGGCGTCATTTCTTAGAGACTGGAGAATTATTACCATTTCAAGACTTTACTTAACATAAGGTCGAATTCTACATTCCCCTTTTTTCAAATATTCTATCTGATTCTACACTTTCAAAATCTAATTATTGTTATTCTGTTATAGCGAATGTTTTTGTATATACCGTAGTTGTTTTGCTGTTTTATGGCCTTTTATTCCAGGCCTTTCTTTTCATATTCAATTGAAGCTCGAGTTTTATGAAATCAAATTTAGTCCCTTTTGTGTTTTCCTAGTAACTGATTGACTGGTAGGTTAACTGTCGTTGCACCAGCTAGAGTCACAGGTCACAGACTGTGAAATGCCAAGGAAACTAAATTATTTATATATATATAGATATATATATATATATATATATATATATATATATATATATATATATATATATATATATATATATATATATATATATGTGTGTGTGTGTGTGTGTGTGTGTGTGTGTGTGTGTAAATTCTTTTATTTATATAATCAAACTTGGATTTCCCTCCCTTGATGTAAAAGATCAAAATATGTTTCATCCTGGTGCACATCTAAACCTGTGCACATGTGCTGGACATGAGCACATCTGCTAAACGTGTGCACATCTTCTAAATGTGTGCACATGTGCTGGACATGAGTACATGTGTTGGACAATGAGCACATCTGCTAAACGTGAGCACATTTTCTACAAATTTGCACATCCGGTTAAATGCGTGTATTGTGTGCAAAGTATCAATATGATAATACCAACTTCCTAATATCGCAAGAGGGTCTGTCCCTCTCTTTTATTCTTCTGCTGTACTTCTCTTTCTCCCTATTTCCTAAATCTTTCCCATCCCGAGTACCTGCCTTTGGGCTATAAACTGGATTGTATCCAGGGGTACTCTCCCTTTCCCCATATTCCCCACTTCCCTATTCTTATTATTGTTGTTGTTGTTAAATGTGTGCACATCTGCTAAAGGTGGTCACACCTGCTTTGTACACACGTGCGAATAACAGTGTTACCACCAAACGCCCAAACATTTTCATAAATTATATCTTCACACGTGTATACAACCGTGAAAGTGTTAAAACCCCCACCCATACCTTATTAGCGTCCCATCACTGAACATGTGCGAATCACTGTGAAAGTGCCCCAATGGTTTTCATTATCTACGTGACACCAGTGCACACATGTGCACGTAACCGTGAAAGTACCAGACGACTCCCTAATCAACCAACGCTCTCAACCACAGCAGAAGTGCACAGAAGTTGCTAATGATTTGCCTCTGAGAAGTCATTATCTATTGAATTTTCCCTTCGCGTCAATCATGTAGTAGAGCTCACACACAAACACACACACACACACACAAACTTCTTCTTCTTCTTCTTCTTCTTCTTCTTCTTCTTCATAGTGCACGCGACCCGTCAATAATGTCCGCTGACATTATTCAACCCTT
>NC_090766.1:33915201-33917701 GCF_036898095.1 Palaemon carinicauda | reverse complement strand
AGAGAAACAAAGTCTATTGTATAATGTGTCCTTGTTGCAATCAATACAAATTCTTTTGTAAAATGCCTTTGTTGCAATCAAAACAAAGTCTATTGTATAATGTGTCCCCTGTTGCAATAAAAACAAAGTCTATTGTATAATGTGTCCTTGTTGCAATCAAAACAAAGTCTATTGTATAATGTGTCCTTGTTGCAATCAAAGCAAAGTCTGTTGTATAATGTGTCCTTGTTGCAATCAAAACAAAGTCTATTGTATAATGTGTCCATGTTGCAGTCAAAACAAAATGTATTGTATAATGTGTCCCTGATGCAATTAAAACAAAGTCTTTTGTATAATGTGTCCTTGTTGCAATCAAAACAAAGTCTGTTGTATAATGTGTCCTTGTTGCAATCAAAACAAAGTCTATTGTATAATATGTCCATGTTGCAGTCAAAACAAAGTCTATCTTATGTGTTCTTGTTGCAATCAAAACAAGTCTATTGTAGAATGTCTTCTTATTGCAAGCACAACAAAGTTTATTGTAAAATGTCTCCTTGTTGCAATCAAAACAAGTCTATTGTAAAATGTCTTCTTATTGCAAGCACAACAAAGTTTATTGTAAAATGTCTCCTGGTTGCAATCAAAACAAAGTCTATTGTATAACGTGTCTTTGTTGCAGTCAAAACAAATTCTGGCTTTGAATCTTCTTCATCTTTGACAAGAATTTATAGAGAATCTGATTTAATCTCAAAACACAAATCAAGAATAATTCAAATTCAATGCAAGGTACATTTGCTAATGTTTTGTATCAGCAGATACTGTCATCTGACAAGGCTCATATTACAAACGATAAGAAGAGTTTTGTAACAATCCCATCAAAGAATGAACTGTAATCAATATGTGTTATTGCTTGTAAAAACAGCTGATCATCTGTGTCCATCTATTCTATCTACTGAATCCTTTTATTAAGCCTTCCTCTCCCCCTTCTACCTGGTGGCTCTATAATAATAATAATAATAATAATAATAATAATAATAATAATAATAATAATAATAATAAACATGTCCTGTACTTTCTTACATCTAACTTCAGTATTGAGTTCCTCAGACTATAAAATCATAGCTGAAAATATTGGGTATGAAACACTTCAGTATTTTCAGCCAACTGCAAACAATATTTAACTATTGGTAAACTAAAGATAGATCTATTGTAAGATGTTGCAGCATTAATAGTTGCAACATTGCCAATATTACCTATTAATACACTAATTTTCATCATTGGTAATCGTTTCCAAGTTGCACAGAAAATCCGTTGCGTCTACTGCATCAAAGGTGTGCACCACTACACGGACGTCTCAGGACCTCCGCAGTGCAAAAAATAGTGCCGTTTGTTTTCCCCTGCAGCTTTGTTCATGTAGGATGGAATCTGGAGGTGGCTCTGATAGTTTGCACGAATACTGGGCTCAAAAGAACTAAACCTACGGGCCTCTAATTGTTGTCGCTTATGCCTATCACGCTCCTCTGTGAGGTGCATTGAGTACCCTGCGCTTACTGCCCTCTTGGAAGCGTTTACCACTAATGTCGAGTTTTGGCGCTCGCCAGACAATCCTGGTTTTCTCTTCTCTACTTCTGATGGTCCTTCCATGTGCTTCTCTAACTGTTTCTTCATTGAATTTAATTCTCTTAGACTCAAGGACACTCCCGAATCTTCCATGTTCACCGGGTACTTTATTGGAATGGTGCTTCTACTAGCAATTTCGTTGTCACTGCCCATGACCTGGTCGTTGAAGGGCAAGGCACATTTCTTTGAAGATATTACTTGAGATGGGGTTTCCACGCTCTCTGTGTCTGAACTGGATGTGCCAATGCCTGTACCTTGTTCTTCTGGAGAATTCATTTGGATACTTGGTACAATCATAGAACATTTGTCTGATATATCGTCTCTCTCTGGATGTACTTCAGCAGCTGTTTCCTTTTTTGAAGGTGAGTTAATGAGGGACCTAGTTTGGCTTTGTTTTCTACATTGTTCATTTTCATTGACAAAGGAAATCCGTTTGCTGTGTCTTCCTTTGTTAATGGCATTGTCAAGGTTGAGAAACCCATCGTTATAGTTGCTGTTGCAACGGTAAGAGTAATTCTGAAAGGTGGTTTCGGCATCAACATCCAACTTGTTTCCCTTGTTGCGTAATTTGATGCTGGCTTTATTCAGAGAACTTCGGTTGCTTAAGTCTGTGAGGCCGAACACTGACATTTGAGAGTAGTCAACATTACTCTCAACCTCTTGGGTGCAGCAGCAGTACCAGATTTTCATGCAATAATGTAAGATGAAAACAAAGTGTAGAACTGATGTCGACAGCAGAAGGACTAAAACAACACTGACTACTGTTTTAGACAAGGTTATGTGATCTCCCTGATTGTTTCCCGTTTCTTCACCTGACTCCTGTTCAGTGGTGTTGGTTTTGGCTCTTTCTGCGTTCCCTGTTGTCCCTTGTGCTGAAACCTCTCTTCCATTTTGTGAAGAT
>NC_090766.1:33760201-33907701 GCF_036898095.1 Palaemon carinicauda | reverse complement strand
TTATAATATGAAAAAAAATACAATTTTATTTTATTATTTTTCTATATATGTTTTTAAGTTACACACATACTGATCAGTGAAAATATTTTTAAAAGGATTCTCATATCCAATAATATTTACATTAAATGTATTTAACATTTTATTTTTTTTATACACATAATAATTTGCTGTTCAGCACTTGTTCCCAATTGTCTTGCCACCCAGATACGGAAATAAAATCCGCTATTAATACCATTGCTGTATTTTCAAACCTTTTTGAGTTAGCTTCGAAATCTAGTTTTATAATCCTTAACCTGTTATTAGTTTTCAATTGACAACATAAAGAACTCTAAACCAAAATAGATGCCAAATGAACTCTAAACCAACAGTAAAAAAAATGTCAAAAACCTTATTTAAGAAACCCACAGAAGAGGGGCCGTTACAAAGGCTACAACATAACAATCACTGCTACTGGACAGATCTTCGGAAAATCGTAATCTGATAACTTCGTAGGTTCAACATTTAACTTTTATTTATTTCTACTTGAACCTTTTACTTTCTATTTGCATATAACTTAACCAATATATTATAATAAACTTTGGCCATTAATATTTTTTCATTTGCAGTTTTAGTAACCATAAACCACTGGGAGTTTGTAGATTGGCGGACACTGAACCGGGAAAAAAAGCTAAATCTCCTTTTATTAAATCATAGACATGTCCTAATTCAAAGGGTCCAACCTTATTTACGTGTGTAGTGTGTAGCAGTCTGTGAGTGTATGTATGATAGCGACCACCTGTATGTTTGATTACGGATAACAGACTTAGCCCCCCCCCCCCATTAGGTAAGTAGCTAAGGTCACGGCTTGTAGGTTAGGGGGGAAAATTTTTGTTAGTTGATGTCCAATTTTAATCCACGCAGTAGAACTGGCCACTGATATACAAAGGTTCCGATTACGGTTAACATAGAATATGGCAGTGTAAGGATGTTAGGTTAGGGGGGAAAGATTTGTTATTATTATTATTATTATTATTACTATCCAAGCTACAACCCTAGTTGGAAAAGCAAGATGCTATAAGCCCAGGGGCTCCAACAGGGAAAAATAGCCCAGTGAGGAAAAGAAATAAGGAAATAAATAAATGAAGAGAACAAATTAACAATAAATCATTCTAAAAACAGTAACAACGTCAAAACAGACATGTCATATATAAACTATTAACAGCATCAAAAACAAATATGTCATAAATAAACTATAAAAAGACTCATGTCCGCCTGGTCAACAAAAAAGCATTTGCTCCAACTTTGAACTTTTGAAGTTCTACTGATTCAACCACCCGATTAGGAAGATCATTCCACAACTTGGTAACAGCTGGAATAAAACTTCTAGAGTACTGCGTAGTATTGAGTCTCGTGATGGAGAAGGCCTGGCTATTAGAATTAACTGCCTGCCTAGTATTACGAACAGGATAGAATTGTCCAGGGAGATCTGAATGTAAAGGATGGTCAGAGTTATGAAAAATCTTATGCAACATGCATAATGAACTAATTGAACGACGGTGCCAGAGATTAATATCTAGATCAGGAATAAGAAATTTAATAGACCGTAAGTTTCTGTCCAACAAATTAAGATGAGAATCAGCAGCTGAAGACCAAACAGGAGAACAATACTCAAAACAAGGTAGAATGAAAGAATTAAAACACTTCTTCAGAATAGATTGATCACCGAAAATCTTGAAAGACTTTCTCAATAAGCCTATTTTTTGTGCAATTGAAGAAGACACAGACCTTATATGTTTCTCAAAAGTAAATTTACTGTCGAGAATCACACCTAAAATTTTGAAAGAGTCATACATATTTAAAGAAACATTATCAATACTGAGATCCGGATGTTGAGGAGCCACCGTCCTTGACCTACTTACAATCATACTTTGAGTTTTGTTAGGATTCAACTTCATACCCCATAATTTGCACCATGCACTAATTCTAGCTAAATCTCTATTAAGGGATTCACCAACCCTAGATCTACATTCAGGGGATGGAATTGATGCAAAGAGAGTAGCATCATCTGCATATGCAACAAGCTTGTTTTCTAGGCCAAACCACATGTCATGTGTATATAGTATGAAAAGTAATGGGCCTAGAACACTACCCTGTGGAACACCGGATATCACATTCCTATAATCACTATGGTGCCCATCAACAACAACTCTTTGAGATCTATTACTTAAAAAATCAATAATAATGCTAAGAAACAACCCACCCACTCCCAACTGTTTCAGTTTGAAAACAAGGGCCTCATGATTAACACGGTCAAAGGCAGCACTAAAATCAAGGCCAATCATACGAACTTCCCGACCACAATCAAGGGATTTCTGTACAGCATTGGAGATTGTAAGAAGGGCATCACATGCTCCAAGGCCTTTACGAAAACCAAATTGCAAACTAGGGAATAGATGATTACCTTCAGCAAACCTATTAAGACGTTTTGCCAGAAGACGTTCAAAAACTTTAGATAATATGGGAGTTATGGAAATTGGGCGGTAATCAGTGGGACTTGAGCTACCACAAACACATTTACATAGAGGAGTAACATTACCAATTCTCCAACTAGTGCTAAAAGCTCCTCTTCTTGCTAACTTGCGCAAAATAACAGATAACTTTGGAGCTAAGAAATCTGCTGTATTTATAAAAAACAAAGGAAAAATACCATTTGGGTCTACACCTCCATAAGCATCAAGGTCCATCAACAGAGCTTTAATCTCACGAGATCGAAAAGCTAAACTAGTTAGTTTAGCCTCAGGAAAACAGGAATGAGGAAGTTCAAGTTTTTCATTACTCTGTTTACAGTCAAAAACATCAGCCAAAAGGGTTGCCTTTTCCTTTGGACAGTGAGTGACTGAGCCATCTGGTTTAAGTAAAGGAGGAACTGTTGCATCTACACCAAAGAGTGCAGATTTAAGGGTAGACCACCATTTATGTTCCTGAGTTGTACCAGAAAGTGTTTCTTTTATGGTTAAATTGTACTCCTTTTCAGTTGAGGCATAAACTCTCTGAGCAAAAGCTCGAAGCTGAGTATAGTTGTTCCAGGTCAAATCTGATCTGTTCCCCTTCCAAAGATGATAGGCCTCCTGTTTCTCCAAATAAGCACGTCTACAATCATCATTGAACCACGGTTTGTCCTTCACTCGATACCTTAGCACACGAGAAGGGATACGCCTATCAATTATGTTGACTAGATTCTCATTCAAAGGGACAACAGGATCTACACTATTATATAATTGTGACCAATTCAAGCACAAAAGATCATGTAAAATCCCATTCCAGTCTGCTTGGGATTTCATATAAATTTTACATGAAATTGTTAGTTGACGTCCATTTTTAATCCACATGGGAGGAACTAGCCGCTGATATACAAAGGCTCAGCAGGCCGGGTATATTGTATAAATTCTTTGATTATTAGGTTAGGAAATTTTTATAATCTTGTGAACTGTGATCCAAATTCATATAGATCCTCCTACGATCCTTAATTGGCAACTTCACAAAATTAAGATAAACATTTATATCTGTGATTATTATGTGTGAAGTGTCTCTTTATTTGCCACATTCAAGGCTTTGCTAGTTAGAGAATTCTTCCTAAATTCGTCACTTTTCCCATCTTGTACATTATACACAGTACTGGTAAGGTAAATATGTACTGTATATTTGTACTGTCACTATGACTTGCCCCCCCAATCCCACTTATTCGAAGTAACATATGGTAGGACTTCATATTCTTACTCATTGCACGGTTAGATATACACGTTAACGCTTGACACAATTAGATGGATATTCGTCCAATACTTGAGCACTACCGCAAGAGTGTTATTGGGTCCTTTGATTGGTTATAATATTACATTGGAATCGTCTCTGGCTAAGACTCATTTTTCCTTTGCCTATACAAAATACACCAAGTAGTCTGGGTTATTGTTTACATATTCTCTTTCCTCATACGCCTGACAACACTAAGATAACCGAATAATGATTATTCGCTCAAGGGATTAACTACCGCACTATGATTGTTCAGTGGCTACTTTCCACTTGGTAAGGGTAGAAGAGACTTTTTAGCTATGGTAAGCAGCTCTTTTAGGCAAAGGACACTTCAAAATCAAAATCAAACCATTGTTCTCTATGATGATGATTGTATATCGGCCCGCAACTTGGCTGGATTATACTATGTGAAAGCAGGATACACATGTTGGATTGGCACGGACACAGGCAGATTGACAAGATAATGATGGAATGAAGCAGCAATGATGACCGGGAGGGAGTCCAAAGGAGGTCTTGCGGTCATGCTAAACCCATTCCTTCTCGGTTCTGGAGAAATTACGTTTTTTTTATAAGAGGTCTTGATCACTAGTCATGAGTAATGCCATAGCCTTTGTACTATGGCCTTGCACTGTCTTGGGTTAGAGTTCTCTTGCTTGAGGGTACACTCAAGCACACTATTCTATTAGTTTCTTCATTTTTTTTTCCTCACTGGGCTATTTTCTCCATTGGGATCCTTGGACTTATAGCATCCTGCTTCTATGGGTATAGCTTACCTAGCAATAATATTATTAACATAACCTAGGATGCTGGGTTTAAGCATGACTGTGTGGCTTTACCACCTGCGTCCACACAGCTTTAGGTTAAAATACTGGGTGTCCGTAAATTCACGTTTGTTCCGTAACCGAAATACAAACCACGCTATTTACAAAGGGTTATTACTTTTAGCGTAGCTGAAATGGCGAGCCATTAGAATTTAACGAGGGTGTATTACCCCCGCGCTAGTTAGCGGGGGGGTAGGGGAGTGGTAGCTAGCTACCCCTCCTCCCCCTCACACACAGGTGAATACTCACTTTCACTTTTGGCTCGGACTGTGACAGACGTCTGTCTTGGTCCTCGCTTGGCAGCCATTGTCTGTTTTGTCTTTACTTAATCGCTTACTTTTCTTTTACTCAATATATATGTAAACATGTTTTCATGTTTGTATATATATTTGAGTATAGAAATAAGTAAGTTTCCTTTTCAGATGTGTGTGTGTAGTGTACGATATCTACGTGGAGGCCTCGGCAGTTAGGCCACCACGGCCTAATTTTATGGGTTGCGATCGAGTTTGACTTCGGTCTTTCTCTCTCTCTCTCTCTTGAGGTCGTTCACCCTTTTACTATGTTTTACTACGCCCTTGTAGCTTCCTTCCCGTGTGGGTGGGGTTGCTACGCCGTACATTTTGTTTCAATTAGTTTATGAATCTAATTGTAGTTGTTAATTTTTCAGCTTGTAGAACGATTCCTTTCGGGGTTTTCGTTTTTTTCTTTAGTGTTCATTCATTTTTAAATTACATAATTACATAGTTACATAATTATAATTGTTATAATTCTGTTTTGGTTACAGCTCTCCTTCCGCGAGTGTAAGTGGTTGTGAGGGCACGTGCCTGTTGTGTAATTCTTGTTCCTTTTCCTCGGGATTCCTCTTCGGAGCCTTCCCGGGGGAATGAATGTGTACTAATATTATTTGTTTTTATTTTTTTACAGTTACCGATCTAGTTCGTTTCTGTAATATAGCAACGGTGTGAGCTGTCTGGTTGAGTCCTGGGGATTCGGCTGTTGCTGCCTCCCCCCTTGTATTGTCGTCAGGGGCGTGTCTCCTTCTACTGGTAGTACTCCCGTGTCGACGGACAGCTCTCCAGTTCATTTTAGAACAGTCAGGAGGCTTGCCTCCTTGGGCGGATAACTTTCCTTCCGAGGGAAGTTTTTTCCTGTCCAGGCTTGAGCTTTTCCTCTTTTGGGGGGTTCTTCTCTTGCCTTTTTTTCGTGCGACTATGCTCTTGGTGCTGAGCGGTCGCACCTGCAGTTTCGCTCAAGGGGCTGGGCAACTGCAGGAGCTCCTCTTCGGAGGATTGCCCCTTTTAGGTCACTGGCTGACCAGTCTCTTCCACGAAGTGTTTCTCTTTCGTTCGCGAGAGAGTACACTCATAGAGACTCCTCTTCGGAGGTTTCTTCTGTTGCTGTTGCTGTTGGCCTCCCTCGCCGTAAGGCCCTCCGTCCGCCTCGTCGTAAGGGCCTCTCATCTCCCTATAAGGGTGCTTGAGGCGCCTTTTTGAATCTCCGTTTGCAGCCTACAACTTCTTTTTCTCGATCTTCCGTCTTGGTGCAGATGGACAGCAGTCTAATCTCGTCTTCCGACGGGCAACGGTCTTCCCGACGGACAACGGTCTTCCCGACGGACAGCGGTCTTCCGACGGACATCAGTCTCCCGGCGGACAACGATCCCTTCGGGGCTAAGGGTTGCCCCCACGGGGGTTCTTCCCTTGCGTGTCAGGGTTTCCCTGCGCGCCCTTCTGTTCGTCAGCGCTCTCCTGTTCGTCAGCGCTTTCAAGATGATCTTCCCTGCGGTTCCTGTTACGTGCCCTGTGCGCCCACGTTCGCCCTCGCGATCTAGAACTTCGGTTCAGGTCGGGGTCAAGGACTCTTCTTCTTTGCACAGGCTTCCACGCGTAGCCTTCTGCTCGTCAGCGATCATCAGCTCGTCAGCGATCATCAGCTCGTCAGCGATCATCAGCTCGCCAGCGATCGTCAGCTCGTCAGCGATCATCAGCTCGCCAGCGATCTCCGGATCGCCCACGTGTGTTACAGCTGGCACGCCAACGTTCTCCAACACTACTGAAGGAACATGGTTCGCCAGCTACTAGCTCAACTGCGGATGCTGATCGCCAACGCGCGACCCTCAACTGCAGATGCTGATCGCCATCGCGCGACCCTCAACTGCGGATGCTGATCGCCATCGCGCGACCCTCAACTGCGGATGCTGATCGCCATCGCGCGACCCTCAACTGCGGATGCTGATCGCCATCGCGCGACCCTCAACTGCGGATGATGATCGCCATCGCGCGACCCTCAACTGCGGATGCTGATCGCCATCGCGCGACCCTCAACTGCGGATGCTGATCGCCATCGCGCGACCCTCAACTGCGGATGCTGATCGCCATCGCGCGACCCTCAACTGCGGATGCTGATCGTTATCGCGCCATCGCACAACCCTGAACGATTGCCCGCTTACGCATGCTGCTCCTCATCGCACAACCCTGAACGATCGCCCTCTTGCGGATGCTGATCACCATCGCACCCTTTCACGCGATCATTCACCTGCGCATGCTGCTCGCCATCGCACAACCCTGAACGATTGCCCGCTTACGCATGCTGCTCCTCATCGCACCACCCTGAACGATCGCCCTCTTGCGGATGCTGATCACCATCGCACCCTTTCACGCGATCATTCACCTGCGCATGCTGCTCGCCATCGCACAACCCTGAACGATTGCCCGCTTACGCATGCTGCTCCTCATCGCACCACCCTGAACGATCGCCCTCTTCCGGATGCTGATCACCATCGCACCCTTTCACGCGATCATTCACCTGCGCATGCTGCTCGCCATCGCACAACCCTGCACGATTGCCCGCTTACGCATGCTGCTCCTCATCGCACAACCCTGAACGCTCGCCCTCTTGCGGATGCTGATCACCATCGCACCCTATCACGCGATCATTCACCTACACATGCTGCTCGCCATCGCTTACCGCCAGCGATCTTCTTCACCTACGCGGCAGCACGATCCCTCGCCGTCACGCCCATTCGCCTGCGCGCCCGCGCGATCGCTCGCCTGCGCGCCCGCGCGATCGCTCGCCTGCGCGCCCGCGCGATCGCTCGCCTGCGCGCCCGCGCGATCGCTCGCCTGCGCGCCCGCGCGATCGCTCGCCTGCGCGCCCTCGCGACCGCTCGCCTGCGCGCCCGCGCGACCACTCGCCTGTGCGCCCGCGCGACCATTCGCCTTTGCGCGACTGTTCGCCCTCGCGCGACCATAGTTCGCGGCGAATTCCACAGCCGGTGGTAGCAGCAGGGACGCGTGCTCCTAGGCGGCACTCGGGATCACCACCTCCAAGCACAGGTTGGTAGTGCAGGACGAAGACAGGTCAGTACAGCATTCTTCCCACCTTCTTTTCAGGCAGGAACCGTCGTGTCCTCTCCAAAGGATCGCCCGATCCCTTTCACCTTAGCGAGGATTTCGGACTCTGTGTCCTTGGAGCAGCAGACATGGTTTGATCCGCTGGCACGGGCGTTAATGAGGTTTATGAAACCAGCACTCACCGGCCAGGGTAACAAACCAGCGGCTGTCTCTCCTACGCTGAAGAGAAAGAGAGGAGTGGACTTCGTGGTGACTTCCCCCAGGGCGAAGTTGGTTCCCAAGAGGTCGGTCTCGAGGGTCCCCTCTCCTGCACGAGTACTCTCTCCTTCTCCCGCCCTGGAAGGATTTTTGGCGGGGGGGCTTTCCGTTGAAGATTTCTCCATCGGACAAGGGGTGACTGCTTACCTCTTCCTCTGGGAGCTTACCAGGTTCTTTCCCTCCTCGGTTACGGCCCGAGGTTTGGTTCAAGGAAGCTACAGGAAGATCAAGGGTACTTTCCTCCTCTCGAGCTCAGGCACCTTGGCCTTTCGTCGTTAAGTATCTACTTGCGGACAAGCTCGATGTTGTACCATCTGGACGCGCTGACTGAAGGCTTCATTCGGGTGTCTCATCTGTGGAGGTCAACGACCTCAGACACCCTTCCATCCTTGAGAAGAGTTTTGTCTTTGCCCAAGGACAGAGACTTAGACGTCTGCTGTGCGGAGTAAATCGACTTCCGGTTTCACTCCTCCAAGGCGCTTTCTTCCAGACTCTGCAGGGCTCCAGCTCCCTTTTCTTTCAACCACGTCGGCCCAAGTTATCGGCTACGACAACTGGGACAAGGTGTCCAATTGCAGTTTCCTCCTGTCAGGAACAGATGGCACGGGAGACTCCCCCGGGGGGGCATAGTCCTAAAAGGAGTTCACGAACTCTAGGATTGCAGGTTTTTTCGCTGGGAGGATGCTTAAGGTTACTCATCCGAATGACAGCTTCCCGATGCCCATTCCCGCACAATCTCTGTGAGTAGCCAAGGATATCGCGCCTGCCGTCTCTGTCAGCGAATTCAGTGTCTCTGAACCTCTATGCCATAGCATCAGCAGAGTTGCCCGGTTGGGCAGAATGATCCATACCTTAGGCGAAGGTCTTCCTTAGGATCATCGACGGCTTCACCCCCGGCCCCCTCAGTCGATCCTTTCTTGTAAGGAAGGATCTGAGAGGGGATGTCCATAGTCGACCTCTCAGCCCTGATCAAGTTTGTCGAACAAACTTCGGCCAGCGTAGACCAGCAGAATCGATCAGACTGGTAACGAGGCGACAGGACTCCTTTAACCCTGGATCGGAAGGACGGGTACTTTCAGTTTCCATTCCATCCATCTTCCAGGGTGCTCGTCGAATTCAGCCTAAACTGCAAGTATTCCTGCTTATGATGCAGTGTGGCTATCCCGCCGTGGCATAGCAGGTTTGTTTCCCCAGAGAACTCTCCCTGCCTTCCTCTTGGCCGCTCAGGTGCAGACTTCCGCCTCCTCTGCTGTTTGGAGGGCTGGTCAACTCCGGTAGGCTCGGGTTTCTACCTTCTTCAGCGCCGGGAAAAGCTTCCGAATGCTGACCATGAGTGTGGGCTCATGGTATTTTGCTTGGAGCCTTCTCTTCCTCTGCCTCAACATCTGGAGTATCTGGCCATGATATTGAGTCAACCGCCTTACCACGTTGGAAACCCCGCTTCTCGTCCGTCCAGCGAGGTTAAGCAACGTCGGTACTTGGATGGGTGACCACCTGGGGACGCCAGATTCTGTTACCACATCCTCCGAGCCTTCCTTTCGGTTCACCGTGGCAAGACTGAGGAGAGTCGCAGTACCTGTTCTCAGTCAAGCAGAGTTTTCAGCCCTACCTTGGAACGTTTCCTAGTTCTTCTTTCCTCATTGACCCGTTTATAGTCCGAACGGTCGCCTCAGGATAAGTTCCATGTGGGGCGATCCAAGTTCCGGTGGCTTCAGGCAATGTTTAACCGGACTCCCTGGCCCTATGGGACCAGCGGAACTATTAAACCTACAATGGGTGTTGACCTATGGAGCCTCTTGATGGTAGTGGATATTCTCGTCCTTTCCCCACATTCTTGATGCGGTTCTCGGACTCGTCAAAGGAAAGGGGGGGGGGGCATGTTCCGGTCCAGGCCTATGGTCAAGACCTGAAGGATACCTCTCCATCATTCAGGCAGGCTTAAGGGCCTTAGTCTGGCCCCTCTTCAGATCCTACCGCTCCTGCCAAGTCGCCCCGTTGCGTGTCGACTTCATGCTAACCAGCAGGGGACGCATTTTCACACCTTCACATCTTGCAGTAGAGATATCGGGATGATTGAGATTCTCTCAATTCCACCATCGGCTCTCTCATTCCAGGCAGGGGAATGTTTCTCTCAGACTATCCGAGCAGAGCCTCATAGAGAGAGTGTACCTAGGGGTCTTTGACCTTGGGTAACCAGCAAGTGCTGGTCTGGGGGACCTGATCGCGACAGCTTGGAACCTCAAGCTTCCGCTAGTTTTCCCCCCAGTCTCAGACCCCGAGACTCTGGCAAGATGCATTCCGGTGATGGTGGGACAACTTCGACGCCTGCGTCTTCCCTCCTTTTTGTCTGCGGACAATGGGTCTCAACAAAACCAGGTTGTCTGTCAACCTTTCAATGGGAGAGCTCCACTGGGACTATGTGCAGAACGGTTTCTGGACCCTCTGCTTCCCCTGACGGAACTCCCGGGAGAGCTTCTCCCACGGCGCAGACTACTCAAGCAACCACACTGCGACATCTCTCCCGAACCGGGGCGTCGCTTCGGCTTCATGCCTGGAGACACTACGCTTCCTCCTCTAGAAGAGACAACCCGCTACAGTCGCGGTACGGAGGTCGCGTCATCTGCGATAGTCATCCACAGGGGTCTCCCAGGCAAAGTGAAGAGTCTAAGGTGGTTGGTGCCGTGGGAGATATACCTCTTCCCGTGAGGCCTCTTCTCCAGCAATAACGGTCTTATTGCCTTTCGGCGGGAGGAAACTCCTTTCCGCTCTTGGCAATGAAGCCTGTCGCTCAGCCTTTCCCTGACCTTCAGGCTTAAAGGAATAACTTTTTCCTGCCCGCTGGATCTATCCTCGCTCATGCGAAGCTACGATCGTCCCTGCCCTAGTCGGAGGAAGACCTCCAACTTGGAGCATGGCTCGGACTTTTAGTCCTTTAAGAGATCTTCTCAAGACCCTTTTACGACAGGCCTCGGATTGTATTCCGCCCTGGGTCTTCTGCTCACTCTGGCCACGGCCAGTGTGTAAGCAATCTTCTTGGTCTCTTACTACTCCCCCCCTTTCTAAGGAAGAGGGGAAGGCAACATTCAGGCTCGCTCCTGAGTTGTTGGCTAGACTCAGAATCTGTGGGTCCCGACCCTTCGGTCCGATTCATTCAAGATTTTGAGTCTCCATTCTGTGTCTGATGTCCCAAGACCTTCTCTTTCTTGCCAGTACAGGAATCGAGAGGTTAGCGCTGGGAACAGCTGCAGTTTGGCCTCAGTTGCAGCCGATTTGGGAACACAAGGAGGACATGGGGGGAGAGTCACCAGTATACCTCTTCAGCCCGGACTCAAGGACATTCATCTCGACCTGTCTTCAGACCCTCCCCCGTCACGTCGCCCTACAGCACGATGTTGGATACATCGCAACGTCCCTCGCCTTCGAGTAATACTACTCTGTGACGCAGGTGCTACAAGCTGGAGTCTGGAAGCGTCTGATGACCTTCGCAGCCCGCTTCCTGCAGGGCGTGACCCACAGGAGTCTCGATACGTTTTCTATCGCTCTGTGGTGGCTACACAACAGCTGGTCTAACCTCAGGCTCCTTTTTGGACAGGTAGCAGAAGGTTGAGGGCATTGTTATCAGGTTTTAGTCTGCATGAACGAAAGAAGTATGTCTGGCCCTTACTTCTTTCTTCATCATCCCCTCTACGGGGAAGCAGCATCCTGGTCTCTGCATAGCTGACCTCGAACCTCTGCAGGTAAACCATGCTTCCTTGTGTTCCGAGTATTGAGTCAATACTGTCGCGTCCCCCATACCCTGACGAGGTGGTATTGGGAACGTCTTAACCCAGAGTTCCTTCTGGAACTCCAGGTCAACTGCCTAAGACGGGTCACACTTCTTCCTTCACACACAAGCTTACATAGGCCACATGGTTCCTTGCGGTGCAAGGAACTTGTGAGGTGCAGGGACTCCTTTTCTCGAGTGCGACTCACTCGGATTCTGAGTCCCCGGGTAAAGCCAAAGCCAGTATGGCTGGGGACTTTCCACCCTTCCTAAGGGATAAGTCACCCTTTGTAAATAGCGTGGTTTGTATTTCGGTTACGGAACAAATGACAAATTCGAAGATAATTTGTATTTTTCCTAACCATACAAACCTTAGCTATTTACACATATTTGCCCGCCAGCCCTGTCCCCCAAGACAAGTCCTACCTCTAAGTGAAAGTGAGTATTCACCTGTGTGTGAGGGGGAGGAGGGGTAGCTAGCTACCACTCCCCTACCCCCCCGCTAACTAGCGCGGGGGTAATACACCCTCGTTAAATTCTAATGGCTCGCCATTTCAGCTACGCTAAAAGTAATAACCCTTTGTAAATAGCTAAGGTTTGTATGGTTAGGAAAAATACAAATTATCTTCGAATTTGTCATATTAGTTTTAGTGTGTTTTTGTATTAATATAAGATATTATTCATACACATTCTGTTTACTATCTTTTCTAAAATCTTATAAGATTTTTTAGGATATATTAATTAAGGTAAATCAAAATGCATACCTGTTTAAATTTTATAATGTCTTGGTTTTGCGGATTGATTACAAGTTTATCTGCCGCATCCATTGCAGCGCGGCTGTCATTTAAAGAACCAACTGCAGACGAGTTTTCTCTGATTCCCAGACACACCCCAGACTAAACATATTGCATATGAGGCAAAACTTGTGAGTTTATAAATGATTTAGAGCAATTCTTTTTACTGAACAGTCATCAATATTTTTATAATAGGACACTAAAACCAAGACTCAAATTTACGAACACGCTGTACATTAATTCCAATTAGATTGCTGCAGCTCTTTTGTGTATTTGATCTCATATTGTCTCATTTTGTAAATGTATATTTTAAATTCAATTATCAACCTCCCCCCTCTGGCTGAATCAGTGGGGCTGCAACCTAAGGCTACAGTAAGCCTTTTGTCTGTATCTGTGGTACAAAAAAATAATTATGTATGGTATTTCACATTGTATTCTTAGATTCTATTAATGCAGTAATCAGTAGATTGTTTTTTGTAGAATTTTTTTTTATTTCTAATGATCTAGTGACATATTTTGTAGTTATTACAGTAGGTCTATTGTTCTTTGTTATAATGTAAAGCTGTTCACCCTTATAAATAAAATATAATCAGATCTTAAAACTGTGACTAATCTTATCTCATGATAAGTGAAGTAGACAGAATATAGATATTGTGAATGACTACCTAGTATATTTAGGAGAGGTCTAACTAGAGTCAAATACTTTTCCACAGATCTTCATATCATCGGGTTTTGATACAGCTCAAGATGTTGTGTCATCAACAAAGCCAAATTAAAAGGACTACAAGACTTTTTAATTTGAATGTCATTAGGTTGGTTTCAACCACCACATATGGAAGTCAGCACGTTGCCTCCCAGCGCAAGAAAGGCGAGTTTTAGTTTTATTACAACGTAGAGTACTTTCAATGGAAGTTATAATACTCATCTTTGAATTGATTGTAAATTTTAAAATGGATTTTGACATAGGAAAAAACGGATTTTGAGCGAAGCGAAAAATCTATTTTTGGGTGAGATAGCCATGGCGTCCTGATGGAAGGTTCCTTTTTGGTAGCTTCCTTGGGTATAAGACTACTAAGATATTCCCAGAGAATTTAACCACAGGTTATCACAGAATTCTAACTTCTGGAGCGAGTATCTCAAAGGTTTCCCTTTAAGACATCGTAATACAACAGGGGACGCGCATGTCTGAACGCGCCACATATCTATCTTCACCCCGAACAGAGTTAATGCTTCGGTGTGTAAGGACTGAGAATAGCTGGGAGCCGTTCCATAGCTAATCTCACTCGTGGCTACTACTGATACTCGAGACGTAAACAAACGGACGCCATTGCTCTAATGACGTCACGCCCGTCTTCATCCTGAAGCCAGTTGCTGCCCATCACCATGATACAGTAGCACAGGGTGGGAACAAAACTGGACGAAGTAGTAGGGAGGGTCCATCAGGACGCCATGGCTATCTCACCCAAAAATAGATTTTTCGCTTCGCTCAAAATCCGTTTTTTGGGCTCAAGCCATGGCGTCCTGATGGAAGAGTACCAGAGAATCAATGTATCGTGGTAGATTTTCCCCCAGTATTAAGTGCCTAGGCATTGACAAAACAGCAAAGTAATCTTAGATAAAGAACCATAGGAACGAAGTATCCTGCCCCCCTTGGCAGGAAGTTCCCATGGGCTATGCCGACGTCAAAGTGGTATTGAAGGGCTATTCATCCTGAGAGAAGAACTTGAAGAACTTAGAGATGAAGCGGAATGTTTGGTATTTGTATAGGAACATTCTGAAATTAGACCAGTGGTGGTTGGGCACTGTGTATAGAGTTCATCTCTTGGTTATCAGAAGTAAGTATTCGTGTAGGAACCTTACTTAGTCAGGGTGAATATAATTTAGGATTAAACATCTTAAATTCTTCATAACCATAAGAAAGGAGGAATAAATAAAACTATGACAGGTATGTATTTCATAGTAAGTAGGAGCTGAAAGAGACGCATAAGTAATAAAATAGAAATTTTATTTCACAATGCAGAAATTAAATAATTTACAGCAAAAGTAAAGTTCATTTACAGTAATAATAATGTACATAGAAATAAAGGCTTGCTCTTGAATCTGAAAAGGAATTTCAGGATATTAGTAGGTACTCGTTCTCGAGGAACGCAAGTCTTTAAACAACACATCATGCTCAAGGCATGCGGCACTTGTGTGACACTATGACATTTCACCTGGGATAAGAACAGTTATAAAAGCACTAAGTGTTTTTAGACATCACTATGAATCGCTCGAGGGTCAACATAGGCACCCGAAGAGTTAGAGTCCCAAGTAACTCACTGTTCTACGCAGAGTTAGGTGCAGGTTTCATAACACTACCTGCGGCTACCACAAAATGTTTGACTTCGTGCACTTGTTTCGCATAATGTTTAAAGAAAACTCGCGAGGACTTCCAGCCCGTGAAGTTTTTAAGGCTTTCAAAGTCCATGCTCTGAAAGAAATTCAGAGAAGATGCCACTTTTCTAGGATCATGACCAGCGGGTGTACTGTTCGGATCCGCTCTGCGAATGAAGTAGGTGATTTTCGCTCTTAATTGTTTCAGTGACAGGTCGCTGCCCGATGTTTCTCCTTTGAAGAGTTGGCCTCCACCAAAGTTCGAAGTTCTGCGAAGATAGACCTTGAGACTCTCTACTGGACATAGAGAGACATCCTCCTTCAGGGGGCATATTCTCTAAGGGCCCCATCTTTTGGTGGGTAATTCATTTTTAGCGAGAAACGTCGGATCAGGGGAGAGGGTCACTTCTCCTGAATCGGTAAACAGGATGTGTCCTTCTTCTCTTGATAATGCCACTATTTCGCTGACTCGAGCTCCCGAAGCGAGAGCAAATAAAAATATAACTTTCTGAGTCAGATCCTTGAGGGGGCATGAATCATTGTCCAAGTTGGAGGCGAAATGGAGTACCTTGTCTAGTGACCAGGAGATCGGTTTCGGAGGGGGTGCTGGACGTAGGCGAGCACATGCTTTTGGTAGTTTGTTGAAGATGTCGTTGGACAGATCAATTTGGAAAGCATATAGAATTGGTCTAGCCAAGGCCGATTTGCAGGTTGAAATCGTATTGGCTGCTAATCCTTGTCCATGAAGGTGAATGAAGAAGGACATACAGAAATCAATTGTGATTTCTTTAGGATTTTTTGCCTTGACAAAGGAGACCCATTTCCTCCAGGATGATTCATATTGCCGTCTCGTGGATTCGGTCTTGTATTCCTCTAGGAAGTCTAGACTTTTCTTTGAGATCCCAAACCTCTTCTTTGCGGCAAGGGAGAGAAAATCATGAGATGAAGGTCCTTGATTTTCGATGATGAAGCGAAGACAGTCGACTTCTGTACTTGTTGAGAGAGAACTGGGCCCGGGAGAGGGATCAGCTTGGGCTGCAGCTCCAGGACCAGGGGGTACCAGTTGCTCCGGGGCCACTTGGGAGCCACTAGGGCCGCTGTCCCTTTGAAGGTTCTCAGTTTGGAGAGGACTTTCAACAGAAGGTTGGTGGGAGGGAACAGGTAGATCTTGGACCACCTGTTCCAGTCCAGTGACATGGCGTCCACCGCTTCTGCTTTGGGGTCCTCGTACGGGGCTACGTACAGAGGAAGTTGATTGTTGTCGCTCGTTGCAAAGAGATCTATCTGAAGTTCTGGGACTTGGTGAGAGATGAAGGAGAACGATCTTGCGTCTAGAGACCATTCCGACTCTATCGGGTTTGTCCGAGATAGAGCATCCGCTGTCACATTGCGGAATCCTTGTAGGTGAACTGCAGACAGGTGCCACTTCTTCTTCTCCGCCAGACGGAAGATTGGGAGAAGCACCTGATTTATCTGGGGCGATCTTGAGCCTTGGCGATTGAGACAACGAACTACCACCGAGTTGTCTAGGGTTAGACGGATGTGGATCGAGGGCGGCGGGGATAACTTCTTCAGAGTTAGAAGGACCGCCATGGCCTCCAAGATGTTTATGTGGAACGTCTTGAATAGTGGAGACCAGGTACCTTGAACCTGTTTCTGGTGGGAGTGACCTCCCCAACCTTCCAGTGAGGCATCCGTGTGGATGTTGAGTGATGGAGGAGGGTGTTGGAGAGGAATGGACCTTTTCAGGGCCTTTTCTTCCGACCACGGCTTTAGGAGGCGTCGTAGTCTGTTTGGAAGCCGTCTCTTGAGGTCTCTTCGAGCGATGGATGCCGAGCGTCTCCAGACTCCCGCGGCATCCTTTAGCTGTGCACGAAGC
The DNA here is from genome assembly GCF_036898095.1 of Palaemon carinicauda. Lineage (NCBI taxonomy): Eukaryota > Metazoa > Arthropoda > Malacostraca > Decapoda > Palaemonidae > Palaemon > Palaemon carinicauda. The sequence continues at coordinate 33,890,674 of NC_090766.1, read as the reverse complement.
ACTGGGTTTGTCACTGAGGCGAATTGTAGAGAGCCTAGAACTCGTTCCTGCTGTCGTCTTGAAATGCGTTTGGATTTCAGTAGTCGCTTGACAGACCCTGCTATTTCCTTCCTTTTCTTCTGGGGGATGGAAAGGCGGTGTGACTGAAGATTCCAGTGGATTCCCAACCAGTGAAACTTCTGAGCTGGAGAGAGGCGAGATTTTTTCTCGTTGATCTTGAATCCCAGGTGTACTAGGTACTGGGTAACTTCGTTGCAAGACTTTGCACACTCTTCGGGCGATGGAGCCCAGACTAGCCAGTCGTCGAGGTAGGCCATCACCTGGACGTTTCTTAGGCGGAGCTGTTGTACTATGGCATCCGCCAGTTTTGTGAAGATCCGAGGGGCCACATTGAGGCCGAAGGGCATGGCCCGGAAGGCGTAGCTTTTCCTTTGGAGTCGAAATCCTAGGTAGGAGGAAGCGTGATGGTTCATTGGAATGTGCCAGTAGGCATCCGCCAGGTCTATAGAGACCGTGTAGGAACCTTGAGGCAGAAGGGTCCTTATTTGTTGAAGCGTCAGCATCTTGAATTTGTTGTTCTCTATGAACTTGTTGAGGGGGGATAAGTCCAGAATGACTCTGAGTTTGTCTGAGTCCTTCTTGGGAACACAAAACAGTCTCCCTTGGAACCTGGTGGACTTTACCTTCCTTATCACCTTCTTGTTCAAGAGGTCTAGAACATATTCTTCCAGAAGGGGGGTTGATTGCTGGAAGAACTGCTGGAAGATTGGGGGTGGTTGCGTCCAACTCCAGCCTAGACCGTTCTTGATGATGCTGTGTGCCCAGGGATCGAAGGTCCAACGATCCTGGAATTGGCGGAGTCTTCCTCCCACCGGAAGCACTTCATTGCTTCTGGTGTCCCGAGGACTTGTTGCCTCGGCCGCTAGCTCCCTTTCCTCCTCTACCTCTGGAGGGACGGCGAGATGCGTCTCTGCTTGCACCCCTGAATGAGCCTCTACCTTTGGCATGAAAGGTAGTTGATGGTTGCTCAAAGGCAGGGGTGAAGACCGGTGACTGTGACAACACCGGTTGGGGGACCAATTGAAAGGTCTGTTGTGGTTGGGCAACCACTTGGGAGGTAGCGGGTCCCGGAAACTGACGTCTTTGCTGACGTTGCTGGGGTTTTGACTTTTGAGGTTTCCTCTTAGGCTGAGGTCCGTCGTCCTGAGAGGGTTTCCTTTTCCTGGACATGCCCCACTTGTGGAGAAGGTTCCTATTCTCCGTGGCGGCTCTGTCAGTTATTTCCTTCACAAGGTCAGAAGGAAACAGGTGCTTTCCCCAGATGTTGGAGGAAATCAGCCTCCGGGGTTCGTGTTTCACGGTGGCACCGGCAAACACGAATTCACGACAGGCTCTTCGAGCCTTTATGAAGTGGTACAAGTCCTTCATTACCGTCAGTAAGTGGGATTTGGAGAGTACCATGTAGTGATCTGGTACTCTAGTGTCACAGGCCATAACTTCCAGTTGGACTTGATGAGAAAGAGATGCCGCAAGCCTCTCCTTCGTGTCTTGTTCCCGGCGAAGGAGGTGATCGTTGAGCTTAGGGAGGTCTTCATTAAACTGACGTCCGGCGACGTCAGGATCGAGCCTTCCCACGACGAAAGTATGCTGAACATCTTTCCAGTGTCGAGCGTCAGGGGGGGTCACGATGGAGAAGGGTCTGCACTCCTCCAGTGCAGGGCAGGGTTTCCCTTCTTCCGCCGCTTTAAGGCATGCAGCTAAGGCCTTTTCCAAGAATGGAAGAACCGCAGTGTCAGGTGCAACGTACGTAGGGTGCTTCTTGCTCAATGCCGGAAGCTTAGAGCAGGTAAAGCCTCTACTCTTAAATGCGGAGGCTAGCATAGCCTGGGCCTTTATGAGATCGAACACTATCTCTTCCTTAGGTTCGGTCTCTTCCTTCGAGGCAGGTTCGGAACGAAGCCGGACGTAACAGTCCGGGTAGGCCTCAAAGCTTGGGAAGAACTCCACATCTTCCAAAGGGACCGTGCCGATCTTATCACTGACAAAGATCCTGCCGGTCGCAATAACCATATGCTCTGCATACCTCCACGGGTTGGCATGAGAGCAAGCGGGGAGATCCTTGACCGAAATCTTCTTCGGCTCCTTGACCGAAATCTTCTTCGGCTCTCTGGATCCTATCATCGACCTGATGGACTCCTGGTTCTCCTTCAGCCTGTCGTCCATGACGGCTCTAATCAGCCGGATCAGTTCTTGAGTAGAAGAAGAAGGATCCGGAGTCGAGGAGGTAGACGGAATAGACATTTCCGTCGGTGTAGGAGTAGGAGGGGGGATGGACGAGGGAGCAGCTTCTAGCTCCGACTCGGTGTACTCCACCTTGTCTTCGTCCTCTTCGGCTCCTTGAGCCATAAGCGTCTTCTCCGTGTCTTCCGAGACGTCTGAAATCTGTTCATCATCCTCGGAATCCAAACGACACTCGTGCATGGACTGAGCCATGACCACATCAGGTTCCACCGTAATTTGGACAGTGGGGATCACATCTTTGGGTACCACTGAGTCAGGGGAGGCCTTAGGGAACAATAGTGACCTCAGTTCTTCGGTGGCCAGGTACGGTCCGGTAGCATTTTTCTGGAAGCCCCGCACCCACTTGCGCAGCTTTTCACGAGAAATGTCTCTAACCTCCGCTGAAGGAGGGTTATGGAAGGCCTCAACTAGGTGGGCCTGGCAGACCGTACAATCCAGTGGATTCCAAAACTTCAAATCCCCTTTCTTGTCTGCACAAGGGGCGTGAGTCCTGCAAGCCGTATGCCCGTAAAACTGCGGGCGTTTCACAGCGCAGAAGGCGAAATCACACTTCATCTGCTCCTCCTGTGGAAGAAAGAGAAAAGGAGTATGGGGGAGTCATAAGAATGGCTCTTAAACTAAGTTAATATTAATCATTAATTTTAACTTAAAGAAGGTGTGATGCATAGAGAATGAAAATAGTAAAGGAGAACATGCTCCATGCATCTCGCCCGGCTGGTTACCATAAGCTTGGTCCCTGGATAATCCAAGTGACCGAGGGCACTGGATATAGTTTCCTAGAATTCCAAGTATTTTGGAATTCCATGGAAAAAACCAAGGACAAGATTGGGACCGAATTCATTCGGTTCCCAGTTAAGGGCCAGAAGGCCTCATTTAAAAGGTAACTGCTTCTGGCAACCAGCCGCGCTAAGATGCACATAGCATGCTGGAATTAGAAGAATGCAAAGAGACAGCATGATCACTAATAGAGCAGTACTAGGTACTGATCTTAATAGCAGAAGCAGCTTATCTGTTTGCGATATAGGGCTATCATAGTCTTATGATAGCTACAGTAAGGGGGTGCAAGTATTCTTGACGCCTCCGGGGCATCCGGCAAGCCGCCGGCATGCCGGAGCTCGCTCCAGCATAGATTCTGGCATTAGGACAGACAATTTTCAAAGTCAGTCAAATACCAGGATGGCGGCCGCCGGCACAACGGCGGCACGCCGGCAGGGAGCGGCGGCTCCGGCAGTCGGAGGATGCCAGGTTGGTGACTGGGATAAGGATGGTAAAGGCTGTATCGGGTTGCCGGCAGTATATGCCGGCACTCCGGCGGTCGACCGGCAAGCGGACGACTAGATAGGAGTAGGAGAGCCGCCGGTAGTAGCCGGCGGCAGCCGGCAGTCCCTCGGTACACGGGGGGCTGGCGGCAAGGTTAGGGAGAGTCACCAAGTAGGAGGCAGGTATTGCCGACAGTAGAGGCGGCAAGAGACCGGCACCCGGATAGGGAGAGAGACAGGGGAGAGGGGGGAAGGGATGTAGGAAGTACCATCAGGATTCCAGACATCCCTCCCCCTCCCTGAGGGGGTGTACCCATGATAGAGGCAGGCTCTAACATCCATGAGCAGGGGTCACTAGGGACCGGGAGCAAGGTAGCCCAAGGGAGGGCTAGGGAACACCCAAGGGGGGGGGGGGAGACTCCCATATGCAGAACTATACTGGTAACTAACCTTATAGGACACTATGAAGGTATATGTACCAGAGCGGACTGCACAAGGAAGCTCGGGTAGCCCTACTCTTCCACCCTAAGGAGGAGTTGTAGGACAGGGGACAGATGAGTATAAACTAACCTAAGCATAGGCTAGGCTATACAAGAGATAGGTGGGGAGGGAGAAGAGAGAAGTCTTCCCAGGAAGGGTTTCTGTACCAGAGCGGCCACTAAGGAAAGGGAGGACACTCCCTAACCTAAGATCAGGCAGATCAGCTAAAACGGTGCAAGAGTACAGTTTCAGCATGGAACAGAGAAACCTTCCTAACCTAACCTAGAACAGGGCTAAGAGTCCTGAACTAGGAAAGGAAGAAGACATATCGCTATCGCAGGAAAGTCATAGACTATCCTAGCCATAGAGGTAGGCTAGCCTAACCTCACTCTCGGACGCAGCCCTAAAGGGGGTTCATTCCTTTAGGGAGGACAGAGAGGCGATATATACTCTATTAGACAATTAATCCCTTTACTCAGAAAAGGAATCAAGGCTAAATAGAGGGAATGCCAAGGCAGGGGATGAAGGAAGCATATAGGGGTCCTAACATTAGGTTAGGCTAGAAAGAGTCACTGACTAGCCTATCCCCTATATGGTCCCTGAAGGCGAAAACATTTGCATCACTGTCAAAAGTATTGTAAAATAATAATGCCACTATCTTCATAACTTAGTCTAGGATCACTAATAAATCATGCATGAACACTTGTATGTAGGCTCCTGGCCTGGGGGCTATAGTAGCCGACTGGTATGAGGTCAATCGATGACCGATAAAAAGCGTCTAAACACGATATAAAAGTTCCTAGCTATGAAGACTAAATAAACTAATGTATTCGATTAGTATATAATGCCGGAAACGTTGTTGTGGCTAACTAAATAAGACATGCATAACAACAACGACGCCATAAAATGGCGGGTCCGGTAGAAGCACAGCTCTGCCACAAAATAGCAATTATCTCGAAAAGTAATATTTACTTTACGGCCAGAGCTTAATTAAACAATACTGGAACCTTGTACTCAACTTTCCAGAAGAAGGCGAGGCTGAAGGTAACGACATAGCGAAGATGCAAAACGATAAAGTTAACACAGGGAAAATCCGTCTAAGTAGGGCAGCTACTAAACAAAGGATGAAGACGGGCGTGACGTCATTAGAGCAATGGCGTCCGTTTGTTTACGTCTCGAGTATCAGTAGTAGCCACGAGTGAGATTAGCTGTGGAACGGCTCCCAGCTATTCTCAGTCCTTACACACCGAAGCATTAACTCTGTTCGGGGTGAAGATAGCTATGTGGCGCGTTCAGACATGTGCGTCCCCTGTTGTATTACGATGTCTTAAAGGGAAACCTTTGAGATACTCGCTCCAGAAGTTAGAATTCTGTGATAACCTGTGGTTAAATTCTCTGGGAATATCTTAGTAGTCTTATACCCAAGGAAGCTACCAAAAAGGAACCTTCCATCAGGACGCCATGGCTTGAGCCCAAAAATCTATTTTTGGGTGAGATGGTCATGTCGTCTGGATGGAAGGTCCCTTTGACAGCTTCCTACAGTATAATATTTCTGCGAGTGATATTACAAAAGAATTACCGTCAGGTATCATGGGGTTCTAACCCACGGAACGGCTATCCTAAGATATCGTGTATAATCAGGGATGTATCCGTAGAAACCATAGATATCTGCAACCCCAACAGACTTGAGCCAGTCTAGTTAACTTTAAATACAGTATATAATCATACTAAACTGTCAGATTTTAATTTTGTTAATGATTTGGAGAGATGTGATTTTTATGTCCTTTATCACAAAATTTTCTCGAGTACTAATTATTGGTCTTGAGTTGTGTAAATGTAAACGAGCACTGATATTTCTTGGATTTCCTTATAGCCTATGTTTCATCTTATGGTAAATATAAGTTCAAACACAGAAACACACTTTGCCTTTCATGGTCTATTTAGTTCCTTAATAAAGTTAGAATATATATTTCAGTGGTTCTTCTTACTTATCACTTGCTTCAAAAACAGTGAGAAAAGTGCCCACAAAAATCAACCGCACGGTAGCCACCATATGCGTTAAAATGAATGGTGAAGCGGGATCGTATAGGAGCACCGGAAGGTGATTTGATGTGTAAGGGCTCCTTATTTATCCCCCCCCCCCTTATTGGATTAGACTGGGTAAGGTCTGTTTGGGGTGCAAATATCTATGGTTATCTTAGGATACGTCCTTGATTATACACGATATCTTCGGATAGTCGTTTTCGGGGTTGGAACCCCGTGATACCTGACGGTAATTCTTTTGTAATATCAATCGCAGAAATATTAAACTGTAGAAAGTTGCCAGAAGGAACTTCCATCAGGACGACATGGCTATCTCACCCAAAAATAGATTTTTCTTACGTCAAAATCCCTTTTAATTATGCTGACTGGAAAAATTCTTAAATTCCACTTCAGGTTTCCTTGTTGTAGGATATTTTATACTGTATTTGCAATCTTCCATAAGGATTTCTATATAATGCTGCACTGGATTCCATACAAATTAACATTAATGTACTGTACATAAAACACATATGCTGCTTTTTTTAAACATCTGACTTACCTGGTAGTTATATATATAGCTTAGTCCCTGACGTCACGGCAGAAATTTCAAAACTCGCTGCAATCGCCGATTGGGTAACCAAGTGCACCACCAGTGCGCCCTCTACCCAGGTACCTGGAACCATTCCAATCATTCCTCAGATCTTCCCTGCCGCCTTACTGGTGACTTCGTTGGAAATTCGCTCGCTTTGGCCTGTGTTTTTTGCAGTTAATTTGGTGAAGTACACTTTGGTTTTGAATGTCGCTCGTTTGGGTTTTGTTTTATTTTGACTGAGAGTGAGTGGTTGGTATATGATCGCTATGTTCGTAAGCTTGAAAGGGATAGGATCAGGAGTTTTTCCCCCTACTGTAAAAACTAACGAACCAACTCTTAAAGACATGATGGTGGAAGAAAATCATTCCACCAGAACTATGACGTCACAAGTCATGTGACATAAACTGTACAAAGAATGACTTGCAAAATATGTAAATTAATTTCTTCTTCTTGCAAAGAATGAAAAGAAAATACTAACTTACAAAGCAAAAGTATTTAATTTTTTATAATGTAAAAGGAAATATATTATTTTTAGGAAAATATTTGTCCTATTAGTATACTTTCTTTAGATAATCATCGATCTATTATCAGAGATTAAAACTAGCGTACAGTCAAATTTACACTACGTAGTTTTCTTGACGATCGATACAATCCCACAAAATACTTTGTATCGTTATTAAATATTTCGATATTGGGAATACTAATATTAATCGTATAGCCTATTGGATTCTCATTCAACCCCTTGACGAAAGAGTAGAATCTCTCGCAGCGGGCAGGTTTAAATTATGGTCTGATGTGAAAGTTAAAAAGTACAAGTGTCAGTGCTAATATCAGTGCAGTGGAGGGTGCGGCTGCTCGGACCTGTCATTCTCCTAGCCCTGGACCTCTTCCAAGCTCCCCAACCCCTGGGAGAAGGAATGTCATCAGGCGAAGCAGAGGCGAGAGGCGTTAGCCCCCGAGCAGTCGTCCCCTCGAGCGTACCAGTTGATGCTTCCCAGGACGCTCACCCTTGCCATGGGAAAGGCGAGGTAAAAGTGTTATCTTCGCCGTCGGATGACACAGCTCACAGACGGGGCTGTCATCTTACGTATTTCCCTTCCTGCTAGACAAGAAGAGAGTTGCTCGTCATGATGCCGAGTGTCAAAATTCTAAACGCCATGACGCCAAGCGTCAAGAAGGTCATGACGCTGAGCGTCAAGGAGTTGGACTACATCACGCCAAGCGTCGAGTAGTTGGAAGTCATGACGCCAAGTGTCAAGAAGTTGGACGTCGTGACGCCGAGCGTCAGAACCTTGGAAGGCATAACGGTGAGCGTCGAGAAGTTGGCCTCGTGACGCCGAGCATCGGAACCATGGAAGTCATGACGCCGAGCGTCAAGAACTTGGACGTCGTAACGCCGAGCATCGGAACCATGGAAGTCATGACGCCGAGCGTCAAGAACTTGGACGTCGTAACGCCGAGCGTCAGAGCCTTGGACGTCAAGCTACTAACGCTGCTGTAAGAGTTAGACATAATGTTTGACGCCGAGCGTTGAGTAGAGCAACAGCTTACCAAGCCTCGCGAACCTGGTAGCCATGACGCCGAGCGTCTAAAGGAGGAACATCATGCTAAGCGTCGAGAGACTGGTACGCATGACGCCGACTGTCAAGGAGTTGGACATCGGGACGCCGAGCGTAAGAGCCTCGGACGTCATGAAACCGAGCGTCGAGATCGCGAACGTCATAGTTCCGAGCATCAGGATCGCGAACGTCATAGTTCCGAGCGTCAGGATCGCGAACGTCATAGTTCCGAGCGTCAGGATCGTGAACGTCATAGTTCCGAGCGTCAGGATCGCGAACGTCATAGTTCCGAGCGTCAGGATCGCGAACGTCATAGTTCCGAGCGTCAAGCATTGGAACAACGTGACGCCAGGCGTCATGATATTGGACTCCTTGTCGCCAGAAGTCAGGATATTAAGGAGTTGACTCCTAGGAAACAGGACGTCTCTACCTCAATTAGAGACCTGTCGGAAGAAGGGATGGACGGTCACCTTTCCCCTAGTGATCATTTAGAGGATATCTTGGAAGGAGAAGATCCTAAGACCCTTCATCCTTCATTGGATTTAAGAAACTTATGAGAGTTTTTACCGAAGAGTTTCCTAATTATTTTATTCCTGCTGCTCCTCGTTCCCCGCCTTCAGAGTTTACGCTAGGGAAGGCGTCGAAGGAGTCTCTGTTCATGAAGATGGTGTTGTCTCGCTTATCTAAGAAAGCCTTGAGAATGATGGGGGACTGGATGCAATCCAAGAAGGACCAGGGAAAGACTGTTTTTTCTTTTTCCCCGGCCAGATTGGCCTCCAGATCTAGCGTTTGGTACGACACTGGAGAAGCTCCCGGCTTGGGAGTTCCTGCCTCTGCCCAAGGAGACTTTTCGAGTCTGGTGGAGGCCCCTCGTCGGACAGCCATGAGAAGAACCAGAGTGTTCTGGTCAATGTCGGAGCTGGTTCACCTTCTCAAAGGCATCTTCAGAGCTTTCGAGGTGTTTAATTTCCTTGACTGGACTCAGGGAGCGTTGGAAAAAAAGGTTTATGCTTTGAAGGATGTGGACACTGAAAGCCTCGGGTGTTCTTAAGAAATGGACACTGAAAGCCTCAGGTGTTCTTAAGAAAAGAGCCCAAATGTGCTCTTTTTTTTTTGGCTAATGGGGTTACACCCATACAAAAGTCGGAATTCCTGTACGTACCTCTTTCTTCCTCCCTTTTCCCTCAAGAACTGGTCAGAGAGGTCTCTTCCGCATTAGCCCAAAAGGCCACACAGGATTTGGTGTCTAAACCAGCAAGGAAGGTTCTGCCCACTTCTTTCTCAAGCCGCAAACCTAAGAAAGAAGCTCCATCCCATCAAGTTTCGCAGCCCTTTCGAGGGAAAACTTTCAGCAGGGGTAGTACCAGACCCGAGGGAAGGAGTCAAAGAGAAGAGGCTCAAAACCAGGGCGAAGCAGAGTCTGACTGCATTCACCTTCAGACAGCAGTAGGAGCCAGACTAACCAACTTCTGGCGAGCTTGGGAGAGGAGAGGAGCAGACCTTTGGTCCGTACAGTTACTAAAGGTGGGATACAAAATCCCTTTCCTAGGGAAATCCCCTTTAGTAATAACTCCGATAGATCTCTTGGCCAGATATAGAGAGGAGTCAAAGATACAGGCTAGGCAACAACAAATGTCTCTTATTGGAAAAGGAGGCAATAGAGAGGTTGCGAGATTTGCGGTCACCAGGTTTTTACAACTGCTTGTTCCTGGTTCCCAAGAACTCGGGGGAATGGAGACCAGTCCTGGATGTAAGTGCTCTCAATGTCTTCGTTCAGAAGACGAAGTTCTCTATTGAGACTTCAAAATCAGTTCTAGCAGCAGTAAGAAAGGATGACTGAATGGTCTCTAGATCTCCAGGATGCATACTTCTACATCCCCATCCATCCGAACTTCAAGCTATACCTGAGGTTCATGTACAAGGAGGAAGTTTTCCAGTTTTGTGCTTTTTGTTTCGGCCTAAGCACCGCCCCTCAAATCTTTACGAAGGTGATGTCAAATGTAGCGGGTATGCTGCATTCAAGAGGTATCAGAGCCACCCTGTATCTGGATGATTGGCTACTCAGAGCTCATTCCTACAATCGCTGCCTGGAGGATCTGCAGATAACGTTGAGGTTATCAGAAGAACTGGGTCTTCTGATAAACAGAGACAAGTCTCAACTGACACCATCCCAAGAGATCCTTTATTTGGGGATGGAGATTCGGAGTTAAGTTTTTCGGGCTTTTCCGTCTGCCTCAAGGACAGAACAAGCCCAGGTGAAGCTTCATTGCTTTCTAGAGAAACGAAAGTGTTCTGTGAGGGATTGGATGAGTCTGCTGGGAACCCTCTCCTCGTTGGAGTAGTTTGTCTCCCTGGGAAGACTGAATCTTCGCCCTCTTCAGTTCCACCTCAATCGACGTTGGGACAAGGGAAAGGAACTGAAGACAAAATGTATCCCCATTACAGAATCCGTAAAAAGTTGCCTTCAGTGGTGGAACGACCCAGTCAAGCTTCAAGAAGGTCTTTCTCTGGAACAGAGGAACCCAGACCTTGTGTTGTGTTCCGACGCCTCGGACTCGGTGTGGGGAGCAACACTGGGCAAGTTGGAGATCTTGGGTTCCTGGACAAAAGATCAGGAGATCCTCCACTTAAACCAGAAGAGCTGTTGGCAGTCCTGTTGGCCCTCATAGGCTTCGAAGGGTCAGTCCTGAACAGAGTGGTATAAGTCAACGCCGATAACACTACAGCGTTGGCCTACCTAGCCAAACAAGGCGGAACCCACTTGAGGTCCCATTACGAGACTGCAAGAGAACTTCTTTACTGGGCAAAAGAAAAGAATGTAACCCTTGTAACAAGATTTATTCAAGGGGAAAGGAACGTGATGGCAGACAGTCTCAATAGGAGAGGTCAGGTTTTGTCCACAGAATGGTCACTTCATCAGGAGGTTTGCAAGAACCTGTGGTGGATTTGGGGTCGTCCTTGTATAGACCTGTTCGCAACCTCGAAGACGAAGAGATTGGTGACATACTGCTCCCCAGCGCCAGATCTCGAAGCAGTCCACATCGACGCTTTCCTCTTAGACTGGTCCCACCTGGACGTGTAAACATTCCCTCCATTCAAGATTGTGCACAAAGTAATGCAAAAATTTGTGTCGCACGAGGGAACCAGATTGATTCTAGTGGCCCCCTTTTGACCCACAAGAGAGTGTTTTACAGTGGTACTGGAATAGATGGTGGACACCCTGAGAAGCCTCCCATTAAGAGTAGATCTACTCAAACAACCCCACTTGGAAAGGTACCATCAAAACCTCCAAGCTCTACATCTAACTGCCTTCAGACTATCAAAAAACTCACAAGATCTAGAGGTTTTTCGAAGGAGGCAGCTAGAGCGATTACAAGAGCAAAGGAGGTCTTCTACCATCAAGGTTTACCAATCCAAGTGGGAGGTTTTTAGAGAATGGTGCAGAGTCAACTCTGTTTCCTCTTCCAGTACCTCTATGACTCAGATTGCTGACTTCCTGAAATTCCTTAGAAGGAAACGTACATTTTCAACTTCAACCATCAAGGGATACAGGAGCATTTTAGCGGCCGTCTTCAGGCATAGGTATTTGGACCTTTCTAATAATAAAGACCTCCAGGATCTTCTCAAATCCTTTGAAACGACTAAGGAACGACATCAGGAATCGCCAGCTTGGAGTCTGGATATAGTCCTGAAGTTCCTAATGAGTGACAGGTTTGAGCCCTTGCATTCAGCATCATTTAAGGACCTCACCATGAAGACTCTCTCTTTGGTCAGTCTGGCGACAGCAAAAAGGGTTTGTGAGATTCATGCCTTCAACAAGAACGTAGGCTTTAGAAATAACAAGGCTATCTGCTCCTTACTGCTAGGCCTTCTTGCTAAAATCGAACGCCCTTCTCAACCCTGGCCCAAGAGTTTTGAGATTCCAAACCTTTCGGATGGGGTTGGAGAGGAATTAGAGAAGGTCCTGTGTCCAGTAACACCCTGAAGTTCTATCTGGAAAGAACGAAAGAGTTACGGGGCAAGTCAGAAGCACTTTGGTGCTCAGTCAAGAAGCCTTTATTATAGATGTCAAGAATGCACTATCCTTCTTCATCAGGCTTTTAATAAGGGAGGCTCATTCACATTGTAGTGAGGCAGACCTCAAGCTTTTGAAGGTCAAGGCACATGAAGTTAGGGCTGTGGCAACTTCTGTAGCCTTCAAGCAGAATGGATCGTTGCAAATCATTATGGACACAACCTTCTGGAGGAGTAAATCTGTATTCGCCTCACACTATTTGAAACGTATCCAAACTCTTTATGAGGACTGCTACACTCTGGGACCATTCGTAGCAGCGAGTGCAGTAGTGGGGGAAGGATCTACCACTACATTCCCGTAATCTAATACCCTTTTCTTCTCTCGGAACTATTGTATTTTTATGGTTGTTTGTGGAGATTGTACGCAGTCTTCCACAATCATTGATTTTAGTCAGGTGGTCAGTTTGTTCCTTGGGACCACCCGGAACAAGGGTATTGGAGGAGGTCCTATCACATAGAGGTTATACACTGGTTTGACAGCTCCTAGAGGTCTTCAGCCCCCTGGGTGGATCGCTGGATCTTGTAAGGAAAGCGGACATAATGAGGCAGGAATTCATTGAAGTCAGCTTCCTTAACAGGTACGAACCCTTAAGCTTGTTTATTAACTCTTAGGTAAATTTCAACAATTTTGGCTGTCTCTGACCCTCCACCAAAGGTGTCAATCAGCTATATATATAACTACCAGGTAAGTCAGATGTTTAAAAATGATATTTTTGCAATAAAATAAATTTTTGAACATACTGTACTTACCTGGTAGTTATATATAATTTAATTCCCACCCTCCTCCCCTCTAGAGACTAAGGGGATGGAATATCTGAGGAATAGTTAGAATGGTTCCAGGTACGTGGGTAGAGGGCGCACTGGTGGTACACTTTGCTACCCAATCGGCTATTGCCGCGAGTTTTGAAATTTCTGCCGTGACGTCAGGGACTAAGCTATATATATAACTACCAGGTATGTTCAAAAATTTATTTTATTATGAAAATATAATTTTTCATATATATATATATATATATATATATATATATATATATATATATATATATATATATATATATATATATATGTATATATATATATATATATATATATATATATATATATATATATATTATATATATATATATATATATATATATATATATATATATATATATATATATATACATATATATATACATAATATATATATATATATATATATATATATATATATATATATATATATATATATATATATATATATATATATATATATATATATATATATATATATATATATATATATATATATATATATATATATATATATATATTTGAAGGATCTTATTTAATGTTGTTACTGTTTTTTTAAATATTTTATTTTAATTTTTTGTTCTCTTGTAGTTTATTTATTTCCTTGCTTCCTATTTTTCCCTGTTGGAGCCCTTGGGCTTAAAGCATCTTGCTTTTTCAACTAGGTTATAGCCTAATTTGTAATAATCATCATCATCATCATCATCATCATCATCATCATCATCATCATCATCATACAGTATATCATTCTGTTTGGTCATTGAATACTGTGTTACTTATTCATGGGCTTTTTAAATGAATGGCATTGTAGTCACATTGCAATCGTTTTGTTTTCACCGAATAGAATTGATGTTCCTTAATATGTCTAATAAACTGATCGTTTTACAGATGTAAAACCAAACACTTCAACTGTTGAAGAGCTTAAGGAGAAACTTCGTGTTCAGTTTTCTCGAGCTAAGCTGGGTCACTTCACCCAGACGCCACCACATCAGGAGAACCTTTTTTCTAACAACTCTTTTCTCACGTCGTACCTTACCAGAATTTTACCCGGTGATGTAGGTTGATCTTTCAAGTTATTGCTTAAAATTTTATCTTTTTAGGTGGAACAGGGTGGCATAAGTCTTTTTATAGTTTATATATTATGAAATATCTTTTGTTCCGTAACCGAAATACAAACCACGCTATTTACATTGGGTTAACCTTTTAGCGTAGCTGAAATGACGAGCCAATAGTTTTTAACGAGGGTTAATTACCCCCGCGCTATTAGCGGGGGTAGGGGAAGGGATAGCTTGCTACCCCTCCCCCCCCCACACACCGGTGATTTGCTCCACTTCACTTTTGGCTCCGGCGATGAACAGACGTGTCTGTCTATCGTCCTCGTTAACAGCCTTTAATCTTTTTTTCTGCTTTTTCTTTCAGCTGTGTGTGTGTGTGTTAGAAGTTGACCACCTTTATTACTATGCGTACGTGCCCTGGAATTGCCGGCCGCCCTTGTGGTACCTTTATGTCGGCCACAGACACGGATCCTCACACCCTTTGCCCGCAGTGTCGAGGCCGACGGTGTAATCAGGAAAATATGTGTAGTGAGTGCAGGGAGTGGTCTGCCTCCCAGTGGGAGAGGTTTGGCCGCCGGCGTAAGAAGAAGTCCAAGAGAGACCGTTCTCCTTCCGGGGTTGCCTTGAAGGAGGAAGGTTCTCGGGACTCTTCTTTCGCCGCCCAAACCTCCTCCGAAGCTCCCCCTCGTTCGGCTCCTAAGGAGAGTCGGCCGAGTGGGAGCGCAGGCCCTAGTTCTGTTTCCCGACCTTGGGTGGGGGGGAGAGGGCGTCGCCTCCCATAGCGGGGCGGTTCCTCCTCCTCCTCCTGGGGAGGTTATTGATGAATCTCTGTCTAATGATGATCTTTTACAGATTTGGGCTTCCCTGGGGCTTAAGGGCTTGCCCTGATTGACCTTGTCCAGTTGGGGGCCGCCATTAAGCAGTTGCCGGTGATACCAGAGGTAGATCCTCTGTCTATCGTCGACGTCGTGGTGGAAGAGGCCTCCGACGGGGCGGGGCAATCCTCTGCAGGTGCAGTTGGGGATGTTGGTGCTGACGGCTCTCCTCCCCCTTCCGTACATCCTTCGAAGGGGGAAGGGAGTCCTACGGGCTTTTCTGCTGTCCAGCTTCCCTCTAAGGGGAGTGCTTTGACTGAGACTCCCCTTCAGAGGACTGATGGTCCTGACGATCTTCCTCGTGGCCGCCTTCGCCGTAAGGCTCACCGTCTGCTGCGTCGCAAGGGCCTCCCGTCTCCTTATAAGGGTGTTAAGAGGCGCCTTTTTGGATCTTCCTCCGAAGGGGACTCTCCTCGCCGTAAACAGCCTGCAGCTCCAGCTTCATTAGACCTCTCTGGGGATCGGTCTCCTACGCCTGCCAGACCTTCACCTTCTGGGGCAGATGTTCAGCAACCTGACCTCGTCACCCGACGGGCAACGGTCTCTTCGGGGCAAAGGGATTCTTCCCTTTCACGTGCAGTGTTAGCGCACAGGCGCTCTCTTGCTCGTCAGCGATCTCCTGATGTTCGCCCTTCTTTTTGCCAGCGCTCTCCTGAGGACATCCTTCAACCTGTTATTCCTGAAGAGCGCCCAGCGCGCCAGCGTTCCCCTGCTCGCCGTTCTGCAGTGTTAGCGCACAGGCGCTCTCCTGCTCGTCAGCGCTCTTCTGATCGTCAGCGCTCTCCTGTTCGTAAGCGCTCTTCTGAGGATCATCGCCCTTCTGCTCGCCAGCGCTCCCCTGTGGTCTCCGAATATCCTGCAGTTCCTGTTGTGCGCCCTGCGCGCCATCAGTCTCCTGAGCGCTCTCGCGATCCTCAGCTTGTTCCTGCACAACATCGCCTGCGTTCTCCAGCGCGTGTTTCTAAAACACATTTGTTCCGTAACCGAAATACAAACTACGCTACAGTGAACCCTCGCTACTTCGCGGTTTCGACCATCGCGGATTTTTTTCATAACCCATGTATATACATATATCGCGGATTTTCCAGAAATATCGAAAATACCGCGAAGTGAATGATGGTGCGAGATTGGAGAAAGTAAGGAAAATTGAATCGTGATTGATTTTCAATATACAGTAAATGAAACTTTGAGGAGCAACAAAGATATCATTTGTTAGAGAGATAGAGAGAGGTAAGGAATGGGAGGTAGTGAAAAGTAGCCCACAGAGAGAGAGAGAGAGAGAGAGAGAGAGAGAGAGAGAGAGAGAGAGGAGAGAGAGAGAGAGAGAGAGAGAGAGAGAGAGAGGGGGGTTTAAATGTAATAAACAAAAAATTTGATAGGTTATAACACATTGGTGCTTATGTAATATCAACTGTATACTGTAGACGGTTTGAATAAGTTAAGAAATGGTATAAATGATATTTTGTTAGTGTATTCGTACACACTCAAGAGCGGCAGCTAGATGACAGCTGATCTAATCACAGCCAAAAGTAAAAAAAAAAGAAGTCAACAATACTCGATTTTTAAAACAAACCCGAAATTTAAAAACAAAAGTACACGCTTTCTTAATGTGCAATTAACTATTTAAAGAGTGGCAATTTTCTAGAATAAAATGATATTTCCCAAAAAATAGTGGTTTGCTGATGAAATTGGATGCCGTATTTTTAGCTATGATTGAAATAGATGTAGACTCGGCCTAATTATTTCGTTTCGTATTTAATTGACACTAAGAAAACTAATTTTAGCTTCTTCATCTAAATGTAAGTATTGTATAACACGAAGAGAGAGAGAGAGAGAGAGAGAGAGAGAGAGAGAGAGAGAGAGAGAGGAGAGAGAGAGAGGAGAGGAGAGAGAGAGAGAGAGAGAGAGAGAGAGAGAGAGAATCAGCTGTTGTACTCAAATGGCGTGTTTTTGTTTCGTGAGAATTTCATCGCCACGACTTTAACAACAACATACTGTACTGAACTTTACAGTATTATACAGACTACTGTAATATGATAAAGTAAAATATTTGTAATCTATTTTATATGAAATGGGGGCTATTTTTTTTTTTGTTTAAAATTTACATTTACGTATGTAAACAACTCTCTCTCTCTCTCTCCTCTCTCTCTCTCTCCTCTCTCTCTCTCTCTCTCTCTCTCTCTCTCTCTCTCTCTCTCTCGTATATTGTTTTCCTGCTTTGTTACGTATGTATGATTTTATATAGATACGGTAAATAATATTTGTAATAACATATTTTATTAAAGCTTTTAGTGTAATATCATTATTTATCACTTTCATCATGCGCGTTAAATTCCTTAGTTTGTTTACTGAGCGTACTTTATGACGCCGTCGTTTCAGGCGGCGTCATAAAGAAAAACATTTCATTTGGAAGGCTTAAGAAAAATTAAGTAAAACATTAGTAATAACCAAATCAACATACTGTACTGAATAATCAATATAATCGATGCAGAAACTAACCTATACACAGATGTGTAAATGCGTTTGTTTCTTCATAATAATCAGAGATAAACGTAAACAAAACATTGGTTGCCATTTTTTATCGTGCTTTTTGGCGTGTTTAGGAAACGCATGATATAAAGTCGCCCTTAATATTTGTGCCTGTTTTAGTTTAGGGTACGTTAGTACATGCATTAAGTGTTCTGTACATTAAAGGGTAGTTTGTTAACAGTACTACGTACAAGGGAAGGTTTTAAAAGTCTGAATATACATGTTAAATAAATAGGTAAATATACTGTCACTACTTCGCGGATTTTCACCTATCGCGGCCGGGTCTGGAACCTATCTACCGCGATAAACGAGGGTTCACTGTATTTACATTGGGTTTACCTTTTAGCGCAGCTGAAATGGCGAGCCATTAGACTTTAACGAGGGTGTATTACCCCCGCGCTAGTTAGCAGGGGGGTAGGGGAGTGGTAGCTAGCTACCCCTCCCCCCCCCTCACACACAGATGAATGCTCACTTTCACTTTTGGCTCGGACTGTGACAGACGTCTCTGTCTTGGTCCTCTCTTCTCCCTATAAGGGTGCTAAGAGGCGCCTTTTTGAATCTCCGTTTGCAGCCTACAACTCCTTTTCTTGATCTTCCGCCTTGGTGCAGATGGACAGCAGTCTGATCTCGTCTTCCGCGGACATCAGTCTCCCGGCGGACAGGCTACGGTCTTCCGATGGACATGTCTCCCGACGGACAACGTTCCCTTCGGGGCAAAGGGTTACCTCCCTACGTGCCCTGTGCGCCCACATTCGCCCTCGCGATCTAGAACTTCGGTTCAGGTCTGGGTCAAGGACTCTTCCACGCGTTGCCTTTAGCTCGTCAGCGATCATCAGCTTGCCAGCGATCACCTGCTTGCCAGCGTTCACCTGCTCGCCAGCGCACACAGGCGATTTTAGTAGCGCCTATTCAACAGCGTTCTACACGTCAGCGATCACCTGTCTCTCAGCGATCTCCGGATCGCCCGCGTGTGTTACAGCCGGCACGCCAACGTTCTCCAACACCTCTGAAGGAACATGGTTCGCCAGCTACTAGCTCGCCATCGCCCACCTGCGCATGCTGCTCGCCATCGCGCGATCTCCCACCTGTGGATGCTGCTCGCCATCGCGATCGCCCACCTGCGGATGCTGCTCGCCACTGCGCGATCGCCCACGTGCGGATGCTGCTCGCCATCGCGCGATCGCCCACCTGCGGATGCTGCTCGCCATCGCGCGATGGCTCACCTGCGCATGCTGCTCGCCATCGCGCGATGGCTCACCTGCGCATGCTGCTCGCCATCGCTCGCCAACGTGTCGACATGCCACAACGCGCCATCGCCAACCTGCGCGTTAGCGCTCACCAGCTCACCACCGATCGCCTGTTGATCCATATCGCCAGCGGTCTTCCTCGCCCACGCGGCAGCGCGTTTCCTCGCCATCGCGCTAACGCTTGCGTTCGCCGCCTCGGACTCGCGCTCATTTACCTGCCCGCCCTCGCGACCGTTCGCCCGCGCGACAGCTCGCCTGCGCGCCCACACGCCCACGTGCCTGCACGTCTACGCTCATGCGAGTCCGCGCACATACTCTCCAATGTTCGTCCGCGCGCGAACCAACGGTATTCCATCGTGCGGACGGACGGTGTTCCGTCGCGCGAACCGACGGTGTTCCGTCGCGCGAACCGACGGTGTTCCGTCGCGCGAACCGACGGTGTTCCGTCGCGCGAACCGACGGTGTTCCGTCGCGCGAACCGACGGTGTTCCGTCGCGCGAACCGACGGTGTTCCGTCGCGCGAACCGACGGTGTTCCGTCGCGCGAAACGACGGTGTTCCGTCGCGCGAACCGACGTTGTTCCTTCGCACGAACGTCGGCTTAATTCTTGCAGTATCCATTGCTCGTCTATGGGTTATCGCTCGCCGACCACCAGCTCTCGCCCTTCCTACCACGCTTGCCCTCCTTCTGCGCTCCTTCTCTCACCTTTGTTTGCGTTCCTGCGTGACCGCGCATGGGTGCTTCCATGTACGCCCACGCACAAATCTTTGAATTACCATCGCACGAGCTCCAGGGCGATTGCGACCACGATTCCTATTGGGGTTTTCGCAGCATGGCCAGCCTGGCGAGTTCTTCTGGAGCGTATTTCCAGAACACGGCCTCACCCCGTAAACGCAGAGCATGGCACTTGCAAGAATAGGAAGAATCTTCAGGGAGGTCTGAGCAACACTCTTTCCAGAACCTGGGTTAGCCCTTCCCCGTCATTCCCTGGAAGGATTTTTGGCGGGGGGCTTTCCGTTCGAGATTTCGCCATCGGCCAAGGGGTGACTGCTTACCCCTTCCTCTGGGGGCTTACCAGGTCCTTTCCCTCCTTGGTTACGGCCCGAGGTTTGGCTCAAGGAAGCTACAGGAAGATCATGGGTACTTTCCTCCTCTTGAGCTCAGGCACCTTGGCCTTTCGTCGTTAAGTATCTAACTTGCGGACAAGCTCGATGTTGTACCATCTGGACGCGCTGACTGAGGGCTTCCTTCGGGTGTCTCATCTGTGGAGGTCGACGACCTCAGACACCCTTCCATCCCTGAGAAGAGTTTGTTTGTGCCCAAGGACAGAGACTTAGACAGCGGCTGTGCGGAGGAAATCGACTTCCGTTTTCACTCCTCCAAGGCGCTTTCTTCCAGACTCTGCAGGGCTCCAGCACCCTTTTCTTTCAACCACGTCGGCCTAAGTTATCGGCTATGACAACTGGGACAAGGTGTCCAATTGCAGTTTCCTCCTGTCAGGAACAGATGGCACGGGAGGCTCCCCCGGGGGGGCATAGTCCTAAAAGGAGCGGCAGAGTTCACGAACTCTAGGATTGCAGGTTTCTCGCTGGGAGGATGCTTAAGGTTACTCATCCGGATGACAGCTTCCCGATGCCCATTCCCGCACAATCTCTGTGATCAGCCAAGGATATCGCGCCCGCCGTCTCTGTCAGCGAATTCAGTGTCTCTGAACCTCTATGCCATAGCGTCGGCAAGAGTTGCCCAGTTGGGCAGAATGATCCATACCTTAGGTGAAGGTCCTCCATAGGATCATCGACGGCTTCACCCCCGGCCTCTTCAGTCGATCCTTTCTTGTAAGGAAGGATCTGAGAGGGGAGTTACGTAGTCGACCTCTCAGCCCTGATCAAGTTTGTCGAACAAACTTCGGCCAGCGTAGAACAGCAGAATCGATCAGACTGGTAACGAGGCGACAGGACTCCTTAAACCCTAGATCGGAAGGACGGGTACTTTCAGTTTCCATTCCATCCATCTTCCAGGGAGCTCGTCGAATTCAGCCTAGACTGCAAGTATTCCTGCTTATGATGCAGTGTGGCTATCCCGCCGTGGCATAGCAGGTTTTTTTCCCCAGAGAACTCTCCCTGCTTTCCTCATGGCCGCTCAGGTGCAGGCTCCCGCCTCCTCTGCTTTTTGGAGGGCTGGTCAACTCCGGTAGGCTCGGGTTCGACCTTCTTCAACGCCGGGACAAGCTTCCGGATGTTTACCATGAGTGTGGGTTCATGGTATTTTGCTTGGAGCCTTCTCTTCTTCTGCCTCATCTGGCCATGATATTGAGTCAACGGCCTTACCACGTTGGAAACCCCGCTTCTCGTCCGTCCAGCGAGGTTAAGCAACGTCGGTTCTGGTCGGTACTTGGATGGGTGACCACCTGGGGACGCCAGGTTCTGTTGCCACATCCTCCGAGCCTTCCTTTCAGTTGACTGTGGCAAGACTGAGGAGAGTCGCAGTACCTGTTCTCAGTCAAGCAGAGCTTTCAGCCCTACCTTGGAACGTTTCCTAGTTCTCCTTTCCTCATTGATCCGTCTATAGTCCGAACGGTCGTCTCAGGATAAGTCCCATGTGGGGCGGTCCAAGTTCCGGTGGTTTCAGGCAACATTTAACCGGACTTCCTGGCCCCTATGGGACCAGCGGAACTATTAGACCTGCAATGGGTGTTGACCTATGGAACCTCTTGATGGTATTGGATATTCTCGTCCTTTCCCCACTTTCTTGATACTGTTCTCGGACTTGTCAAAGGAAAGGGGGGGGGCCATGTTCCGGTTCAGGCCTATGGTCAAGACCTGAAGGATACCTCTCCATCATTCAGGCAGGCTTAGGGGTCGTAGTCTGTCCCCTCTACAGATCCTACAGCTCCTGCCGAGTCGCCCCGTGCGCGTCGACTTCATGATTCTGGCGTGTTCTAACCAGCAGGGGAAGCATTTTCACACCTTCACATCTTGCAGTAGAGATACCGGGATGATTGAGATTCTCTCAATACCACCATCGGCTCTCTCATTCCAGGCAGAGGAATGTTCTCTCCGACTATCCGAGCAGAGCCTCGTAGAGAGAGTGTACCTGGGGGTCTTTGACCTTGAGTAACCAGCAACTCCTGGTCTGGGGGACCTGATCGCGACAGCTTGGAACCTCAAGCTTCCGCTGTTCTTCCCCCATTCTCAGACCCCGAGATTCTGGCAAGATGCATTCCGGTGATGGTGGGACAACTTCGACGCCTGCGTCTTCCCTCCTTTTTGTCTGTGGACAATGGGTCTCAACAAGACCAGGTTGTCTTTCAACCTTTCAATGGGAGAGCTCCACTGGGACTATGCGCAGAACGGTTTCTGGACCCTCTGCTTCCCCTGACGGAACTCCCGGGAGAGTTTCTCCCATGGCGCAGACTACTCAAACAACCACACTGCGACATCTCTCCCGAACCGGAGCGTCGCTTCGGCTTCATGCCTGGAGACACTACGCCTCCTCCTCAAGAAGAGACAACCCGCTACAGTCGCAGTACGGAGGTCGAGTCATCTGCAATAGTCATCCGCAGGGGTCTTCCAGGCAAAGTGAAGAGTCTTCAGTGGTTGGTGCCGTGGGAGATATACCTCTTCCCTTGAGGCCTCTTCTCCAGCATTAACAGTCTTATTGCCTTTCGGCGGGAGGAAACTCCTTTCCGCTCTCGGCAATGAAGCCTGTCGCTCAGCCTTTCCCTGACCTTCAGGCTTGAAGGAATAACTTTTTCCTGCCCGCTGGATCTATCCTCGCTCATGCGAAGCTACGATCGTCCCTGCCCTAGTCGGAGGAAGACCTCCAACTTGGAGCATGGCTCGGACTTTTAGTCCTTTAAGAGATCTTCTCAAGACCCTTTACGACAGGCCTCGGATTGTATTCCGCCTTGGGTCTCCTGCTCACTCTGGCCACTGCCAGTGTGTAAGCAATTTTCTTGGTCTCTTACGACTCCCCCCTTTCTAAGGAAGAGGGGAAGGCAACATTCAGGCTCGCTCCTGAGTTGTTGGCTAGACTCAGAATCTGGGGGTCCCGGCCCTTCGGTCCAATTCCTTCAAGATTTCGAATCTCCATTCTGTATCTGATGTCCCAAGACCTTCTCTTTCTTGCCAGTAAAGGAATCGAGAGGTTAGCTTTGGGAACAGCTGCAGTTTGTCCTCAGTTGCAGCCGATTTGGGAGCACAAGGAGGACACGGGGGAGAGTCACCAGTAGACCTCTTCAGCCCGGACTCAAGGACATTCATCTCGACCTGTCTCCAGACCCTCCCCCGTCACATCGCCCTACAGCACGATGTTGGATACATCGCAACGTCCTTCGCCTTCGAGTAATACTACTCTGTGATGCAGGTGCTACAAGCTGGAGTCTGGAAGCGTCTAATGATCTTCGCAGACCGCTTCCTGCAGGGCGTGACCCACAGGAGTCTCGATACGTTTTCTATCGCTCTGTGGTGGCTACACAACAGCTGGTCTAATCTCAGGCTCCTTTTTGGACAGGTAGCAGAAAGTTGAGGGCATTGTTATCAGGTTTTAGTCTGCATGAACGAAAGAAGTAGGTCTGGCCCTTATTTCTTTCTTCATCATCCCCTCTACGGGGAAGCAGCATCCTGGTCTCTGCATAGCTGACCTCGAACCTCTGCAGGTAAACCATGCTTCCTTGTGTTCCGAGTATTGAGTCAATACTGTCGCGTCCCCCATACCCTGACGAGGTGGTATTGGGAACGTCATAACCCAGAGTTCCTTCTGGAACTCCAGGTCAACTGCCTAAGACGGGTCACACTTCTTCCTTCACACACAAGCTTAAGTAGGCCACACGGTTCCTTGCAGAGCAAGGAACTTGTGAGGTGCAGGGACTCCTTTTCTCGAGTGTGACTCACTCGGATTCTGAGTCCCCGGGTAAAGCCAAAGCCAGTATGGCTGGGGACTTTCCACCCTACCTAATGGGTAAGTCACCCAATGTAAATAGCGTGGTTTGTATTTCGGTTACGGAACAAATGACAAATTCGAAGATAATTTGTATTTTTCCTAACCATACAAACCTTAGCTATTTACACATATTTGCCCGCCAGCCCTGTCCCCCCAAGACAAGTCCTACCTCTAAGTGAAAGTGAGCATTCTTCAGTGTGTGAGGGGGGAGGGTAAGCTAGCTACTACTCCCCTACCCCCCCCCACCCCCCTCCCGCTAACTAGCGCAGGGGTAATACACCCTCCTTAAATTCTAATGGCTCGCCATTTCAGCTGCACTAAAAGGTAAACCCAATGTAAATAGCTAAGGTTTGTATGGTTAGGAAAAATACAAATTATCTTCGAATTTGTCATGTTCGCCCACGCGCCTACGCGCTTCCTATTCCTGTTCCTGTTCGTGAACGCGCCGCGCCGACTGTTCCTTCACAGGATTCCACGTGTCGCCCGCTTGCTCACCAGCGACCTCAGACGATTCAACAATCGCCTGCTCGTCAGCGTTCTCCTACGCATCAGCGATCACCTGAACATCGGCGATCTCCGGACAGCCCGCGTGACCTATCGCCTGCGCGCATCCGTTCTCCAACGCGCCGTCGCCCAGAGGTTCTGGAAGGACATGGTTCGTCCTCTGTTAGCTCGCCCTCGCGCGATCGTTCGCCTGCGCGACCTACGTGCTATCGCTCGCCAACGTGTCACAACGCGCCATCGATCGCCTGCTCGCAATCGCTCTCCCACGCGCTACAGGTCTCCTGACCAACGTCGCCAGCGATCTTCGGAACGTTCTTACTCGCCCACGCGGCAACGCGTTCCCTCGCAGTCGCGCCAACGCATTCGTTCACCGGCTCGCCCACACGCTCGTTCGCCTGTACGCCCTCGCGCCCACTCGCCTGTGCGACCGCTCGCCCGCGCGCCCGTGCGACCACCGTTTGCGCCGAATTTCACAGCCAGTGACAGCAGCAGGAACGCGTGTTACCAGACCGCGCTCTGGATCGCCTCCATCAAAACGCAGGACTGTTGTGCAGGACAGGGAAGACACTTCAGAGAGGTCAGTGCGTCTTTCTTCCCCCTTTCCTTTTCAGGCAGGTCCAGTGGTGTCCACTCCGAAGGATCGCCCGATCCCTTTTCCTCCAGCGAGGATTTCGGACTCGGTGTCCATGGAACAACAGACTTGGTTTGGTCCTCTGATGTGGGCGTTAGTGAGGGTAATGAAGCCAGCACTCGCCGATCAGGGCAACAAACCAATGGCTGCCTCACCTACGCTGAAGAGAAAGAGAGGAGTGGACTTCGTGGTGACTTCCCCCAGGGAGAAGTTGGTTCCTAGGAGGTCTGTCGGGAAGGCCCCTTCCCCTGCGCAAGCGTTTTCTCCTTCTCCCGTGGACGAGGCTTTTCCGTCAGGCGAGTCCAGTGAAGCGATAGTCTTCCCCTCGGCACCAAGGGGGGAGCCTTCTCTTCATGGAGGAGAATCGTCTCGTGCGGAAGGGACTCTCCAAACCTCTTTGTTGGGATCATGTATCCCTCCCAGAAGGGAACCCAAGGACTCCAAGACCATCCCGAAATCGTCTTCAAGGATTCGCCAGGAACCCGGGGCTCCCCGTGGGAACGTCCACGCTTCGCCCCAGAAGAGATTCCGGGGACAGGAGACTTAGCTGCCAGCCCGCAAGGAGGAGATCCGCAGGAATCTGAACATGCCTTCTGGCAGGTCCTGAGCCTGATGAGGCAACTCAATGGGTTCATGGACCCCGTGATCGCCCCTCGAGAAGGCAAGGACACAGTCTTGGACGAAGTCTTCGATGTTCAGAAAGCCCCTAAGACCAGTGCGGCTCTGCCCTGGTCTCGGGGACTGAAAAGTGCCAAAGCCAGGGCCAACGCCCAGCTCACGATTCTTGCCTCCTCCAGTCGTTCCTCTGCCGGGAACAAACTCATCCCTCCTCCTCCTTATCTCCTGCAGAGGAGGTATTTTGAGATCTTGGGTGAGTCCAGTCTCGCTCTTCCTCTCCGTCACTCCGTGGAGGAGCTGGCTAAGGGAGTTCCCCTCGAGAAGCTCTCCGCCCGGCAGGTGTCGTTCTCGGCGTCGGAGATCCTGAGCCATGAGAAGGTCGCGAAGTGCGCCATGCAGGCCACTTCGTGGTTGGATATATGGCTAGGAACTCTGGGCATCCTATTGCGCTCCGAGGACTTGTCTAAGGAGACCAATAGGAAGGCCCTGGAGACCTTCTTACTCTCGGGCACCCGCTCCATCGAGTTTCTGGCGCACCAGGTCACCACCCTGTGGGCCAACTCGGTGTTGAAGCGGCGTGATGCGGTGACCGAGAGATTCCACCCGAAGGTCCCCGCCGTGGATGTGTGTAGGCTCAGACATGCTTCCCTTCTTGGGGAGAATCTGTTCGAGCCACAGGATATGGAGCGAACGGCTGAGAGGTGGAGGAAATCTAGCACGGACTCCCTCCTCCATAGGGCCCTTACAGCTCGGCCCTATAAGCCTCCAGCTCCGCCGCAACAGCAGCAGCAGCCTCGTAAGGCTCCGAAGCAGGCACCGGCAGTTAAGAAAGTGGTGTCAAAGCCCCAGCCCTTTCCAGCCAAGGTTAAGAGGGGTGGCAAGTCCTCCAGGGGAGGCAAGATTCCTAGGGGGAGCGGCCGCGGCCGCAAACCCTAGGGGTGGCAGTCCCCCTGCGTGTCCACCTGTGGGGGGATGCCTTCAACGTTGCGTCCGCAGGTGGCAGCAACACGGGGCCAATGCTTGGATGGTTTCAGTGATCGGCCAAGACTATCGCGTCCCGTTCACAACATCTCAACCTCCCCTGACAGTGAATCCAGTGTAGTTGAGCTCTTATGCCACGGGATCGACAAAGGGGCTGGCCCTTCGGGCCGAAGTCGAGACCATGCTCAAGAAGGGTGCTCTCCAGGAGGTCGTCGACGGCTCCCCAGGCTTCTTCAGTCGACTCTTTCTTGTAAAGAAGGCGTCTGGAGGTTGGAGACCTGTCATTGACCTCTCAGCTCTGAACGGGTTTGTCAAGCAAACCCAGTTCAGCATGGAGACAGCGGACACGGTCAGACTTGCGGTGAGACCACAAGACTTCATGTGCACACTGGATCTAAAGGACGCATACTTCCAGATCCCAATCCATCTGTCCTCCAGGAAGTACTTGAGATTCTGCCTAGATGACAAGATCTACCAGTTCAAGGTGCTGTGTTTCGGTCTCTCCACAGCTCCTCAGGTGTTCACCAGAGTGTTCACCCTGATTTCATCTTGGGCGCACAGGAACGGCATTCGTCTCCTTCGTTATCTGGACGACTGGCTGATCCTAGCAGACTCGGAGTCGACCCTTCTTCATCACCGAGACAGGCTTCTAGGTCTTTGCCAGGATCTGGGGATCGTGGTAAACCTCGAGAAGTCCTCTCTGCAGCCGTCCCAACGACTGGTTTATCTAGGCATGCTGATAGACACCAATCTCCACAAAGTCTTTCCATCAGACGACAGGATAGCAAGGCTGAGGAGGGTGGCGGAACCCTTCCTCAGACGAGAAGAATTCCCCGCCCAGTCGTGGTTGCGTCTCTTAGGTCACCTGTCCTCCCTGGCTTGTCTGGTTCCAAACAGCTGCCTCAGTATAAGATCCCTGCAGTGGCAGCTCAAGTCCCGGTGGAATCAAGGATCTGATTCCCCGGACATTCTGATCCCGATAGGATCTTTGGAACGGACGGACTTGCAGTGGTGGCTGGTCGACGAGAACCTGCGGAAGGGAGTGAGTCTTCTCGTCCTCCCCCCGGAATTGACTCTGTTTTCGGACGCGTCTAAAGAAGGGTGGGGGGTGCACGTTCTGAACCAGAGGACCTCAGGCCTTTGGTCAGAATCAGAAAAGTGCCTGCACATCAACCTGCTAGAGTTGAAGGCCGTCTTTCTGGCTCTTCAACAGTTCCAACGGACCCTGGCGGGTCACTCCGTGGTGGTGATGAGCGACAACACCACGGTAGTGGCTTATATCAACAAGCAGGGAGGCACTTTTTCGCAGCAGCCATCCCATCTTGCAGTAGAGATTCTGAGGTGGACCGAAGTCCACTCAATAACACTATCAGCTCACTTCATTCCTGGCAAGAGGAATGTGCTCGCCGACAGTCTGAGCAGGGCCTCGCAGATAGTGAGTACCGAGTGGTCTTTGGATCCTCAGATAGCTAACAAAGTCCTGACTTTGTGGGGTTCCCCGACCGTGGATCTGTTCGCGACAGCGTTGAATTTCAAGCTGCCTCTGTACTGCTCCCCAGTCCCGGACCCCAAGGCACTCTGGCACGATGCTTTCCAGCAACGGTGGGACAACATCGACTTGTACGCCTTCCCACCGTTCTGTCTGATGAGAAGGGTGCTCAACAGGACCAGACTATCGGTCAACTGTTCGATGACTCTAGTAGCTCCGCTATGACATCACGCGGAATGGTTCCCGGATCTTCTGCAGCTCCTGACGGATCTTCCGAGGGAGCTTCCTCCACGACATGAGCTTCTCAGACAACCCCACTCCAATGTCCCTCACAAGGCCGTGACCTCGCTTCGGCTTCACGCCTGGAGACTATCCAGCGTCTCCTCACGGAGAGAGGCTTTTCGCAACAGGTTGCGGAGAGAATGTCTCGGCACCTGCGAAGGAGTCTGCCAGGCGAAGTGGAGAGTCTTTTGTGGTTGGTGTTGTGGGAGGGGTATCTCTCCACTCGATGCCACTATACCAGCAATAGCGGACTTTCTCGTATATCTGCGGGAGGAAATGCGCCTTTCTGTCTCGGCAGTGAAAGGCTATCGCTCAGCCTTAAGCTTGGCCTTTAGGCTGAAGGGCGTGGACATTTCTTCCTCGCTTGAACTCTCTCTACTCATACGTAGCTATGAACTTACCTGCCCCCAGTCGGAAATGAGACCTCCTCCTTGGGAACGTGGTTCGGGTCCTCAGGGCTCTTAAGAGACCTCCCTTCGAACCATTACGCCAGGCCTCCGATCGCCACCTGTCTTGAAAGACGGCTTTCCTGCTCGCTTTGGCTTCGGCCAAGCGGGTTAGTGAACTTCATGGTCTCTCGTATGACATCGCCCATTCAAGGGAATTGGGGGGAGGTAACGTTCAGGTTCATCCCTGAGTTTGTGGCCAAGACTCAGAATCCTGGAGTGCCGGATCCTCGGCTCGACTCTCTCAGGATCGCGAGTCTCCGTTCTGTAACAAGCGACCCAGACCAGCTGCTACTATGTCCAGTGAGGTGTCTGAGGTACTACTTGAAGAGAACGGCTACAGTTCGTCCTCAAGTGCGAGCATTGTTTGTGAGCACAGGCAGGACGAAGAGGAAGGTCACCAGGAACACCATCTCAGCTGGGATTTGAAGGGTTATCCACTACGCCTTGAATCCAGACCTTCCTCTGTCACGTCGCCCTAGGGCACACGATGTCAGGGGTGTTGCTGCGTCCCTGGCCTTCAAGAGAAACTTCTCTGTAACGCAGGTGCTTCACGCGGGGGTCTGGAAGCGTCAGACGACCTTCACAGCCCACTACCTGCAGGACGTGACCCACAGGAGCCTCGATACGTTTTCTATCGGCCCTGTGGTGGCTGCACAACAGCTGGTCTAACCTCAGGCTCCTTTATGGACAAGTAGCAGTAGGTTGAGGGCATTGTTACCCGGTTTTAGTCTGCGTGAATGAAAGAGTATGTCTGACCCTTATTTCTTTCTTCATTCTCCCCTCTCTTGGGGAAGCAGCATCCTGGTCCTCACATAGCTGACCTCGACCTCTGCAGGTAACCCATGCTTCCTTGTGCTCCTAGTATTAAGCTTAATACTGTTGCGTCCCCCATACCCTGACAAGGTGGTATTGGGAACGTCCTATCCTAGATTCCTATCTAAAGGTCTCAAGGTCAACTTCATAGGACGAGTCACACTTTCCTCCACACACAACTTATGTAGGCCACTCGTTCCTGGCGATGCAAAGAACTTGTGAGGTGCAAGGGCTCCTTCTCTCAAGTGCTACTCACTGAAGGATGGAGTCCCCGGGCAAAGCCGAAGTCAGTAAGGCTGGGGACTTTCCACCCTTCCTAAGGGGTAAGTCACCCAATGTAAATAGCGTGGTTTGTATTTCGGTTACGGAACAAATGACAAATTCGGAGATAATTTGTATTTTTTCTAACCATACAAACCTTAGCTATTTACACATATTTGCCCGCCAACCCTGGCCCCCAAGTCAAGTCCTACCTCTAAGTGAAGTGAAGCAAATCACCGGTGTGTGTGTGTGGGGGGGGGGAGGGGTAGCAAGCTATCCCTTCCCCTATCCCCGCTAACTAGCGCTGGGGTAATTAACCCTTGCTAAAAACTATTGGCTCGTCATTTCAGCTACGCTAAAAGGTTAACCCAATGTAAATAGCTAAGGTTTGTATGGTTAGGAAAATTACAAATTATCTCCAAATTTGTCATTTTTAATGTTATTAATGTTTTTTAAATATTTAATTTCAATTATTCATTACTACTTATATCATTTATTTATTTCCTTATTTCCTTTCCTCATTGGGCTAATTTTCCATGTTGGAGCCCTTGGGCTTATAGCATCTTGCTTCTCATACTAGGGTTGTAGCGTAGCTAGTAATAATAGTAATACAGTAATAATATTTTTATGATAGATGATTGTTTTTCTTCACAAGCATTCTTTTGATTGTTATTCATTTTAAGCATTCTTATTATAGTAATGTTTATAAAAGGAAGGCTGTCTTTGATGCAATGTTTTTTATGAGTATATCTGATCTTTATAAAATTAAGATTTATATTATGTGCTTCAGGTAAAAAATGCTATCTGGGGAGATTTGACTCGTTTCGGTCAAAGGGCTGTGACTGATATCTATCCGCTCGGCAAAGAATGCGAAGTCACTCAGCCCTATGTCCGCTCATTTGATGCTTGGGGAAACAGAATAGATGAACTAGGTAAGAAATTGTTATCACATTATTCATTTGTATGATCAGGATAATGTATGCAATCATATTTCTACTGAGTCAAATACTGTACAAATATTCTTACACTAATAGTGTATTCCCTTGAGTTTACAGCAGTATAATTTGTTTCATTTCAAGTTTACTGTACATTATTGTGAATTTATGAGAGGGTTGTGTGTACAGAGCATATTTGCTGTACCTATAGTTGAGATGTGTGATTTTGTTTGCTGTTTTACTGCAAGTGTCTGTTTTTGACTAATTTGCATTTCTTTTATATTTGTGTATATGTACTGTATTCCTTTTGGTAGAATATTTTGATAATCTGTTGTTTGGTGTTTGATCCATGATATTGGCTTATTTAGAATATGTCCAGGAATACTGTATTGAAAAAATTACTTTTTATCATGAAAGAAAGTACTGCAATATCATTCAAAAATCACAAAGTATTAGATTTTTTTTGTTTTTCTTAGTAACCTGTGGTGCATGGAAACAGTTGAAAGCAGTTTCAGCAGAAGAGGGATTGATAGCAACTGCTTATGAAGGAAAGTATGGGGAGTATGATCGTCTGTACCAGATGGTCAAGCTAGGGATATTTGCACCTGTCTCAGGACTTTATTCTTGTCCCCTTGCCATGACTGATGGTGCTGCTAAGTCTGCACAGGTAAGTTGATAAATATTTCATTGAGAGACTTAAATTATTTACAACAAGATTTACCATTCTGATTATTATGGTCATAAAGCCTTTTAATTAGACCATTATCCTATTGTAGACTTGTAAATGTGGTCTGAGTATTCGTTCATAAAGGAAAGACAACAGCTGGTAAAACTGAAAATTTCTTCTTGGAAATGGAACAAACATATTTAAAAAATCAATTTGTCACAATTCCTGCATGTTATCTTTCTGCATACAGCCAATAAATCTAAATATGTAGTTAATACTGTACATTCCATCACATATTTTATGATGAGTTCTACAAACATAGCCAAATCTAAATGTCATCTTGAGCTAATCATTTCCTTGGTGGCATGTGACACTGTTAATGAAAATGATAATTCATGTGTTCTTCTTTTACAATTTTTGGAGGGCTTGTTGTGCTTCTTACTATTAAACACAATATAGTATCAAGCTATCCCAGTCTCCTCCTCTGTGACTTTGTACCTCAGCGAATCATATCAAATCTCTTCCTGAAGCCTCTATTGACACTAATTTGTGAAGGGAATTATGAGTCTTGGTGCACCTTTCTATAATGGCTTCAGGCTCAAAATTCTTTAGCCTTTTTGCTCACTCAATCCTTTACACCCTTCTTCCTTCATATACCTTACTTCAAACTAAGCAAAAGTTCTTCGCCAAGGTGAACCACTTAGACTGACTCTACTCTACGAACACTGATCCTATAAAACGGCTATAAAAACAATAGTGAGATTTAGTTCTAGGGCAGACCTAAGAATGTTAGAGCCTAATATATAGGAAGTTAGTTCTTGTCTTGCAAAATTATTGTTTTGAGTTGAGTGTAGTTACAAGTTCACCAAGAAAAATGTCATGTACACTTCAGTGCTAGATAGAATTCACATATAAAACTACCAGTCTTTTTCTTATCAGGGATCTTACGAAAGGGTAAATGTGTTTTCAAAGGCTTATTAAAAAGTAGTCTTAGACTGTGATATACAAGAAGCAATATAAGATTGACAATGAACCTATTTGATTACTTTTTTTTTTGTTTGAATACCTATCTTTTGCAATTTTTTTTCAACAAGTGTCAACATGAGTACTTTATTTAATGCTGAAAATGTATTTTGTAGATGATAAAGTCACCCCATTTGAAAAAGGCTTATCTACACCTGACATCTCGTGACCCCAAGGTGTTTTGGACATCTGGACAGTGGATGACAGAGAAAAAAGGTAATTGTTCCAATGTGTATCTAAACCTTTTGTCCTTTAAAACAGGGAATGTTTTTGGCGCAGCTGAAACGGCTGTAGAAATCTTTGACAACAGGTAGTGAACATGAATGAGTAGCCCTGCCCGCTCTCCAGACAAAGTCTCTTCACTTTCGTCTCGGCTGTAAGGAGTGTGGTTTTACTATTACGTCCTATCTAAGGTTTGTTTCAGCTTTTTATCATACTTCTTACTTTGAAAGGTTGATATTGTCTTCATGTTAATAATGTAACAAAGCAGGATGTGAGTATTGGTTGGACAGTGTATCAGTTTATGGGGAAACCTACAATACTGTAGGTCCACTCACTGCTCATTAGGGGCATGATTGTTTGAAATTATTGTACCCTTATTTACCAAGTGTAGATCATGGATATTTGTTAAGGAAAAGTATTCTTTGAAGAGCGATTTGGTTAAATCTTCTCCTTTGTTATTCTTGGCAATGCCCATAACAATGCCATAGAGACTGTTTAACATCTCACATTCCACATCGACTTCACTGTTTGCTGAAGCTTTTGGCTATACGCCCGTGGCTTGCTTCTCAGGAGTATGTATCAGGAACAGGGAGAACTCATATTAACATCAGGGACTTTTTCAGGAGATACAAACACAATTCCACTAAAGTCATAAACCTCAGTTATTGTATTAGTTTCATAAGGAAATCCTGTAATAAAACAATATATAATTTGTTACAGAAAGCTAGACAATATTTGCTATATGAAATGGGACTATTTGTTGATTTTAGCAGCTGAAAATTGTAGGCATATGAGTTTGTTGAAAATACTCTCTAAGCCAAAATTCACAAAATTTGACTTAGAAACAGCTTCTTGGAACCTATTAAGTATGTAAGTTGAGGACTCTGCATTCCATTTCTTCTGTCATTAACTACCTCACTAACGATTAAAAGGGCCAGTCCAGCCCCACTGAAGACATTCTTTATTTTAAAGGATTCAGGTTTGCAAAGAAAGGAAATATGCAAATTACTTTTTGAAATTGCTTTTAGCTTGGTTTTCCATTCATCCTTTTACTAAGTACTGCAGTTTAAATTTTGTTGGACTTTTTGTGCCATTTAAAGAAATCTATTATCAAGATTATTCTTGTTGATAAATATCCTGTCTTGTACTTTCAAAATTATTTTTGTTAAAAAGATATTTTTATCAAATAAAACTAAAGTATACTGTACTGGAAAGTGACTTCTTAGAAATAATCCCTAGTTTGTTAAAAAGTAAAATAGTACCCTGATGTAAAGAAATAATCTGAAAAAATTTTCTTTTCCTAATTTGGTACGAGCTTTAGTTTTCCTTGCATCTCGTAGAAGCATTAATTTTGGTATGGTAGAAAATCAATGGAAATGGGAAATTAATATTGACTTATGGCTCTGAAGTGAAGATATATGGTTTTGAACATGAAGTGTCAAAATTACAAATTTCTTGCTCTTAGCCATATTTGATTACACTTTTTATGTTTGTTGATATCAGCATAACACTTTGTTAAATTATATGCCATCCTGGTATTCATTGAATGAGCTTTTTTACTGCTGTAAAGTATTTATAATTGTTTACATAGTTTATATATGAAAGATGTATTTTAATGTTACTGTTCTTGAAATATTTTATTTTAATTGTTCAATACTTGTAGTTTATTTTTTTCCTTTTTTCCTTTCCTCAATAGGCTTTTTTTCCCTGTTGGAGCCCTTGGCCTTATAGCGTCTTGCTTTATCAGCTAGGGTTGTAGCTTAGATAGTAATGATTATAAAAGTAATGATGATAATGGTATTTAGACAGTTAACACTCATTTTAGTTATGGCTATTTATTTTTAAATCATGGAACTGTGATCTCATTTAAGTAAAGTAGTTTGTCTTCCCTTGATATTTTTTTAGAACAGTATTAGTATTGCCTTTGCTATGTTGAATTAATCTTTTGAGACCTTACTATCATTTTTCTTTGCATGCAATGTAGTTGTGGTGGACCCCTTTCAATATCCTTTTACATTTGTAGGCGGATCCGATGTCAGCGGATCAACCGAGACCGTCGCCTTGGAGCAGGAAGATGGATCCCACTTACTCTTTGGTTATAAGTGGTTCAGCTCTGCAACTGACTCAGACATGACACTAACTCTGGCCAATATCATCTCTGAAACACAACCAGAACCAGTGAGTGTGTTGATAAGTGCAAAACGTTTCATTGCACTTTCTCGTAACAAAATCCTTTGAACGAGTTTAATCATACATGACACATTTTATCTCTATAACATAGTCAGAACCAGTGAGTATGTCAATAGGTATAAAGGTATCTTGTACATTTTCATTAAAAAACAAGAGCTAATGAGAGATTTTAATCGGGCATGGCATTTGCATATTTTAATAATACAAACAAAACTAGTAAGTAATGTTGATTAATTTCTTGGCTGAATTTTTGGATATGTAATCATAAATAATAGTAGTTGAATAGCACTTTAATTCTTTATACAATTTAATAAGTTTTTGTTGATTATATTTATTCTTTGATGAAAACTTTCCAAATAGGATTTTAAAAAGCACTGCTTATTTGTGCCGAATTATAAGTTTTTAAATATTTAACTTAGCCGGTGAATATATAATAGCTGAGCCTCCGGCGGCTCGACAGAAAAACACAAAAACTCGCGAGCGATTGCTATGAAGGTTGCGGGTGTGCCCACTAGCGCCAACTATCGGCCAGATACCGCATATACATGTAAACAGACCCAATTCTTCTCTGTCGGTCTGATCGACAAGACGTACCATTACTCGCTGTTAACCTGGAGTTTTTCAACAGTCTTGGTGAAGTACTTCCTTTTGGTTTGAGCTTTCGCAGTGCAGGTGTTTTATCTTCAACTTAAATCTTGAATTCTTTTTTGGATAGATTTAATTGTTGATGACTTTGGATTGTTTTTTGGACTTTCTTTGACTTTTAAAAATGG
Organism: Palaemon carinicauda; assembly: GCF_036898095.1. Classification (NCBI taxonomy): domain Eukaryota; kingdom Metazoa; phylum Arthropoda; class Malacostraca; order Decapoda; family Palaemonidae; genus Palaemon; species Palaemon carinicauda. The sequence goes on along the minus strand of NC_090766.1, from coordinate 33,855,107 downwards.
CCGACCCTTCCCTTAGTACGGAAGTGTGTTTTAGGCTTTTAGCAATTATCTTATCACGTTATAAATTGTTGTTGTTAATTATAGATTTTCCTCTATATATTTTATATCTCAACCGCCTTTATTAGGCCTCTTCGATTAGCTTTCCATTTATAATAAACATCAAGATAAATTTTAATGGTTTGTTTATATGCGACCTTACCTATTCCTCCCCTAATCCGAGAGTAGGCGGTCCTAACTTGGAAACCGAAGTTAAACAGCGTTGAGCCCTTTCAATCGTGAATAACTTTTACAGAGCAAATGATTAAAACTTATTAAATTAATATTTTTTAGTAGATATTTTATGAAAGATTTTCTTTGAATAGTCTTCGTACTGTTTCAAAGATGAACTAACGTTTGGTTTATTTATGCTACGCAGTTTGCGCTCTATCGTTACGATAGAGAGAGAGAGAATCATGGTTTCACTTTGCAGAAAGAGTAAATCGATTCTGACGTTTTGTTCATTCTTCTTTCAAACTTAAATGTTTTAAATACTAATCTAAAGGAACTTGTTAATTTTCAATTTCTTAGTCCTTTCAGTTTTTTCCTTTGGTCAAATAACCTGTTTATTGACGAAAGGTGAGTGGGCTTTTCTCTTCGGTGTGAAATCAAGAGAGAGAGAGAGAGAGAGAGAGAGAGAGAGAGAGAGAGAGGAAGAGAGAACGTTCCGATCTTTATTCTCGTCCCAAGCGAGTAACGTTCTCGAGTCAGTTTTTTACTCTCGTCCCAAGTCTCTGTACGGGGAGAAAGGATAAAACGTTTTTAGTTTTTATTCTCGTCCCAAGGCACTGTACGGTGAGAGATTGAAAATGTAGTTTTGAATGAACTAGTGTTTAGTCTCCTCCCCAGTCACTGATCTTTTTATCTTAATATATGTTTACTGTTTTTTGCTTGTATTAATGTGCTTACATTATACGACTTTTTTAAATATTTAACTTAGCCGGTGAATATATAGCTGCAACTCTGTTGCTCGACAGACAAAAACTGTACAAAAAAACTCGCCAGCGATCGCTATACAGGTTGCGGGTGTGCCCATCAGCGCCATCTGTCAGCCAGATACCAAGCTCTATGTAAACAAAGACTCAATTTTCTCTCTGTCGACGTGTCGACAAGACGTACTTTACTCGCTGTTGAAACCTGGAGTTTTTCCCATCATCTTTGGTGAAGTACTATATTCTGGTTTGAGCTTTCGCAGTGCAGGTGTTTTATCTTCATCTAAAATCTTGAACTCGTTTTGGATAGATTTATTTTTTGGTGACAAAGAGAGTAGGGACTTTCTTTGACTTTTAAATGGCCGACCCTTCCCTTAGACGGAAGTGTGTTTAGGCTTTTAGTAATTATCTTATCACGTTATAAATTAATTATAGATTTTCCTCTTCGATTAACTTTCCATTTATAATAAACATAAAAAATAAATTTTAATGTTTTGTTTATATGCGACCTTTCCTGAGAGTAGGCGGTCCTAACTTGGAAACCGAAGTTAATCAACGTTGAGCCCTTTATATCGTAAATAGCTTTTATAGAGCTAAGGATTTAAAACTTTTTAAATGAACTATTTTATGAAAGAATTTCTTTGAATAGTCTTCGTACTGTTTTCAAAGATGAACTAACGTTTAGTTTATTTATGCTACGCAGTTTTTGACGTTCAGGACGTTCAACATGCGCTCTATCGTTACGATAGAGAGAGAGTGTATCACGGTTTCACTTAGCAGAAAGAGTAAATCGATTCTGACGTTTTGTTCATTCTTTCTAAGCTTAAATGTTTTAAATTCTATTTTAAAGGAACTTTTTAATTAAAATACCTTTCAGTTTTTTCCTTTGGTCAAATAACATTTTTTTTTTGACGAAATGTAATTGGGCTCTTCTCTTAGGTGCGAAATCAAGAGAGAAAGAGAGAGAGAGATAGAGACGGAGGGAGAGAGAGGAGAGAAAACGTTCCGTTCAAGCGGGTAACGTTGTTCTCGAGTTGCTCTCGTCCCTAGTCTCTGTACGGGGAGAAAGGATAAAACGTTTTTAGTTTTTTATTCTCGTCCCTAGGCTATGTGCGGTGAGAGATTGAAAACGTAGTTTTGAATGAACTAGTGTTTAGTCTCTTCCCCAGCCACTGAATTTTTTATCTTAAAATATGTTTTCTGTTTTTTTGCTGGTTAATGAGCTTGCATTATACGCCTGATTTCGCAATTACTACCTTTTGATGAGGGTAGTATTGCGTGTTTCAGGTAGAAATCAGTAAAATTTTCGATTTCAGTGAAATAAGTGCAAAACAGAAAATCGAAGTGATAAAGTGATATTGCGCAAAGTGTTACAGTGTTGCGTCCGAGGGTTCGTCTGTTCGTGCCTGTCGTTCACCTAGTCCGGGACCTCTTGCAAGCTCCCAACCCAGGGGAGAAGTAATGTCGAACGACTTATGGGTTCGAGAGGCCTTGATCAACAAACAGACGTTTTCCCTCTATGGTATCGGGTGTATCTTACCAAGATCTCCCCTACCATAAGGCGAGAGAGACGTTTTTTCTCCTCGTCATCCGAAGGCTTTTCGCATAAGAAACCCGTAACAAGGTTTCGAAGCCCTTAAGCGAAAGTCAGTCCTTTCAGGACAGGTCCAGCGTCCTGGTTACAGCCATTAGGACAGCTCTGACCCTATGCAGTCATCGGAAAACTGCTCGCCGCCTAACAAAAGCGTAACACAGACTCCGAGAGTCTTTTTTTGTTGGCAAAGTGTTGCGGTCACAGACGTTACCCTCGTCTCTTACCACAACCATTTCCGTTGATCCTTAATGGGTTGTACGGCAAGACATGCAGAATATGCTTGCCTCCCTTATGGAAGACTATTCTGCCGATTAGTCCGTTGAGTCTAGCCGTTTATCTCATCGATATCCTGGCTTTCAGCCAACCTAACGTTCCTTTGTGCTTCCTGTTGACGTTGGCGTAGCTAAATCACGTCAGTCAGGTTGTTTAGAACCACACTCGATGCGGTCTCGTGTGGATTTTCAGCCACATTTGGATGTTAGGCCACTTGCTGATGCTCCTGTTGACGTTCAGGACGTTCGCTAACAATCGGAGTTGACTTGTTTTGACGCTGTGCGTCAACCTCCGCATTCTAGAGTTGTTTTGACTGCTCAGTCTAGGCAGTCAAAGCAGTCTCAAGTGGACGCTGTGCATCCTCACGCACCTGTTGTTGTTGACAGTTCAGTTGTTGACAGTTCACAGACTGTCAAGCAGTTACATGACGTTGCGTCCTGGTCCGCTACTAATGCACCAGTGAGTGTGGACTCTGCTTGTAAAGCATTGCAACCACGGTAGGTCTCTCCCTTGCTTGAGACTCAGCTTTTATCGGACAAGGATCCTGTAGATGAGGAAGTTGCTGTTCCCCCTCCTACTGATATTCCCTTGAGGACTCTGTCAGACGGAGAGGAGCCTAAAGCTGCTTAGCCCCCTATGGACTTTAATTAAATCATGATGATTTTTTTAAGGATCTTTGTCCGGATCTTTTTGTAACTGCTGCTCCTCGTTCGCCTAGACGTCACGAGCTTACACTAGGTCTAGCTACTTCGAAGCCGTTGTTTATAAGCTAGTGCTCTCTTGCTCTCCTAGAGAGCTTTACGTTTGCTAGGCGACTGGTTTATCACCAGGAGGAGTTTGGGGGATACAGCCTTTGCTTTCCCTTCTTTTAAACTGGCTTATAGAGCGAGAGTCTGATATAACACGAGAGAAGTTCTCGGCTTGGGAGTTCATGCCTCTGCCCAGATAGACTTCTCAAATCTCGTAGACTCTCCCTGGCGCCTGGCCAGGAGACGCTCCAAGTTTTTTACAGGTCAACTTCACAGCTGTTTTCGAGCCTTTGAAGTTTTGCTGTACAATTATGTCATGCATAAACAAGGCTTTCAGGGATGGAAAGCGGTACCGCCTCAGTCGCTAACCCCGTCTGTTGCCGCACCTGCTCCCGTAGACCCTAAATGGGCTTTGCTGCAAGACATGCAGTCCAAGCTTGCGTCCTTGATAGAGGACTTTAATGCGGAGAAGGTTGCTGCCGAACCTTCTGGCCAACAACCTTCCAACCGGTCGGTTGTGCGTCCTGTTGACGCTGAGGTAACCTTCTCGCGTCTACCAGTTGAGGTGGTTCCTCCACCGATGTGACCCAGTGTGGGTTGCCAGCCGCACCTTGACGTTAAGCGACGCTCGGAGGTGGTTGTTGACGTTCAGGACGTTCAACACCCAGCAGAGGTGACTTGTTGTGACGCGGTGCGTCAACCTCAGCAACCTGGTATGGTGTTGACTGCACAACCCAGACGGTCTAGACAGTCTCGGGTGGATGCTGTGCTTCCTCGCGCACCCATGGTTGTTGACAGTTCACAGACTGTGCAGCAGTTCCATGACGTTGCGTCCGGCTCCGTCATGCATGCACCAGTGCGACCGGACTCAGCGAGCCAGACGTTGCCCACTCCGTTGCCGTTTCCTCATCAGTTTTCGGATGTGGAACTATCTGATGAGGACGTTGCTGAACAACAAGACGATCAGCCCCCAGAATAGATCAAGCCCTACTATCCATCCAGAAGATGCTGAAGAAGGAACGCTGCTCAGTCAGGCTGTGGATGAGTCTGGTGGGGACGCTGTCATCCCTGGAACAGTTTGTATCACTAGGAAGACTACACCTCCGTCCTCTTCAATACCATCTGGCTTTTCACTGGAAAAAGGACAAGACGCTAGAAGCGGTCTCGATCCCGATTTCCGGAAAGATAAAGTCTTGTCTGACTTGGTGGAAGGACAATATCAACCTAAGAGAGGGTCTTCCCCTGGCTGTTCAGACTCCCCACCACGTTCTCTTCTCGGACGCATCGGACGTGGGCTGGGGCGCGACACTGGACGGTCGGGAATGCTCAGGTCTGTGGAACTCGAGTCAGAGGAGCATGCATATCAACTGCAAGGAGCTGTTGGCAGTTCATCTGGCCTTGAAAAGCTTCGAGTATCTCCTTCGAGGCAAAGTGGTGGAAGTAAACTCGGACAACACCACGGCCTTGGCGTACATCTCCAAACAAGGAGGTACCCACTCACTGACGTTGTACGAGATCGCAAAGGACCTGCTCATCTGGTCAAAAGGTCAAGACATCTCCCTAGTAACGAGGTTCATCCAAGGCAACTTGAATGTCATAGCAGATTGTCTCAGTCGGAAAGGTCAAGTAATTCCAACAGAATGGACCCTCCACAAGGATGTATGCAAGAGACTTGGGGCCAACCAACCATAGATCTCTTTGCAACCTCGCTGACCAAGAGGCTTCCAATCTATTGCTCCCCAGTCCCGGACCCAGCAGCAATACATATAGATGCCTTCCTCCTAGATTGGTCACATCTGGATCTCTACGCATTCCCACCGTTCAAGATTGTCAACAAGGTACTGCAGAAGTTCGCCTCTCACGAAGGGACAAGGTTGACGTTAGTTGCTCCCCTCTGGCCCGTGAGAGAATGGTTCACCGAGGTACTTCGATGGCTAGTAGTCGTTCCCAGAAGTCTTCCTCTAAGGGTGGACCTTCTACGTCAGCCTCACGTAAAGAAGGTACACCAAAGCCTCCTCGCTCTTCGTCTGACTGCCTTCAGACTATCGAAAGACTCTCGAGAGCTAGAGGCTTTTCGAAGGAGGCAGCCAGTGCGATTGCTAGAGCAAGGAGAGCGTCCACCATTAGAGTCTACCAGTCGAAGTGGGAAGTCTTCCGAGACTGGTGCAAGTCAGTTTCTATATCCTCGACCAGTACCTCTGTAGCTCAAATAGCTGATTTTCTCTTATACCTGAGAAAAGGACGATCCCTTTCAGCTCCCACTATCAAGGGCTACAGAAGCATGTTGGCATCGGTCTTCTGGCATAGAGGCTTAGATCTTTCCAACAATAAAGATCTTCAAGACCTCCTTAAGTCTTTTGAGACCACCAAGGAGCGTCGTTTGGCTACCCCTGGATGGAATTTAGACGTGGTGCTAAGATTCCTCATGTCAGACAGGTTTGAGCCGTTACAATCAGCCTCCCTGAAAGATCTCACTCTAAAGACTCTTTTCCTGGTATGCTTAGCCTCGGCTAAAAGAGTCAGTGAGATTCATGCCTTCAGCAAGAACATCGGATTTTCGTCAGACAAAGCCACCTGTTCGCTGCAACTTGGTTTTCTAGCCAAAAATGAGTTGCCTTCTCGGCCTTGGCCTAAATCTTTCGATATTCCCAGCTTATCGGAGATCGTAGGCAATGAACTAGAAAGAGTCTTATGCCCTGTTAGAGTTCTTAAGTTCTATTTAAAGCGTACCAAACCTTTACGAGGCCAATCTGAAGCTTTATGGTGTTCAATTAAGAAACCATCTTTGCCTATGTCAAAGAATGCTTTATCATACTTTATCAGATTGTTAATACGATAAGCTCATTCACATCTGAGTGAGGAAGACCGAGCTTTGCTTAAGGTGAAGACGCACGAAGTTAGAGCTGTAGCAACTTCCGTGGCCTTTAAGCAAAATAGATCTCTGCGAAGTATAATGGACGCAACCTATTGGAGAAGCAAGTCAGTGTTCGCGTCTTTTTATCTAAAGGATGTCCAGTCTCTTTACGAGAACTGCTACACACTGGGACCATTCGTAGCAGCGAGTGCAGTAGTGGGTGAGGGCTCAACCACTACAATTCCCTAATTCCATATCCTTTTAATCTGTCTCTTGAAATGTTTTTTAATGTTGTTTTTATGGGTTGTCCGGAAGGCTAAGAAGCCTTTCGCATCCTGGTTGATTTGGCGGGTGGTCAAAGTCATTTCTTGAGAGCGCCCAGATTAGGGGTTTGATGAGGTCCTGTTGTATGGGTTGCAGCCCTTGATACTTCAGCTCCTAGGGGTCTATCAGCATCCTAAGAGGATCGCGAGGCTCCGTAAGGAAGACGTACTTATAAGGCAGAGTAATCGTTCAAGTCGACTTCCTTACCAGGTACCTATTTATTTTGTTTTTGTTATTTTGATAACTTCTAAAATGAAATAAAAACTCTTAGCTCATAAAATGTAAACATATTTTACTGGTCTCTACCCACCATCCTGGGTGTGAATCAGCTATATATTCACCGGCTAAGTTAAATATTTAAAAATGATATTTTAATTATAAAATAAATTTTTGAATATACTTACCCGGTGAATATATAAATTAAATGACCCTCCCTTCCTCCCCAATAGAGACGCAGTGGGACGAGGAGAAAATTGAGTCTTTGTTTACATAGAGCTTGGTATCTGGCTGACAGATGGCGCTGATGGGCACACCCGCAACCTGTATAGCGATCGCTGGCGAGTTTTTTTGTACAGTTTTTGTCTGTCAAGCAACAGAGTTGCAGCTATATATTCACCGGGTAAGTATATTCAAAAATTTATTTTATAATTAAAATATCATATTTCACAACTATAACCTTTTGATGTAGGGTAGAATTGCGTGCTTCAGGTAGAAATCAGTTTTATTCATGCCTAATGTGAATTGTTGAAAAAATTCGATTTCAGTGAAGTAAGTGCAAAACAGAAAATCGTAGTGATAAAGTGATAATTGCGCAAAGAGTTATCAGTGTTGCGACCGAGGGTTCGTCTGTTCGTGCCTGTCGTTCGCCTAGTCCGAGACCTCTTGCAAGCTCCCAAGCCCCAGGGAGAAGTAATGTCGTACGACTTATGGGTTCGAGAGGCCTTGATCAGCGAACAAACGTTCCCTCTATGGTTTCAGGCGTGTCTCATCAAGACCGCCCCTACCATAAGACGAGCGAGACGATTTTCTCCTCGTCATCCGAAGGCTTTTCGCGTAAGAAACCGTGGAGCAAGGTTTCGAGGCCCTTAAAGCGAAAGTCAGTCCCTTCAGGACAGGTCCAGCGTCCTGGTTGTAGCCATTGGGACAGCTCTGACCCTATGCAGTCATCGGAAGACTGCTCGCCGCCTAAACAAAAGCGTAACACAGGCTCCGAGAGTCTTATTGTAGGCAAGGTTTTGCAGTCAAAGACGTTACCCTCGTCTCTTACCGCACCCATTCCCGTTGATCCTAAATGGGTTGTACGGCAAGACATGCAGAATAAGCTTGCCTCTCTTATGGAGGACTATTCTGCTTAGCTGATCGAGATCCTGGCCGTCAGCCGCCCAAACGAGCCTTTGCTCGTCCTGTTGACATTGACGTTACAAAGTCACGTCAATCATGTTTTGTAGAGCCTCACTCGATGCAGTCCCGTGTTGACTCTCAGCCGCTTGTGGACGTTCAGCCGCTGCCGCTTGCTCTTGTTGACGTTCAGGACGTTCGCCAACCAGCATAGTTGACTTGTTTTGACGTTGAGCGTCAAGCACCGCAGTCAAGAGTTGTTTTGACTGCTCAGTCTAGGCAGTCAAGGCAGTCTCGAGTTGACGTCGAGCGTCCTCCCGCACCTGTTGTTGTTGCTGGTCAGTCCTTTAAGCAGTTACATGACATAGCGTCCTTGACTGCTACTGTTGCTCCTTTGCGTGTGGACTCTGCTTGTCAAGCATTGCCACCACGGCAAGTCTCTCCCTTGCTTGAGACTCGGCAATTGTCGGACAAGGTTCCTTCAGATGAGGAAGTTGCTGATCCCCCTCCTACTGATATTCCCTTGAGGACTCTGTCAGACGGAGAGGAGCCTAAAGCTGCTCAGCCCTCTATGGACTTTAAATAAATCATGCTGATTTTTAAGGATCTTTGTCCGGATCTTTTTGTAACTGCTGCTCCTCGTTCGCCTAAACGTCAGAGTTTACACTAGGCCTAGCTACTTCGAAGCCGTTGTTTTCTAAGCTAGTGCTCTCTCGCTCTTCTAAGAGAGCTTTACGTTTGCTAGGCGACTGGTTAATCACCAGGAGGAGTTTGGGGGAGACAGCCTTTGCTTTCCCTCCTTTTAAGCTGGCTTATAGAGCGAGAGTCTGGTATGACACGGGAGAAGTTCTCGGCTTGGGAGTTCCTGCCTCTGCCCAGGTAGACTTCTCAAACCTCATAGACTCTCCCTGGCGCCTGGCCATGAGACGCTCCAAGATTTTATGGTCGGCTTCAGAGCTAGACCATCTCCTGTTAGGAGTTTTTTTCGAGCGTTTGAAGTTTTGCTGTACAATTATGTCATGCATAAACAAGGCTATCAGGGATGGCTCCAATAATCTGACAGCCACGTTCTCTGCAGGAACAAGTCTATCAGGGATGGCTCCAATGATCTGGCAGCCATGTTCACTGCAGGAGTACGTAAGAGGCAAGTGCGCTCAATGTGTTCATTGTCAAGACAAACTTCACGATGAAGTCTACCAGGCTGTCTTGACAGCATTAATGGAAGGCGACTGGATGGTCTCTCTCGACCTTCAGGATGCATACTTCCACATTCCTATACACCCGGATTCCCAACCGTTTCTGAGGTTTGTTTACAGGAATGTGGGGTACCAGTTTCGAGCCCTGTGCTTTGGCCTCAGTCCTGCTCCTCTCGTGTTTACGAGGCTCATGAGGAATGTGGCAAAATTCCTCCATCTATCGGGAATCCGAGCCTCCCTGTACTTGGACGACTGGCTTCTCAGAGCATCGTCCAGTCTTCGCTGTCTGCAGGATCTACATTGGACGTTGAGTCTGGCCAGGGAGTTGGGACTTTTGGTCAACCTAGAAAAGTCCCAACTGATCCCATCCCAGATTATTCTATATTTGGGGATGGAGATTCGCAGTCCAGTTTTTCGGGCTTTTCCGTCTGCCACCCGAATAGAACAAGCCCTGCTCGAAGTCCAACTAATGCTGAAAAGAGAACGTTTGTTCAGTCAGGAGTTGGAACAGTCTCGTAGGGACTCTCTCATCCCTGGAGCAGTTTGTCTCGCTAGGGAGACTACACCTTCGGCCTCTCCAGTTCCATCTAGCCTCTCACTGGAACAAGGACAAGACGTTAGAGACGGTATCATTCCCAGTCTCCGAACCAGTAAAGGCATGCCTGAAATGGTGGGACAGCAATATCAGTCTGAGAGAGGGACTTTCCCTAGCAGTCAAGAACCCAAACCACGTGTTGTTCTCAGACGCGTCGGATTTGGGTTGGGGTGCGACCCTGGACGGTCGGGAATGCTCGGGTCTGTGGACCTCAAGTCAGAAGAGCATGCACATCAACGGCAAGGAGCTATTAACAGTCCACTTGGCCTTGATGAAATTCGAAAGCTTTCTTCGAAACAAAGTGGTAGAGGTCAACTCAGACAACACCACAGCTTTGGCGTACATCTCCAAGCAAGGAGGCACACACTCCCTCACCCTGTACGAGATCGCAAGGGACCTTCTCATATGGTCAAGAAATCGAGGCATCTCCCTGTTGACGAGATTCATCCAGGGGGACTTGAACGTCTTGGCAGACTGTCTCAGTCGGAGGGGTCAGGTGATACCCACGGAATGGACCCTCCACAAGGACGTGGGCAAGAGTCTTTGGGCTACTTGGGGTCAACCCACCATAGATCTCTTTGCCACCTCGTTGACCAAAAGGTTACCAATCTATTGCTCACCAGTCCTAGATCCAGAAGCAATCCACATAGACGCGTTTCTACTGGATTGGTCTCATCTGGACTTATATGCATTCCCACCATTCAAGATAGTCAACAAGGTACTGCAGAAGTTCGCCTCTCACGAAGGGACAAGGTTGACGTTGGTTGCTACCCTCTGGCCCGCGAGAGAGTGGTTCACCGAGGTACTTCAATGGCTGGTAGACTTTCCAAGAAGTCTTCCTCTAAGGGTAGATCTCTTACGTCAGTCCCACGTAAAGAATGTTCATCAAAGCCTCCCCGCGCTTCGTCTGACTGCCTTCAGACTATCAAGAGACTCTCAAGAGCTCGAGGCTTTTCGAAGGAGGCAGCCAGTGCGATTGCGAGAGCTAGGAGAGCTTCTACCATCAGAGTATACCAGTCGAAGTGGGAAGTCTTTCGAGACTGGTGCAAGCCAGCATCTGTGTCCTCTTCCAGTACCTCTGTAGCCCAAATCGGAGATTTTCTTTTACATCTGAGGAATGTTCTCTCCCTCTCAGCTCCCACGATTAAGGGCTACAGGAGCATGTTGGCTTCGGTCTTTCGTCATAGAGGCTTAGATCTTTCCAACAATAAAGATCTCCAAGATCTCCTTAAGTCTTTCGAGACCTCTAAGGAACGTCGTTTGGCAACTCCTGGATGGAACTTAGATGTGGTCCTAAGGTTCCTCATGTCAGACAGGTTTGAGCCATTACATTCAGCCTCCCTGAAGGATCTCACCCTCAAGACGCTTTTCCTAGTGTGCTTGGCTTCGGCTAAAAGGGTCAGTGAAATTCATGCCTTCAGTAAGAACATCGGCTTTTCTACAGAAAAAGCCACATGTTCACTTCAACTTGGTTTCCTGGCCAAAAATGAACTGCCTTTTCGTCCTTGGCCTAAGTCTTTTGATATACCTTGCCTGTCAGAGATCGTAGGCAACGAACTTGAAAGAGTGCTGTGTCCAGTTAGAGCTCTTAAGTTCTACTTAGCTCATACTAAGTCCTTACGAGGTGGATCTGAAGCATTATGGTGCTCGGTTAAGAAACCATCATTGCCTATGTCAAAGATTGCTTTGTCATATTTTATCAGATTTTTAATACGAGAGGCTCATTCTCACTTGAATGAAAAAGACCGATGCTTGCTTAAGGTTAAGACGCACGAAGTAAGAGCTATAGCAACTTCCGTGGCCTTTAAGCAAAATAGATCTCTGCAAAGTATTTTGGACGCGACTTTTTGGAGAAGCAAATCAGTATTCGCGTCATTTTACTTAAAAGATGTCCAGACTCTTTACGAGGACTGCTACACACTGGGTCCATTCGTTACAGCGAGTGCAGTAGTGGGTAAGGGTTCTATCACTACATTCCCTTAATTCCAATATCCTTTTAATCTGCTCTTGAAATGTTTTTTAATTGGGTTGTACGGAAGGCTAAGAAGCCTTTCGCATCCTTTTTTGATTTGGCGGGTGGTCAAATGTCATTTCTTGAGAGCGCCCAGATTAGGGGTTTGATGAGGTCCTGTTGTATGGGTTGCAGCCCTTGATACTTCAGCTCCTGGGAGTCTTTCAGCATCCTAAGAGGATCGCTGGGCTTCGTGAGGAAGACAGACTAACAAGGCAGAGTAATCGTCTAAGTCAACTTCCTTACCAGGTACCTATATATATTTGGGTTTTGTTATGATATAACTGTCAAAAACTCTAAGCATATACGCTGTAAACTTAATTAACTCTGGTCTCTACCCACCACCATGGGTGTGAATCAGCTATTATATATTCACCGGCTAAGTTAAATATTTAAAAATGATATTTTGATTATAAAATAAATTTTTGAATATACTTACCCGGTGAATATATAAATTAAAGGCCCCCCCTTCCTCCCCAATAGAGACCCAGCGGGATGAGAAGAATTGGGTCTGTTTACATGTATACAGTATGCGGTATCTGGCCGATAGTTGGCGCTAGTGGGCACACCCGCAACCTTCATAGCGATCGCTCGCGAGTTTTTGTGTTTTTCTGTCGAGCCGCCGGAGGCTCAGCTATTATATATTCACCGGGTAAGTATATTCAAAAATTTATTTTATAATTAAAATATCATATTTTCTAAGAAAGATGAAATTGTTATTGAAATGATATTAAAGTCCTGTACTTCTTAGAAAGTGAAAAGATACTTGTATACTTTCGCTATTGACTACAACGTTAACCAGAGAAGTAGTCAAGATATTAAGACCAAGAAGGTGGGTGTTTACAACATTAATAAGTTATTGCTTGGCAAAAACAAATTTATGTATAAATAGCAAACATGATTTTATAGTTTGTTTTCTGTAGTTCAGATTATGATATCCTGCTATTAGAAGTACTATCATGAAGTATTTGATTATCAGAAACCTCAACTTTAACATAAAGGTAGAGCCCCTTACAATTGAACAATTTTTATTTGATCCCCCATTTCATTTTATAGTGGGGATACCTCAATCTGGTGAAAGGGTTTGTGCATCGCTACAATCAGCAAGCTGTACTAGTCAGGGCCACCCATACTTAGTTGGTTTGCTGTGATCAGTCAGACAAAAGTCTCCCATCATTATCAATCTGCAGTGGCCAGTGTGGTGATGAAAACTGACCAAATCCCAGACATGAATAAGGACACTTCTCAGGCCTTTGTCCTTCAGTGGACTAGGAATGGCTGTATTTGTTGTTGTTGTTTATTTTAGATTATAAAATCCATTCAGTCTTAAAATTCCTCCAAAGATATGTGTACATCATTCTAGAATATCAATGCAATACTCTCAGTACACAGTACATTTAAACAGGCAGATATTTATAGACTCTATTAAGGTACTTTTGTCTCTATCCTTTACTTGTGCAAGTTTACTGCATTTTCCCATTTTGTAAAAGTATATAGCTTTTTCACAATGAGGATTTGTGAACCAACTCCTCCTGTTACACTTTAACATTGAATGGCATCTACCACCACAGTTTAATGTTTTAAAGGCTGCTTTTGAATGCCAGAGGCAAGAGACAGTGACAGTGGCCTGCTAATTGGACAATTCTCCAGAGGCTAACCATATATACATATGATCAGCGCCTAAGCCCCCTCTCCACCCAAGCTAGGACTAGGGAGGGCCAGACAATGGCTGCTGATGACTCAGTAGGTAGAACTATAGGCTCCCCAAATCCCCCATCCTTAGCTCATAAGGATAGTGAAGTGCAGACACTAAGAGAAACCATCGAGCTTGAGAGATAATCTAATTCTAGTCCAGACAGGAACGTTTCTACTAAGCCACCGAAATTCAGACCATATTTTCCAAATTCTATAAATACAACTGTGAATTAACAAGGTTAATTGTGTCATCCTAGACAGCTGTAAGCTATGTTGTAATCTATATCAGCTCTTGCACAATGAGTTTCTAAAATAACTGTGGGTCCTATGCAGGTTTTTCTCCCAGCATATCTGGAGAATCTAAAGTTTTTGTAGTCTGCTCACTTCATGAATATTGCTTCTATTAAATATTTAAAGATTATGGTATTTGAGATGTTTTAGAAGGTATGAACTTTTGGCCAAGAATAACCCTTCATTTGGTGTTAATAAAAACTTAGTCCTTTGGCAGACACTATTTGTTATGAACTCAAGCTAACTACTTCATGGTTATTCAGGAATAGTGAGGCAGGTTTAGACTTTTTTTTTAAATTGTCGTTTGTCCGATTGCTTTATTTTAAGGTAGATTTACCAAACCACTATATAAGACTCTCAGTTCCATTGGAATGTTCATAAAACATTAGCTATTTCCATGATTTTAAATTGACAGTATTTCAGTACAGTAAAATATAGTACAGTACTGTACTGTATTTTAAAACATACAGTATTCAAGTCCACCAGTGAAGTAGAATGTAATTTTATCAAATGTTAAAAAAACAATTTCACATAGCTATAGTTAATCATTTATTTATTTTACTTTTCAGAAACCACGAGGCCTCACAATGTTCTATTTGGAAACTCGAAAAGAAAATGGAAAGCTAAATGGCATTGAAATTGTAAAGCTCAAGAATAAACTAGGTAAGTTTTATTATATGAATTACTTTCTTTCTTGAAAGTAAAGGAAATTCAAAATAAATGATTGTGTTGTATATACAAAATAAGGATTTATGTAGACTGTGCTTTAGGACTGAATTGTATTGACGGCAAATCTTATATATAGAAGGTATAAAGATGCTCTCATGAAAGGCCTAATCATTCTCTATTTCAGCCACGCCCCATAGTATACTGTATACAGTAGTTTCAGTTTGGGAAAGACACATCCTTCCTTATCTTGTTTAAAGGTTTTAAAGGCCGCTCATGAATAGCAGAGGATCAGACAGTGACTGCTGATGACTCAGCAGGTAGACCTATAGGCTCCCCCAAAACCCTAATCCTTAGCTCACAAGGATGGGGAGGTTGCAGACACTACAAGAAATTGAGTTTGAGTTATTTATTTAGGAAAGCAATTGAAGAGAGGGTGTGGGGAGGGCTTGGAAAAAACCTGTTATGGGGAGAAGATTGAGTGGGAGGCAGAGAATTAGATGGCGAGATAAGGTGAAGGATGATATGGAGAAAATCAGTTGAAGTACTGTAGACAGTAGATCTTCAGTTTGGTTGAACTTTCAGTTTAGAAATTACTCAATGATTGATCAGAGTCCAGGTGGAAGTGGACAAATCATTCTGAATACTATTATTCAAACTCACAGTTTATATGTTTGCAATATATTATTGTAAGTAGATCAAAGACAGTGGCACCTCAGCATCCTGATCATTACATTGATAATGTCTCTAATTATGTACAACTTATTTCAAATTCTAGGTGCGATTCTTCATTGTAAATGTACTTTTGAGAAACGCATCCAGTGTGTTTCATCTTCAGTTGCACAAATATTTGCTATATTGAGAAAGCCTTAAGATTTTGAGTGATCAGTCTATCCTAAGGAAATGTTTTCATTCTTTCATTCTACCTTCTTTTGAGTATTATTCTACTGTATGGTCTTCAGGTGCTGACTCTCATCTTGATTTGTTGGACAAACACTTGCGGTCTATTAGATTCCTCATTCTTCATCAGGATAGCAATCTCTGGCACCATCTTCCAGTTATTGGCAATTTGGATATGAATTTTTACCATTCTGACTACCATCCTGTACCTAGTACTATACTCAATTTTTTTTAATGAGTTCAGCTGGTTGAGTCCCTGGTTAGGCTGAAGGAACGTAGAGAGTAGAGGTCCCCTTTTTTTTTTGTTTCATTGTTGGTGTCAGCTACCCCCCAAAATTGGGGGAAGTGCCTTGGTATATGTATGTATGTACATTTGCACGGACTTGCAGCGGTGCCCTTTTAGCTCGGAAAAGTTTCCTGATATCTGATTGGTAAGAATTATCTCGTTCAACCAATCAGCGAGCAGGAAACTTTTCCGAGCTAAAAGGGCACCCCTGCGAATTGGTGCAAATCTGCCTCACTAAAAAGAATTGACTATAGGTATGCAGTTAAGGGTTGTTATAGATCTTGAAACATTTTGTATATTTATTATATCTCATATCGTTTATTCCGTATTTCTCCTTTTCCTTTCTGCACTGAGCTGCTTTCCTGTTGGATCCTTTGGGCTTGTAACATCATGCTTTTAAAACAAGGCTTGTGATTTGGCTGGTACTGTAATAAAAATACAATAACATGCTGCACGCAATTTTTTTACCTTTCACTAAACCATGGTTCCTACTAATGTACTTTTCTTCCATCTAGCTTTCCAGCCACTTAACTTCAACTTCACTTAGTTGCTGATTGGCCTCGCAGTTCCAAATTCCACAATTCACAGTTCCAGGTCATATGGCCCAAATTCATAAATTCAACCCACATCTAATCTTACTCATGACTCCCAGACCTTCATGCTGGACAAGGGATACCTTTAGTTCACATTTGGAAACCTCTTACAATTGTAAATTCTTGCTCATGAGCTCTTCTCAACAGCGTGGTATTATCCAGAGGTTTTATTTTAAGTCATTCTATAATGGTTACAGTTGGAATAGCCGTATTTTCCCTGTATCTCATAGTATATTTCCAAAGGAACTGTACTGACTAGACCCAATATTCTGTGGCAGTTGCACTTTTGACTCTATGCACATAATTCAGCAACTGAATGCTATAATAGAAGAAATTACTCAGCAATCCCCCACACAAGACTGGAAACAATTATGGCATAGCTTGTGCTAAGCAGAAAATTGAAAAAAAGTACCACATAAGGGCATGAGGAAAATGGTGAGACTTTAGGAAGAAAGCAGTTTTCAAGTTACCTATAGTAGCATGGAATGGCCTAGAGAATTTAATCCTCCAAATCAAAGGAAGATTGAAATTGGGAAAATTTCTAATTCTCTCTTTCGAGTGCTATTATTCTTGAATAGAAGGAAGTGAAAAAAATATAGATTTTATTTCAGTAACAAACTGTGGGTAAGGGTTAGGTTGGGTAGGGAATGTTGGGCGTTTGTCAGTGCGTATGGGCCAGGTAGTGAGAAAAGTGAAGAAGAGCGGAATGAGTTTTGGAATGAATTAACTAGGTGTGTAGAAGGACTGGGTAGAAGGAATTATGTAGTTGTTATGGGTGACTTAAATGCTAGAGTGGGTGCTGGAGAGGTAGAAGGTGTCATTGGGAAGTATGGCGTACCAGGTGAAAATGAGAGTGGTGAGAGACTGGTAGATATGTGTGTTGAACAAGAGATGGTAATAACTGCTAGCTTTTTTAAGAAGAAAGATAAAAATAAGTATACATGGGTAAGAGTGGCAAATGGAAGAGTAGTAGAAAGGGCATTAATGGATTATGTGTTGATAACTAAAAGAATGTTTGGAAGATTGAAAGACGTGCACGTGTTTAGGGGTATGGCTAACGGTATGTCTGATCATTTTTTGGTGGAAGGAAAATTGGTTGTAGCAAAAGAGTGGGGGAATAGAGTAGGTGGATGTAAAAGGGAGCTAGTGAGGGTTGAAGAGCTAATAAAACCTGGGGTAAAAAGTAAATATCAGGAAAGTTTGAAAATGGCATATGACGAGGTGAGAGTAAGAGAAACTGGTAATTTAGAGGAGGAGTGGAAGTTAGCAAAAGAAAATTTTGTTGGGATTGCAAGTGATGTATGTGGCAAGAAGGTTGTTGGAGGCAGCATGAGGAAGGGCAGTGAATGGTGGAATGAAGGAGTGAAGGTAAAAGTGGAAGAGAAAAAGAGGGCTTTTGAAGAATGGCTGCAGAGTAATAGTATAGAGAAGTATGAAAAATATAGAGAGAAAAAGGTGGAAGTAAAGCGCAAGGTACGTGAGGCAAAGAGGGCAGCTGATCTTAGGTGGGGTCAGGGACTGGGTCAGTCATATGAAGAGAATAAGAAGAAGTTTTGGAAAGAAGTGAAGAGAGTAAGAAAGGCCGGCACAAGAATTGAAGAGACAGTGAAAGATGGAAATGGAAGGTTGTTAAAAGGAGAGGAGGCAAGGAAAAGGTGGGCGGAATATTTTGAAAGTTTGCTGAATGTTGAGGATGATAGGGAGGCAGAGATAATTGCTGTTCCAGGTGTTGAGGTGCCAGTGATGGGAGATGAGAATGAGAGAGAGATTACAATAGATGAAGTGAGGAGAGCACTAGATGAAACGAGAGTAGGAAAAGCATCTGGTATGGATGGTGTGAAAGCTGAGATGTTGAAGGAAGGGGGTGTGACTGTAATTGAATGGTTGGTGAGATTGTTTAATGTGTGTTTTGTGTTGTCAATGGTACCAGTAGATTGGGTCTGTGCATGTATTGTACCACTATATAAGGGTAAGGGAGATGTGCATGAGTGTTGTAATTCAAGAGGTATTAGTTTGTTGAGTGTAGTTGGAAAAGTGTATGATAGAGTACTGATTAATAGGATTAAGGATAAAACAGAGAATGCAATCTGGGAAGTACAGGGGGGTTTTAGAAGAGGTAGGGGTTGTATGAATCAGATTTTTACTGTTAGGCAGATATGCGAGAAATATTTAGCAAAAGGTAAGGAGGTGTATGTTGCGTTTATGGATCTGGAGAAAGCATATGATAGAGTTGATAGGGAAGCAATGTGGAATGTGATGAGGTTATATGGAGTTGGTGGAAGGTTGTTGCAAGCAGTGAAAAGTTTCTACAAAGGTAGTAAAGCATGTGTTAGAATAGGAAATGAAGTGAGCGATTGGTTTCCGGTGAGAGTGGGGCTGAGACAGGGATGTGTGATGTCGCCGTGGTTGTTTAACTTGTATGTTGATGGAGTGGTGAGAGAGGTGAATGCTCGAGTGCTTGGACGAGGATTAAAACTGGTAGACGAGAATGATCATGAATGGGAGGTAAATCAGTTGTTGTTTGCGGATGATACTGTACTGGTAGCAGACACAGAAGAGAAGCTTGACCGACTAGTGACAGAATTTGGAAGGGTGTGTGAGAGAAGGAAGTTGAGAGTTAATGTGGGTAAGAGTAAGGTTATGAGATGTACGAGAAGGGAAGGTGGTGCAAGGTTGAATGTCATGTTGAATGGAGAGTTACTTGAGGAGGTGGATCAGTTTAAGTACTTGGGGTCTGTTGCAGCAAATGGTGGAGTGGAAGCAGATGTACGTCAGAGAGTGAATGAAGGTTGCAAAGTGTTGGGGGCAGTTAAGGGAGTAGTAAAAAAATAGAGGGTTGGGCATGAATGTAAAGAGAGTTCTATATGAGAAAGTGATTGTACCAACTGTGATGTATGGATCGGAGTTGTGGGGAATGAAAGTGATGGAGAGACAGAAATTGAATGTGTTTGAGATGAAGTGTCTGAGGAGTATGGCTGGTGTATCTCGAGTAGATAGGGTCAGGAACGAGGTGGTGAGGGTGAGAACGGGTGTGAGAATTGAGTTAGCGGCTAGAGTGGATATGAATGTGTTGAGGTGGTTTGGCCATGTTGAGAGAATGGAGAATGGCTGTCTGCTAAAGAAGGTGATGAATGTAAGAGTTGATGGGAGAAGTACAAGAGGAAGGCCAAGGTTTGGGTGGATGGATGGAGTGAAGAAAGCTCTGGGTGATAGGAGGATAGATGTGAGAGAGGCAAGAGAGCGTGCTAGAAATAGGAATGAATGGCGAGCGATTGTGACGCAGTTCCGGTAGGCCCTGCTGCTTCCTCCGGTGCCTTAGATGACCGCGGAGGTAGCAGCAGTAGGGGACTCAGCAGTATGAAGCTTCATCTGTGGTGGAAATGTGGGAGGTTGGGCTGTGGCACCCTAGCAGTACCAGCTGAACTCGGCTGAGTTCCTGGTTAGGCTGGAGGAACATAGAGAGTAGAGGTCCCCTTTTTTTGTTTTGTTCTTGTTGATGTCGGCTACCCCCCAAAATTGGGGGAAGTGCCTTTGGTATATGGATGGAACAAACTCTTATGGTTAACTGTGTGATTTAAGATTTGTAGCTTGATTGTTTATTTGAACTATCTTTCATAACTGACCACAGAAATTAAGTAGATTCGGAACAATTAAATAACAGAACAGACATGGAAGTGAAAATTGAGGAAAATCATGTTCAGTCAGTAGAAATATTGAGACTCATTTGATGTCTTTATCTGAATGTTTTTCATGAAAAACTTATAAAAGTATTGAGCAGATATTTCTAAACTTATACCTTCAAGTTGGTTTTTATGTTTGGGTCTATTGTATTACTGTTGTTTATTTTGTAAATGGATAACTATGTCTACCCCTCTTAACCATGGTTTTCCATTGTCTTGGGTTAGAGTTCTCTTGCTTGAGGGTATACTCGGGTACAGTGTTTTGTCTGTTTCGTTATTTCTTCTCTTCACCAGGCTATTTTCCCCGGGGGGAGCCCTTGGCCTCATTGAATCTTGCTTTATCAACTAGGGTTGTAGCTTAGCACGTAATAATAATAATAAGGATAATACAGTATACTGTATTTAGTTCATTTAAGTTAATTATTTTTACTTGGAAATATAATCTTTTGTTATATTCTTTACCGAAATGGTTTTATCTAACTCTCTTTAGATATGATTTTAATTAACACAACTGTAATGTATGTCTACTTTCAAGGGACACGACAGCTTCCAACAGCCGAACTGCTTTTAGATGGTGCCATAGCCCACCAAGTGTCTGAGGAGGGGCGAGGCATTGCATCCATTGCAAATATGCTTACTATCACAAGACTCCACAATTCAATATCTGCTTGCAGTGCCATGAGAAGGTCAGGGTTTACATGGTGATGCTAAGGTGTAAAGTTCACGTGCTTGATGATAGATTTTTGTACATAGGGAAAAATATCGAGAAGAATAACAAAATACTGTAATCTTGATAACGTAATAACATGGCATCTAAGATAAGAGTAAGAATTATAATTGTTAAAGCAGATTCATATAGATGTGTAGAGAAATTTAGTAGACAGGTAACTAGATGAAGGATGAAAATACAATTGTTCCGTAACTGACATACAAACCACGCTATTTAATAGGGGTTAATACTTTCGGCGTGGCTTAAATGATGAGCCATTAAAATTTTAACGAGGGTTTACTACCCTACCGCTAGTTAGCGGGGGGGGTAGGGAGGGTAGCCTGCTAACACACACACACACACACACACACACCCGCCTTACACACACCTGTGCTTGAGCTCACTTTACTTTTGGCTCGGAGCGAGAACGGTTGTTCCTCTCTCTCTCTCTCCTCGCCTATTTTGGACTGCTATTAATTTTTGTCATTTTACTTTTTTTCTTATACAGTACTTGTAATATACAGTATATATAAACATTCTTTATGTTTGTATATATATTTGTGTATAGAAATATAGTAAGTTTTCTTTTCAGTGTTTGTGCTGTGTGTGATGTACGACAACGACACTTGCGTAGCAAGGCCACCACAGTTCCACCTCGTGGGGAACGACCTCTCCCTCTCTGGTCCTCGGTCTTCCCGTCGGCATATATCTGTTAACTCGGCCGCCGCAGGGGAATCGTCATCGCCTGGACCCTCTTCATTCATCTATTATCTTCGCTTTTCCTCTTTTGCTACGGGAAACATGGATTCTCAGCGAAGGGAATGTGACCTTTTCTTAGATTGACTATGGTCTCTCTCTACTTGAGGTCGTTCACCTTTACTACAACTACGTACTATTACGGTAGCTCCTTTCCCGTTGCGGGTTAGGTTGCTATTGCGTTTGTTTGTCTCAATTATTTTTAGTGAAATCTAATTGTATTTAAACTTTTCAGCTTTCTCCGTGGGGAACACTTCCCTTTTGGGGTTCAGTGGTTCTCACTATTATATTCTCAGATGATTTAGATAATTTTAATTCTGTTATAATTCTGTTTTTATTACAGTTACTCCGCCCCCCCCCCCCCCCTTTCTCCCGTGGATGTCGTCTGGGGAAGGTGGGCGCATACTTAATTCTTATTTTATGTTTTTCCCTCGGGGTTCCTCTTCGGAGTTCCTCCCTAGAGAATTTCTGTTAAAATAATTATTTAATTTTATTTTCCCAGTTAACTATGCAGTTTTAAATATTAAACTTAGCCGGTGAATATATAAATAGCTGACGTCTCCGACGGCCCGACAGATTCCAAAAAAACTCGCGAGTGATCGCCATGAAGGTTGCGGGTGTGCCCACCAGAGCCGACTATCGGCCAGATACCGCATATACTTCTCAACCAAACTAGTTCTTCTCTGTCGGTGTCACCGACAACATTGGTTCTGCTCGCTCTAGACCTCGAGTTTTCTACCGAATTGGTGAAGTACTTTGTTTTGGTTTTATTGGCTTTTGCTGTGTTGGTTTGTTCCTTCATTAAAACTCTTGAAACCCTTTTTTGTTTTTTGTTGATGAACTTGGCTTTCCTTTGGATTTTCTCTGGATTTTCATAATGGCTGACCCTTCTCCTGTATATCGCAAATGTGCGAAAGATTGTAACAAACGTCTTCCGAAAGCTTCTATCGACCCTCATACTGTTTGTGCTAATTGCCGGGGTAAATCCTGCCAATTTGGAGATCGGTGTGAGGAGTATGTGGTTTTATCGGAGTTCGAGTGGTTGGAGTATGAAAAATATACTCGGAAACTCGAAAGAGATAGGGTGAGGAGAAGCTCGTCTAGATCTTTAGAATTTTCCTCTTCCCATGCCCCTGAACCTAATCCTTCCCCTGTAGTGGTAGTTTCTGAACCCCCTATTGGCACGCATGAACCTTCAATGCGTGATATGTTTTTAGCTATTCAAGCGTTGGGTGAGAAGGTCGAAACCTTAGCATCGGACAGGAACCAGCTTATGTCCGATGTTAAGCTGTTAAAGAGTCAAAGTGGTAAAGTGGAAAGTCAAAGTGGTAAAGTGGAAAGTGCGCATAATGTGTTTAGTGTTGCGACCGAGGGTTCGTCTGTTCGTGCTTGTCGCTCCCCTAGTCCGAGACCTCTTTCAGGCTCCCCTGCACCAGGGAGAAGGAATGTCGTAGGACTTAAGGGAGCGAGAGGTGTAAACCGACGTACAGACGTTCCCTCTAAGGTATCAGACGTTTCTCATCAAGAACGTCCTTACCATAAGACGGGGGAGACTAAGTTCTCCTCGTCTTCCGACGATTTGCCGCATAAGAAACCTTGGCGTAAGGTTTCTAGACCCTTAAAGCGCAAGTCAGTCCCTTCAGGACAGGTCCAGCGTCCTGGCTGTAGCCATTGGGGCAGCTCTGACCGTTTTCAGTCATCGGATGGCTGTTCGCCTGTTAAGCGTAAGCGTGACACGGAGTCCGAGGGTCCCGTTCGGTGCGATGATTTGCATGCACAGACGTTGCCGACGTCACGGCCCGTTCCGACTCCCGTTGACCCGAAGTGGAGTGTCCTACAGGACATGCAGTTGAAACTTTCATCTTTAATGGAGGTTTATGAGCATGAACAGGTTAGTAAAGATCCTTTGCTTGCGGTTCGCCAGTCCGACAAGCGTGACTCTGGTCTTCAACCGCCTAAGCGAGTTTTGTCTCGTCATTATGATGTTAGCGCTAATGTTATCGGTGCTGTTAAACGCGATTCTGATCGTGTTCCTCGTCATTCACGTCAGTTACGTGACGTGGAACCTCTTTTGCCGCAGACTCAAGGTGATGTTCAGCAACTGTCGCCGCAGTCTCGAAGTGACGTTCGTCGGCCGACTCCGTTGCCCCGACGTGACGTTGAACGTCAGTCACCGCGGTCGGGTGTTGTTTTTTAAACTCAAACCCTGCAGTCAGTGCAGTCCCAACGTGATGTCGAACGTCAGTCGACACAGTCTGTTGTTGTTTGTCAGTCTCAAGACTTTCAGTCTTTGCAGCCTCGGCGTGACGTCGTTACCTCAGCTGTTGCTGCGGCTCCGTCACATGTTGATATAGCCTGTCAAGCGTTGCCTCCTCGGCATGTCTCTCCGTATCGCGAGACTTTGCCGTTGTCGGATGAATTTCCTTCGGATGAGGAAGTCGTTGATCCCCTTCCTGCTGATGTTCCTTTGGGGACTCTTTCGGATGGAGAGGAGCCTAGGGTTGCTCAGCCCTCCCTTGATTTTAAGGAGATCATGCTTATCTTTAAGGACCTGTTTCCTGATCATTTTGTTTCTGCTGCTCCTCGTTCGCCTCCATCTGAGTTCACGCTGGGCCTAGCTTCTTCGACTCCGTCGTTCACGAAGTTAGTGCTCTCTCGCTCTTCTAAGAGAGCTTTGCGTTTGTTGGGCGACTGGTTAATGTCCAGGAGGAATTTGGGGAAGTCCGCTTTTGCTTTTCCCCCTTTCAAATTGGCTTCTCGTGCGAGCATCTGGTATGACACGGGAGAAGTTCTCGGCTTGGGGGTGCCTGCCTCTGCCCAGGGAGACTTCTCAAGCCTCGTAGACTCTCCTCGTCGTCTGGCCATGAGACGCTCGAAAGTTTGCTGGTCCTCTTCAGATCTAGATCATCTCCTCAAAGGAATTTATGGGCCTTTGAGGTTTTCAATTTTTTGGATTGGTCTCTGGGAGCCTTGAGTAGGAAGGTCTCGTCAGCAGACCGTGATGTCTCTGTTCAGATTATGTCGTGCATGGACAAGGCAATTAGAGATGGCTCTAATGAACTTGCTGCTACTTTCACAGCAGGGGTTCTTAAGAAGAGAGAGAGACTTTGTTCTTTTCTGTCCGCAGGTGTCACTCCTTGTCAAAGGTCAGAACTTCTCTTTGCGCCATTGTCTTCTGCCTTGTTCCCGCAGCAGCTTATTAGAGATGTAGCGTCTCTCGTACAGAAGGACACTCATGATTTGATGGCCACGTCTGCTCGTAAGGCTGTACCTTCATCTTCTTATGTCAACAGACCTAAATTTGAAACTCCAGCTACAAGGTTTATCCCGCCTTTTCGTGGCAGAGCTCCCAGTAAGGGAGGCTCTCGTGCCGATAGTAAGCAGGGCAAGAAGAGAGGATCTAAATCCTCCCGTGGCAGAGTCTGACTGCCCACGTCCTCAGACAGCAGTAGGTGCCAGATTGACCAACTTCTGGCAGGCCTGGGAGAAGAGGGGTGCAGACCGGGAGTCTGTTTTGTTGCTGAAGGAGGGTTACAAAATTCCTTTTGTACGGAGACTTCCTCTAGTAAAAGATCCGATAGACCTCTCTCCCAGGTATCGAGAGGAGACAAAGAGACAGGCGTTACATTTTCAGGTGTCTCTGTTGTTAGAGAAGGGGACGGTGGTGAAAGTCTCGGACCTTCAATCCCAGGTTTTTACAACCGTCTCTTCCTGGTTCCGAAGAACACAGGAGGTTGGAGGCCAGTACTGGATGTCAGTGCTCTCAACGTATTTGTTGTAAAAACAAAGTTTACGATGGAGACCACCAAATCCGTTTTGGCAGCAGTCAGAGAGGGCGACTGGATGGTCTCTCTCGACTTGCAGGATGCGTACTTCCACATTCCGATAAATCCAGACTCTCAACCTTATCTGAGGTTTGTGTACAGGAATGTGGTGTATCAATTCCGAGCACTGTGCTTCGGCCTCAGCCCTGCTCCTCTTGTTTTTACGGGGCTCATGAGAAATGTAGCAAAGTTCCTACATTTGTCAGGGATCAGAGCCTCCCTGTACTTGGATGACTGGTTACTCAGAGCGTCGTCCCGTCATCGCTGTCTGCAGGACCTACAGTGGACTTTGGATCTTGCGAAGGAGTTGGGCCTCTTGGTGAACATGGAGAAGTCACAGCTGACTCCCTCCCAAACAATTCTCTATTTGGGGATGGAGATACAGAGTCTAGCTTTTCGGGCTTTTCCGTCTGCCAACAGGATCGAGCAGGCTTTGCTCAAAGTCCGTCTTGTGCTAGAGAAAAACCGTTGCTCTGTGAGAAGCTGGATGAGCCTCCTAGGGACGCTTTCATCTCTGGAACAGTTTATCTCTCTAGGGAGACTTCACCTACGCCCTCTCCAGTTCCACCTAGACTTCCATTGGAACAAGGAGAAAACTTTGGAGGCGGTCTCGATTCCGATCTCCGATCCAGTCAAGACTTGCCTGGCTTGGTGAGACAGCAATATAAGACTTCGGGAAGGTCTGTCTCTGGCAGTCAAGAACCCAAACCATGTGTTATTTTCAGACGCATCGGATTTGGGTTGGGGGGCGACTCTAGACAGTCTGGAATGCTCGGGTCTTTGGGCCGCGGACCAGAGGAGCCTTCACATCAACTGCAAGGAGCTGTTAGCAGTCCATTTAGCACTGAGGAGTTTCGAGAGTCTGCTTCGAAACAAGGTGGTAGAAGTGAATGCAGACAATACCACGGCCTTGGCTTACATCTCGAAGCAAGGAGGCACTCACTCCCACGTTCTTTTCGTCATCGCAAGGGATCTCCTCATTTGGTCAAAAGATCGAAACATCTCGCTTTTGACGAGGTTCGTCCAAGGGAAGTTGAATGTCTTGGCGGACTGTCTCAGTCGAAGAGGTCAGGTGATTCCTACGGAGTGAACGCTCCACAAGGATGTGTGCAAGAGTCTTTGGATGACTTGGGGTCAACCCACCATCGATCTCTTTGCGACCTCGCTAACAAAAAGGCTCCCGACTTATTGCTCTCTAGTCCCAGATCCAGAGGCGGCCCACATAGATGCCTTTCTGTTGGACTGGTCTCACCTGGACGTTTATGCCTTTCCACCTTTCAAGGTGTTGCAGAAGTTCGCCTCTCACGAAGGGACCAGGTTGACGTTGGTTGCTCCCCTCTGGCCCGCGAGAGAGTGGTTCACAGAGGTACTTCTATGGCTGGTAGACGTTCCAAGGAGTCTGCCTTTGCGGATGGATCTCTTACGACAGCCTCACGTAAAGAGACTTCATCAAAGCCTCCCCGTGGTTCGTCTGACTGCCTTCAGACTATCGAAAGACTCTCAAGAGCTCGAGGATTTTCGAAGGAGGCAGCTAGAGCGATCGCGAGGGCTAGAAGATCCTCTACCATCAAGATCTACCTGTCGAAGTGGGAGGTATTTAGAGATTGGTGCAAGTCCTCCTCTATTTCCTCCTCCAGTACCTCTGTAGCGCAGATTGCGGATTTTCTGCTATATCTGAGAAACGGTCGCTCCCTCTCTGCATCCACCATTAAAAGCTACAGAAGCATGTTAGCTTCTGTTTTCAGGCATAGAGGTTTGGATCTTTTGAATAACAAAGATCTCCAAGACCTCCTTAAGTCTTTCGAGACCTCTAAGGAGCGTCGTATTTCAACTCCTGCTTGGAACTTGGAGGTGGTCCTACAGTTCCTAATGTCAGACAGGTTTGAGCCTTTAAATTCAGCCTCCCTGAAGGATCTTACCCTCAAGACACTTTTTTGGTGAGCTTGGCTTTGGCTAAAAGGGTCAGTGAGATCCATGCTTTTAGTAAGAACGTCGGCTTCTCAACAAATAAAGCAATATGTTCTCTTCAACTTGGTTTTTTGGCCAAGAATGAACTTCCGTCTCGTCCTTGGCCTAAATCTTTTGAAATACCTAGTCTTTCTGAGATCGTAGGTAATGAAGTTGAAAGAGTGCTGTGCCCCGTTAGAGCTCTTAAGTTTTACTTATCTAGAACTAAACCGATACGAGGTTGTTCAGAGGCTTTATGGTGCTCCGTTAAAAAGCCCTCTTTGCCCATGTCTAAGAATGCGTTATCTTACTTTATTAGACTTTTAATTCGGGAGGCACATTCTCATTTAAGTGAGAAGGATCGTAGTTTGCTTAAGGTCAAGGCTCACGAAGTTAGAGCGATAGCGACTTCGGTGGCATTTAAGCAAAATAGATCCCTTCAAAGTATTATGGACGCGACCTTTTGGAGGAGCAAGTCGGTGTTCGCTTCATTTTACTTGAAAGACGTCCAGACTCTTTACGAGGACTGCTACACACTGGGTCCATTGGTAGCAGCGAGTGCAGTAGTGGGTGAGGGTTCTACCACTACATTCCCTTAATCCCAATATCCTTTTAATCTACTCTTGAAATTTTTAATCTTGTTTTGGGTTGTACGGAAGACTAAGAAGTCTTTCGCAATCTTTTTGATTTGACGGGTGGTCAAAATGTTGTTTCTTGAGAGCGCCCAGATTAAGGGTATTGATGAGGTCCTGTTATAGGGGTGTTCGCCCTGGATATAGCAGCTCCTGGGAGTCTTTCAGCATCCTGAGAGGATGGCTGGGCTTCGTGAGGATAGCGGACTAATGAGGCAGAGTAATCATCAGAGTCAGCTTCCTTACCAGGTACCTATACAGTGAACCCTCGTTTATCGCGGTAGATAGGTTCCAGACGCGGCCCGCGATAGGTGAAAATCCGCGAAGTAGTAACACCATATTTACCTATTTATTTAACATGTATATTCAGACTTTTAAAACCTTCCCTTGTACGTAGTACTGTTAACAAACTACCCTTTAATGTACAGAACACTTAATGCATGTAATACAGTACCCTAAACTAAAACAGGCACAAATATTAAAGGCGACTTTATATCATGCGTTTCCTAAACACGCCAAAAAGCACGATAAAAATGGCAACCAATGTTTTGTTTACGTTTATCTCTGATCCTAATGAAGAAACAAACGCATTTACACATCTGTTTATAGGTTAGTTTTTGCATCAATTATATTGATTATTCAGTACAGTATGTTGATTTGGTTATTACTAATGTTTTACTTAATTTTTCTTAGGACTTCCAAATGAAATTTTTTTCTTTATGACGCCGCCTGAAACGAAGGCGTCATAAAGTACGCTCAGTAAACAAACTAAGGAATTTAACCCGCATGATGAAAGTGATAAATAATGATATTACAGTAAAAGCTTTTATAAAATATGTTATTACAATAATATTTACCGTATCTATATAAAATCATACATACGTAGCAAAGCAGGAAAACAATCTACGAGAGAGAGAGAGAGAGAGAGAGAGAGAGAGAGAGAGAGAGGAGAGAGAGAGAGAGAGAGAGAGAGAGAGAGAGAGAGAGAGAGAGAGAGAGTTGTTTTACATACGTAATGTAAATTTTAAACAAAACAAAAATAGCCCCATTTCATATAAAATAGATTACAAATATTTTACTTTATCATATTACAGTAGTCTGTATAATACTGTAAAGTTCAGTACAGTATGTTGTTGTTAAAGTCGTGGCGATGAAATTCTCACGAAACAAAAACACGCCATTTGATTACAACAGCTGATTCATTCTCTCTCTCTCTCTCTCTCTCTCTCTCTCTCTCTCTCTCTCTCTCTCTCTCTCTCTCTCTCTCTCTCTCTTCGTGTTATACAATACTTACATTTAGATGAAGAAACTAAAATTAGTTTTCTTAGTGTCAATTAAATACGAAATGAAATAATTAGGCCGAGTCTACATCCATTTCAATCATAGCCAAAAATAGGGCATCCGATTTCATCAGCAAACCACTATTTTTTGGGAAATATCATTTTATTCTAGAAAATTGCCACTCTTTAAATAGTTAATTGTACATTAAGAAAGCGTGTACTTTTGTTTTTAAATTTCGGGTGTGTTTTAAAAATCGAGTATTGTTGACTTTTTTTTTTTTTTACTTTTGGCTGTGATTAGATCAGCTGTCATCTAGCTGCCGCTCTTGAGTGTGTACGAATACACTAACAAAGTATCATTTATACCATTTCTTAACTTATTCAAACCGTCTACAGTATACAGTTGATATTACATAAGCACCAATGTGTTATAACCTATCAAATTTTTTTGTTTATTACATTTAAACCCCCCTCTATCTCTCTCTCTCTCTCTCTCTCTCTCTCTCTCTCTCTCTCTCTCTCTCTCTCTCTCTCTCTCTCTCTACCTATCTCTCTCTCTCTCTCCTCTCTCTCTCTCTCTCTCTCTCTCTCTCTCTCTCTCTCTCTACCTCTCCCTCTCTCTCTCTCTCTCTCTCTCTCTCTCTCTCTCTCTCTCTCTCTCTCTCTCTCTCTCTGTGGGCTACTTTTCACTACCTCCCATTCCTTACCTCTCTCTATCTCTCTAACAAATGATATCTTTGTTGCTCCTCAAAGTTTCATTTATATTGAAAATCAATCATGATTCAATTTTCCTTACTTTCTCCAATCTCGCACCATCGGTCACATCGCGGTATTTTCGATATTTCCGGAAAATCCGCAATATATGTATAGACATGGGTTATGAAAAAAATCCGCGAAGTGGTGAATCCGCGATGGTCGAACCGCGAAGTAGCGAGGGTTCACTGTACTTAAGTTTGTTTTTTTGAGATATTTGTCAAAAACTCTTGAGCATATACGCCTTTATTGTTTTAATACTGGTCTCTACCCACCACCATGGGTGTGAATCAGCTATTTATATATTCACCGGCTAAGTTTAATATTTAAAGATGATATTTTCATTATAAAATAAATTTTTGAATATACTTACCCGGTGAATATATAATATTAAAGGCCCTCCCTTCCTCCCCGATAGAGACCCTACGGACTGAGAAGAACTGGTTTGGTTGAGAAGTATATGCGGTATCTGGCCGATAGTCGGCGCTGGTGGGCACACCCGGCAGCCTTCATGGCGATTGCTCGCGAGTTTTTTTGGAATCTGTCGGGCCGTCGGACACGTCAGCTATTTATATATTCACCGGGTAAGTATATTCAAAAATTTATTTTATAATGAAAATATCATTTTTTCTTCGTTCGACTAAAGAGTGCCAACAAAGCTGAGCTGTCCTGTTCATGCCTGGGGATTCTGCTATCGCTGCCGTCCCTCAGAGGACGTCGTCATGGGCGTTATCCCTTCTCTTAGAAGTACTCCCGTGACAACATGCCAGCACTTCAGATCATCTTAAAACGCTAATGGAGGTTCGCCTCCAGGGGTTGAACAACTTCCCTTCCGAGGGAGGTTTACTCACCAGGTGTGAGGTTTTCTCCCTTCAGAGGGAGAACTTCCCATACCTTAATAAATTCATCGCCTTCGTCTACTGTTGCTGCCCTTCGGCCAGACTTTTCTCCCCCCTTGCGGAGTTTCTCTTCCTTCAGGGTTGGAGCCCAGTCTTGGCAAGTCTCTTCTACGAAGTGTTCACCTCTCTCGTTTGCGAGAGAGGCCACTCATAGAGACTTCTCTTCGGAGAATCGCTACTGCTAAGGTCAGCTTACTAATCCACCAGCCCTAAGGGGCGTCACCACGAGTGTCTTCAGGTCTCTTCTACGAAGTGTCACCTCTCTCGTTCACGAGAGAGACCACTCATAGAGACTCCTCTTCGAAGGATCGCTACTGATAAGGTCATCTTGCTGATCCAACGGCCCTAAGGGGTGTCATCACGAGTGTCTTCAAGTCTCTTCTACGAAGGGCACCTCTCTCGTTCACGGGAGAGGTCTCTCATAGAAACTCCGCTTCGGAGGATCAAGCAGAACTTCCAGTGACCTCTACCTTGTGCTGCATCGTGGTCCTTTGGACTTCGGTCCTGGACTCTAACACGGACCTTTTACGGTCCCATCTGTGGATGCTGGCCCTTCCAAAGGGCACATCCCAGTTCCTGATTGTCCTGCCAGCTGACCTACCGATCTACCAGTGCAACCTTGCGCTGCAACGAAGGACTTCAGCCCTGGACTCTTAAGCAGACCTGCTTACAGTCCTCATCGGGGGATGCCCGCCCTTTTTTAAAGGACACATCCCAGTTCCTGATCGTCCTGCCAGCTGACCCTTCAACCTACTAGCGCGTGCGCTCGCCGATCTTCATACGCGCGCAAGCACCGACGATCTTCTTACGCGCGCAAGTGCCGACGATCTTCTTACGCGCGTAAGCGCCAACGATCGTCCGCGCGCAGGTACTGATGGTTTTCCATGCGCGCACCACTACCTTCGCCGATCTTCTAATGTGCACAAGTGCCGACGATCTTCTTACGTGCGCAAGCGCCGACGATCTTCTTACGCGCGCAAGCACCGCCGATCTTCCGCACGTGGGTACCGATGGTTTCCTGCGTGCGCTCGCTGATCTTCTTACGCGCGCAAACACCGACGATCTTCATAATACGCACACAAGCGCCGACGATCTTCTTACGTGCGCAAGTGCCGACGATCTTCCCCGCTCGCGGGTACCGATGGTCTCCCGCGTGCGCGCCAATAGTCTTGCGCGCGCCGATAGTCTTCCGCGCACGCGCGCTCCGATAGTCTTCCGCACATGCGCGCGCCAATAGTCTTGCGTGCTCGCGCGTACCGATAGTCTTTCACGCGCGTCAGAAACGCGTACGCGCGCGTGCCAACATTCTGGTACGTGAGTACGCGCCGACGATCTTTTATTTTCACCTGCACGGACTCTTCAATCTGATCCTGTGCGCCCACGCGCGAACATTTTGCATGCACAAGCGCACAATCTGATTCCTGCGCACTCTATGAAGCCTCGCCCGTGCGCCTGCGCGCGACCCCCGGGTATTCTCCATCGCGCGAGCGCCAACGCGCTCCCTAGCGCAGTCGCCAATACCCTCCCACGCGTGAGGCTGCAGGACAACGCGCGGTAAGGGTGCCATCACCGCATCCCCCCCCCCCGCAACCACAGAACAGCTCGCTTGCCGGTAGGGGGGAAGGTTCCAGAAAGGTCCAGGGACATTTCTTCCTTATCTTCTTTCTTCTTACAAGCGACTCCCCCTCAAGAGGGAGTGTCTGACAGCGCAGCCGTCAGCCGGCAGCCCTGGTTTGGGGCTCTAATCAGAGCGGTAGCACAGGCTTTCAAGCCTGTTCTCTCTGAGTTGGGCCACAAATCCTTGGCTGCATCTACTCCCCTAAGGAGGAAAAGAGGAGTTTCGGACGCGATAACTTCTCCAAGGACGAAGCTGTCTCCTCGTAAGTCTTCGAGGCTGTCATCCTCCCCCCTCAGACTTTTCTCCCTCCCCTTCGGACGAGGATTTCCCGTCCTCAGGGGAGTCACGTGAGGTGAGACGGTCCCCCATTACACCATTGAGGGAAACCCCACCTCGCGCGGTAAAGTCTTCTCGAATAAGGGTGGAGAAGAGCCTGCCTCCGTCGTTGTTGGAGTCCTGCATCCCTCCCAGGAGGGAGTCGAAGGACTCCAAGACAGTACTGGGAGGCCCCTAGCACCGAAATCTACAGGCTCAGACATTCTTCCGTTATGGGAACGAACTTGTTTAAGCCTAAGGAGGTGGAGCAGGCTGCTGAGAGGTGGAGGAAGTCACCAAGACTCCCTCGGGGCTTTGACATTCAAGCCCTATAAACCTCCAGCACCCCAGCAGCCACGTCCCACCAAGACCACGAAACCGACAACGGCAGCGAAGATAGTGGTGTGTAAGCCCTTTCTGGTCAAGGACAAGAAAGGCAAGAAGTCCTCCAGGGGAGGGAAGAATCCTAGAGGGAGCAGCCGAGGCCGCAAACGCTAGGATTGGCAGTCCCCCTGCATGTCCGCCAGTGGGGGGATGCCTACAAGGTTGCGCAGACAGGTGGCAGCAACTCGAGGCCGATTCCTAGACGATTTCCGTAATCAGTCAGGGATATCGCGTCCCATTCACAACATCTCTACCTCCCCTGAGGACGAATCCGGTGTCATTTAGCTCCCTTGCCATGGGATCAGCAAGGGGGCAGGCCCTTAGGGCAGAGGTCCAGATTAAAGTAAACTCCGTTCAGCATGGAGACCGCAAACATGGTCAGACTTGCAGTGAAATCGCAAGACTTCATGTGTATACTGGATCTAAAGGATGCGTACTTCCAGATCCCAGTCCATCCGTCTTCAAGGAAGTACTTAGGATTCAGCCTAGACCACAAGGGGTACCAGTTCAAGGTGCTGTGTTTCGGTCTCTCCACAGCACCACAGAGTTTCACCAGAAGTATTCACCCTAATATCATCGTGGGCACACAGGATCGGCATCCGTCTCCTCCTTTATCTGGATGACTGGCTGATCCTAGCAGACTCGGAGTCACCCCTTCTTCGACACCGAGACAAACTTCTGGTACTTTGCCAGGATCTTGGGATCATGGTAAATTTCGAGAAGTCCTCTCAGCTTCCCACTCAAAGACTGGTTTACCTAGGCATGATTATAGACACTAATCTCCACAAAGCCTGCCCATCAAACGACAGGATAGCAAGGCTGAGAGGGGTCGCAAGCCCTTTCCTCAGACGAGAAGAGCTTCTAACCCAATTGTGGTTACATCTCCTTGGTCACCTTTCATCCTTGGCTGTCTAGTTCCCAACGATCGCCTCAGGATGAGATCTCTCCAGTGGTGGCTCAAGTCCCGGTGGAATCAAGGTTGCAATTCCCCGGACGTCATGATCCCTAAGGGTCCTGCGGAACGGACGGACCGCCAGTGGTGGGTGACAGACGAGAACCTATGAAGAGGAGTGGATCTTCTCGTTCTTCCCCCGGATTTAATGCTGTTTTCGGATGCCTCAAAGAAAAGGGGGGGACCCACGTTCTGTACCACAGGACCTCAGGCCTGTGGTCAGAATCAGAAAAGTGCCTCCATATAAATTGTTTAGAGATGAAGGCCGGTTTGTTGGCCCTTCAGCAGTTCCAACAATACGTGGCAGGTCACTCTGTGGTGGTGATAAGCGACAACACCACAGTAGTGGCTTACATCAACAAGCAAGGAGGTACCTTTTCGAAGCAGCTATCCCATCTTGCAGTAGAGATACTGAGATGGACCAAAGTCCCCTCGATTCTACTATCGGCGCGTTTCATTCCAGACAAGAGGAATGTGCTCGCCGACAATCAGAGCAGAGCGTCTCAGATAGTGAGTACTGAGTGGTCTTTGTGTCATCTAGTAGCCAACAAAGTCCTGACTTTGTGGAGTTCCCTGATTGTGGATCTGTTCGCGACAGCGCTGATCTTTAAGATTCCACTGTACTTCCCCCCAGTCCCAGATCCCAAGGCGCTCTGGCAAGATGCCTCCCAACAACGGTGGGACAACATCAATGTGTACGCCTTTCCCCCGTTCTGTCTGATGAAGAGGGTGCTCAACAAGACCAGAATATTGGTCAATTTTTCAATGACCCTCATAGCTCCGCTATGGCATCACGCGGAATGGTTTCCGGACCTTCTGCAACTCCTAACGGAACTTCCGAGAGAATTCCTTCCACGACACAATCTACTCAGACAACCACATGCCAGCATCTTCCACAAAGCCGTAGCTTCGCTACGACCTCACGCCTGGCCAGCATCTCCTCGCTGAGAGAGGATTTTTCGCAACAAGTTGCGATTAAGATGTCTGGACATCTGCGAAAATCATCCGCATCTGTCTACCAGGCAAAGTGGAAAGTCTTCTGTGGTTGGAGTCGTGAAGGGGTATCGCTCCACTCGATGCCACTATTCCAGCAATAGCAGAGTTCCTCGTGTATTTACGGGAAGAAAATGCGCCTTTTAGTCTCGGAGGTGAAAGAGCGATTTAGTCTCGGGGGTGAAAGGCTATCGCTCAGCCTTAAGTCTAGCCTTCAGGCTCAAAGAAATGATCTTTTCTTCCTCACTGAAACTTTCCCTACTCATACGAGGTTATGAACTTACCTGCCTTCAGTCGGATGTGAGACCTCCTCCATGGAACGTGGTTCGAGTTCTCAGGTCTTAAGAGACCTCACTTTGAACCATTACGCCAGGCTTCAGTTCTCCACCTAATTTGGAAGACGGTGTTCTTACTAGCTTTGGCTTCAGCCAAGCGAGTCAATGAACTTCATGGTCTCTCATATGACATCACCTATGCAAGGGTATGGGGGGGAGGTAACGTTCAAATTCGTCCCTGAGTTTGGTGCTAAGACTCAAAATCAGGGGGTGCCGGATGCTCGGTTCGACTCCTTCCGGATTCGAGTCTCCGTTCTGTAACAGATGTCCCAGACCTTCTCCTACTGTGCCCAGTAAGGAGTCTGTGGCTATATCTTGGAAGAACGGCTGCAGTCCGTCCCCAGGTGCAACCATTGTTAGCACTGGGAGGATTAAGAGAAGGGTCATCAAGAACACCATCTCGGCATGGATTCGTAGGGTGATCCATCTGTCCCTGAATCCAGACCCTCCTCCGTCACTTCGCCCTAGAGCACATGATGTCAGGGGCGTAGCTACGTCCCTGGCCTTCAAGAGAAATTTCTCAGTGACGCAGGTCCTTCAAGCTGGGGTGTGGAAATGTCAGACAACCTTCACAGCCCACTACCTGCACGACGTGACCCACAGGAGGCTCGATATGTTTTCTATCGGCCCTGTGGTGGCTGCACAACAGGTGGTTTAAAACCTCAGGCTCCTTAGTGGACAAGTAGCAGAAGGTTGAGGGCATTGTTACCCGGTCTTAGTCTGCATGAATGAAAAGATTTGTCTGACCCTTACTCTTTTCTTCATCCTCCCCTCTCTTTTGGGGAAAGCAGCATCCTGGGTTCTCTGCACAGCTGACCTCAAACCACTGCAAGTAAACCATGTTTCCTTGTGTTCCGAGTATTAAGATAATACTGTTACGTCCCCATACCCTGACGAGGTGGTATTGGGAGAGTCCTAGCCTAAAGTTTCCTTCTAAGGTACTACAGGTCAACTTCCTAGGATGAGTCACACTTTATTTTACCTTCACACACAGCTTGCGTAGGCCGCAGTCCTTGCGTAGCAAGGTTCTAGCGAGGTGCAAGGACTCCTTATTGCTGAGTGCGAACACACTCAAATATTGAGTCCCTGGCAAAGCCAAAAGCCAGTACTGGCAGGGACTTTCCACCCTTCCTAATGGGTGAGTCACCCCTAATAAATAGCGTGGTTTGTATGTCAGTTACGGAACAAATGACAAATTCGTAGGTAATTTGTATTTTTCCTAACGAGACAAACCTTAGCTATTTAATCAAACTTGCCTGCCAGCCCTATCCCCCTTGAAGTCCAAGTCCTACCTCCAAGCCAAGTGAGCTCAAGCACAGGCTCCCTAACCCCCCCCCCCCCCCCCGCTAACTAGCGGTGGGGTAGTAAACCCTCATTATAATTGTAATGGCTCATCATTTCAGCTACGCCGAAAGTAATAACCCCTATTAAATAGCTAAGGTTTGTATAGTTAGGTAAAATACAAATTACTTACGAATTTGTCATGTTTATGATAATTGGTTATATTCTTTAAATTTACTCTTGGAGTATTCAAGTGGCAATTGTGGTACAGCGTATGAGATTTAGAGATTTAGCCTTTGATGAGAATTTTTAACTCCTTGCCATCACACTGCAATGCATTGGAGAGGGGTCTTTGCTTTCGGCCCTCCACTGTCTAATTTGGCTGTCACACTTCTACTCATTCTGATTAGTTTTTTACTTTCATTTAAGAATAATTTCTGGAAAGACCCAAGAAAGTGTTAACAATTTTATATGGGCTCATGCTGAACTTTTATTTATTATAATATGAATTATGAATATGAGCTTTTCGTCGGTGCATGAGAGACTTTTGCCTTACCTGAATTCTGTAAAGTTATATTTTGCCTTTCTTCAATCTCAATTGTTAGTTTATAAATTTTTTAAGTTTGCAATCTTGATGCATACATTTATGTTATCAAGTAGCTTACTCCTTATGTGATGATATTTTATTAACAAGTTTACATAGATCTCTCAGTTATGAAGTGAAATGTTCATAATTTTGGAAGGATAATTGAAGTACTGGGTACTGGTTTTACCAATCATTGATGGTTGCCTTCGAAAAATAAAGATATTACTTGACCCTAATGGTTTTAAAATTTTTAGAATGAATAGCAGAGTGGGTCAGTTGTGGAGAACATTGACTTCAAAGTACTTTATATAAACCTCATTTAAAAATATTCAGTGGTATCTAAAGATATGTTTTGTTTTCAGGATTTTGCAGTTGGCTCGGGATTATGGTCAACGGCGTTCGGCGTTCGGGCAGATTGTGGATTCGCATATTTTGCACCAGCTGACGACATCTAGAATGGAGATTATTGTCAGGGGATGCGAGGCTTTAACCTTACATTGCGCAAGGTCTGGAAATTGGTATCATTTGTGTAACTTTGGTTAGGATAATTGCAGTACTTAACCATCCAAGTCCTATTAATTTTTAGACTCATCTTTTAGTGATGCGTGTACAAGTATCTCCCCTTATGTTCATATTGCCTCTTTCTCCTAAAGCATGGCTCATTTGGCACCCATGAAACTTTTGAATTTTAGAAATGTTCCCATTTTCCTTTGCTCCAACAAATACATGCCCTTAACCTAGGAATAGAGTTCTCTAGTGCTGAGTGATATGAAACCCTGGTTGCCTCATTAGGTAGTACAGTTTTCAGTTATTTTCATCAATTTTGGGCAATTGCACTAGCACAAAAGGTAATCTCAGATTGTTTACATTGTGTTTTAAGATGTCTTCCTCTGATTTAGTTAGTGATTATTGCCTGGAACCTACACAGGAAATTATTTTTGGCCGATCATATTCCGTGTTCCCTTAGTGTATCATGTCGGGGGCAATTTGGTGATTTAAAGTTGTTGTGAAAATTGTGTTTCACTCTCGGTAGCACTCATGAAAATATATGTTTCAATGGTTGCCAGTCAAGTTAAGAGTTCTAGTGCAAAATGAATTTGCTTTTAGTTTAGGGGAGAAGGCGGGTAAGACTAGGCTAATTGATTATAGCTGGATGATGATGATATTGATATGCCTCCACCTTTAAACAACACACAAGTTCAGCCATCTTTGGATTGCGATGAACTTCACAAGCTCTTGATATCACTTGGTCCCTTTTTTAAACTTCAGAAGTCCAGTAAATCCTCCTTCGGTCTTGGTAATTCTGGTCCTTCTCAACCTGCTGTCAAATGTAACAGGTTGTGGTGACCTCTTGGAAGTGTCCCTGCCTGGCAATCTGCTGGACTTGGGTTTGAGTTCTGCTTAAGCTTCATAGTTTCTTGTAGTGTCTGTAACCTCACCATCCTTGTGAGCTATGGAAAGGGGGTTTTGGAGGAGCCTATAGGTCTACGCATTGAGTCATCAGCATTCATTACCTAGTCCTCCCTGGTCCTAGCTTGGGTGGGGAGTGGGCTTGGATGCTGATCCTATATATACATTATATGGTCATTCTCTCGGATATTGTCGCTGTCCCTTGTCTCTGCCATTCATGAGTGTCCTTTAAAATCTTTAAAACCCGCCATAGATATTGTAATTACAGTAATTGTGTTTCATTTGGTGAGCGTTTTGAACATACACTGCATTCCACAGATTCAAAAACTTCACACAGAGCCTTGAAATCTTTACGTACGATACTTTAGTTCCTTTTGCTACTAAACCCTTGGAATACCACAATCTTAGTTGCTTTGTAAAACTAAACTAGATTTTGAGGCAGAAGACCAAATGGCATGTGTTTAGCAATCCTATATCCTTTCATTCTCTAAAGTAAGAGCTTGGTACCACCCTCATAACAGTCATAATAATTATGTGGATGGGATGAAAAATCATATGATTCACTTAAAATTCTGAGAGGTGAATGAAGTTTCCTCTAATTTGGATTGTTTTCATCATGTTTCAGATGAAATTTTTAACTGTTCGCTTGCAAACTCGGACACTAGCTCATCTCACATTATGATAACCAGGTTGGTATAGGCGCCAATAAATCCAAATCTAATACAAGTTTATATTCCCACTGTTACCCCTTTTTTTTTAAGGGTAAACAAAGTGAGAAATCATGCAGTTCAGGAAAATAAATAGGAAACCAAGTCAGATAATGAAAGAGAGGAAGTATCGTCTTTTCTATCTTTGTGTAACGTTATTGCTGAAGTACTGTATGCCATAATAATGATCTAAGGTAAGTTCAAGAAGTATCTTATACTACCAAATCAGAATAAGTGGCTTCTTCCAAGGAGGTTTACACACCTCAACTCTAATTTCATTATGAATATATTCAAAGCATTGTTGTCTTGTTCGCTTTTAGTGCTTAGACCCTCTTCAACACAGAGAAGTTCTAATTTATATAAAACTAACCAATTACTGTACTTGATCTCTCCTTGAAGGGCAATTTAGTAAGCATTATTAACTCAATCATTGTCCCTCGTGAAATAATATCTCTCATTTCAGGTTATGCATTAAATTGTTATCACTTCCTATTAGAATGGCTATATGGTTTAAAGTTTCATCAAACTGTTCAATAAGTTTTAACTAAATCATTCACATGTATAACATTAATCAATTACCTAACTTTGTTATAATAGTAGGTTGGCCAACACACCAGCCACCTGTCGAGATACTACTGTTAGAGAGTTATTGAGTCCTTTGACTGGCCAGACAGTACTACATTGGATCCCTCTCTCTGGTTATGGCTCATATTTACTTTGCCTACACATACACCAAATAGTCAGGCCTATTCTTTACACATTTTCCCCTTTCCTCATACACCTGATAACATTAAGTTAACCAAACAATTCTTCACTCGAGGGTTAACTACTGCACCGTATTTGTTCAGCGGCTACTTTCCACTTGTTAAGGGTAAAAGAGACTACAGCTATGGTAAGCAGGTCTTCTAAGAAGACACTCCAAAATAAAACCATTGTTCTCTAATCTTGGGTAGGGCCCTTGCCTTTGCACCATGGTCTTGCTCTGTTTTGGGTTAGAGTTCTCGCGCACACTATTATATATTTCCTTATTTCCTTAGCTCACTAGGCTTTTTTTCCTGTTGTAGCCCTTGGGCTTATAGCATCCTGCTTTTCAAACC
Organism: Palaemon carinicauda; assembly: GCF_036898095.1. Lineage (NCBI taxonomy): Eukaryota > Metazoa > Arthropoda > Malacostraca > Decapoda > Palaemonidae > Palaemon > Palaemon carinicauda. Next base: position 33,814,616 of record NC_090766.1, on the reverse strand, counting down.
ATGGTAATAGCTTAGCTAGTAATAATGATAATATAATTCTGTCTTTGAACGAAATAATAAACATAAATTGTTAATGAAGGGTCTGCCAGATAATTAGAAATTCAATAATGAATTTTTTTGTTTCTATACTCACCTGATGTTCATAGACATGCTCATCCTCCTCCCAATCATAATATCAAGATTAAGAGTAATGTGGACTTCAAAACCAAAAACCATATTTCCTCCTGCTAGGTGGTTCTGTTTCTTTGTTGAGGGCATGTATTTGTTGAAGTGAAAGAAAATTGGGAAAATATTAAAAATTTTTGAAAATTTACGCGTAAGTGACGATTGAGCCGGGCTTCTTAAAAAAGAAGCAACATGAACATCAGGTGAGTATGTGATTAAATCTTATTACTTAAATTCTAATTTTGTTTGCAATGAATTTTCCGAGAAAAAATTATTCAGTAATTGCTATGCTGTTTTGAGCGAGATACATACTTAGTTTGCAAAGAGTGATTTCAAAGCTGTGCAAATTATAACTCATCATATCCCGCAGATTGCTTGGCCGTGAAGAGGCAGGTACTGCCACTGTCCAAGAGAGACTGGTTTTACGTGCTTTGACCCCTATTGCAAAGATGTTCACGGCAAAGATGGCTATGAGTGTGGTTTCAGAAGGCCTCGAGTGCTTTGGAGGTCAGGGTTACATTGAAGATACTGGTCTCCCTGTCATGCTAAGAGATGCTCAGGTCAGTTGAAGGATTCTCAATATTTTAATGACTCTTGCCTGAAATTCAATGCTATTCCTTCAGAGGAGTTATAAAACTTTTGACCTTTCAAAGTATAGAACTTCTCTCTATGACCTGGCTTGGCAGTAGTCCCAGCGAGGAGTGGACAAAACACAGCATGACAACCCTCAAGTCGCCTCATGGGTAAACAAGTCAATCCTCTAAAGTCCAGTGGTTCAACTAGACAAACTTGTTTGCTCTCCATTTTTCTTTTGTCATGGTTGAACTTTTCAAGTTTCTTTGGGCAAGTACTAAAATTAATGATTTTATGTTGAAGATTAGTTTAATGCTACCATGACTTTTCACAGATTTTTGTTTAGTTTCTTTTTTTAAGGTCATATTTTCTCGCACTTTTTCCCATTGATTTTGTTTTTTGACACGTGATATACCAATCTTTTCTCATCTTGTTTTTTTCACACATTTTCATGCTATTCTATGAAACATGTTTATTAAATAGAGACACTGTTGATAAAAAAAACTCATATGTTATAATTATATTTTTTTTTTACTTATCAAAAGCTCAAGTAATGATGCTATTCAGTATTATTATTTATTAACTTATGTATTCTACTTAATTAGAATATTGATTTAATTATTTTTGCTATTAGGATTAGATATTGAACTTACATTACTGTTACTGTCTTGAAATCATACATAAGGTTGAGTTCAAGATTTAAGTTTACAATTATCGCTACTCTATATTTTTTATTATTTAGAGCTATGAAAGCTCACATATGTGGCTTATTTTGAGATTACAAGTATATATTTCCATTTGCAATCTCTTTCTCTAAAGGTACTCCCCATTTGGGAAGGCACTTCAAATATTATGTCGCTTGACTTCTTACGAGCTGTGATGAAAACCAACGGGGAAGCAGTGGCATCGTTGTATGAAGATATTAAAGGTAGTTCTATAGGTTTTTGGGTTCATATTTATCCAATAAGGATATTTGTTAAAGCTTTAATATCGATTTAAAGTAGTTAAAAGCTAGATCTAGGGGAACCTAGTTTGAAGTTTAATGATGGGATTGGAATAATGAATAGTGATAGCTAAAGGGTATACAGTACTGTATTAGCTACTCCAGTTAATTTAGTTGCATACAGAGAATGTAAGTCGCAAGAACTGTATACAAATAAAGGATTTGTTTGTGACATCTGGTGATGGAAATAGCTTTTCAATTTTGTCTATTAGAATCCCAAATAATTTCTTCATTCAAGCCATTCTTTAAAGCTTTCAAAGACATAACCAACAAAGTAAATTTTAAAATGATAATTCTACTCTTCTGTGGTACCCAAGAAGTACCAACCAAACTCAGCTGAGTCCCTCGTCAGGGAAAGAGTAATGATAAGAAGAATTTTTTTTATGTCGTCCATCTCCCAAAGTTTGAGAAAGTTCCGAGGTAGATCGATAGAGTATTAAAAAAATTCTTTTCATTTGGGTGCAACCATCTAGCTGCCCATTGTCTATGCTCTTATATTAATGTAACTTTTCTTCTACAGAAAAGAAGGGGTGCTCTACTTTATTTTAAGGTGATAATTTACTTCTTAAGCTTAGAGATTCTATCTGGAAAATTTAGGCTTTGAAACTAATCAAAGAAGAGAACCTGATTGAAATATGCAAAAATCATATTGTAAATAAGTCAAGTCATTTTATCAACCCATTCAGAGTTATCACATCACTGAGATTAGGGTGGGAATAAGTTGATGCTAACTTGATAAAGTTTAAAAAATACAATGAGCTGAAAGAAGGTAGTTTGTTGCTCTGATCTGAGTAGGATGAGTTCTAGGGTGAAGGCCATAAAGTTCTCTATATGACATTTAATGGATGAAATGAACGAGTGAAAAGGCCGACTGAATTTTAAAGATTTTTAGATCCTTTTCTGTGGCTTTTTGTTCTAAATCTTAGAGTACAGTGTTATATTAAAACCTGTCTTGTAAGTGTTTATCAGAAGAAAAATAATATTGTATTCTTTCACACGTTTTATTTTGATACAGTTTAATATTCTGTGAAGAATATATTATGGTGTTTCATGTAGAGTAAAAATTATAATCCCAAGCATAATAACATTTTGTAAATGTATATCTTTTCTCCACAGTGAGACTGGAGGATAGTAAAGCAAAGGCACCTGAGAATGAATTCGATAATTCTGCCATGCTGGTAACGCAAGCAATGAATCAACTTATAAGCTTTTTGCAGAAGCACCCGGAGCTTATTCAGTCAGCTGCCCGAGATATTGCCACCTCGATTGCTCACATTTATATAGGTAATATACTGGATGTGGGAATTATTGTGAACATGCTTATAATAGACAAGGTTAACATTTATGTGAGTTGGAGCAGTCATTTGTTCATTAATAACATTTATTTGGGGTTTTAGTCTATTTAGTATAGTATTGTTTATTGTTGTATTGTTGGAAAAATATTGTCGTACTGTAGTTGTTATTATTATTAGTGACTAATGAAGTCTGCAGTATTTTAGCTAGTATATTTTGACTAATTTGGTAATTCAAGTTCAATTTGATGTGCCTCTTAAATTTATAAAAAAGATTTACAATAATTTAAGCAAGGGGTGTGTCAGTTTTTTACAGATGGCCAAATTGACATAATTAACAAATTTTGCTTAGTATGAACATTGTTTCAAAGCCATTTAGAGGTTAGTTACCATTGTTCAAACTAAAGCCATTGTTCTCTAGTCTTGGGAAGTGCTATAGCCTCTGTACCATGGTCTTCTACTGTCTTGGATTAGAGTTCTCTTGCTTGAGGGTACACTCGGGCACACTGTTCTATCTAGTTTCTCTTCCTCTTGTTTTGTTGAATTTTAAATATTTAACTCAGCCGGTGAATATATAGCTGCAACTCTGTTGCTCGACAGACAAACTGTACAGAAAAAACTCGCCAGCGATCGCTATACAGGTTGCGGGTGTGCCCAACAGCGCCATCTGTCGGCCAGATACCAAGCTCTATGTAAACAAAGACTCAATTTTCTCTCTGTCGACGTGTCGACAAGACGTACTTTACTCGCTGTTGAAACCTGGAGTTTTTCCCATCATCTTTGGTGAAGTACTATATTCTGGTTTGAGCTTTCGCAGTGCAGGTGTTTTATCTTCATCTTAAATCTTGAACTCGTTTTGGATAGATTTAATTATGGTGACAAAGAGAGTATGGACTTTCTTTCACTTTTAAATGGCCGACCCTTCCCTTAGACGGAAGTGTGTTTAGGCTTTTAGTAATTATCTTATCACGTTATAAATTAATTATAGATTTTCCTCTATATATTTTATTTCTCTCCGCCTTTATTAGGCCTCTTCGATTAACTTTCCATTTATTATAAACATATAAAAATAAATTTTAATGTTTTGTCTATATGCGACCTTTCCTGAGAGTAGGCGGTCCTAACTTGGAAACCGAAGTTAAACAACGTTGAGCCCTTTGCAATCGTAAATAGCTTTTAAAGAGCTAATGATTTAAAACCTTTTAAATGAATATTTTTAATAAATATTTTATGAAAGAATTTCTTTGAATAGTCTTCGTACTGTTTTCAAAGATGAACTAACGTTTAGTTTATTTATACTACGCAGTTTGCGCTCTATCGTTACGATAGAGAGAGAGAGTATCACGGTTTCACTTTGCAGAAAGAGTAAATCGATTCTGACGTTTTGTTCATTATTCTTTCAAAGCTTAAATGTTTTAAATTCTTTTTTAAAGGAACTTTTTAATTGAAAAACCTTTCAGTTTTTTCCTTTGGTCAAATAACATGTTTTTTTTGACGAAATGTAATTGGGCTCTTCTCTTAGGTGCGAAATCAAGAGAGAAAGAGAGAGAGAGATAGAGACGGAGGGAGAGAGAGGAGAGAAAACGTTCCGTTCAAGCGGGTAACGTTGTTCTCGAGTTACTCTCGTCCCTAGTCTCTGTACGGGGAGAAAGGATAAAACGTTTTTAGTTTTTTATTCTCGTCCCCAGGCTATGTGCGGTGAGAGAATGAAAACGTAATTTATATGAACTAGTGTTTAGTCTCTTTCCCAGCCTCTGAATTTTTTATCTTAAAATATGTTTTCTGTTTTTTGCTGGTATTAATGAGCTTGCATTATACGACTGATTTCGCAATTACTACCTTTTAATGAAGGGTAGAATTGCGTGTTTCAGGTAGAAATCAGTAAAAGTTTCGATTTCAGTGAAATAAGTGCAAAACAGAAAATCGAAGTGATAAAGTGATATTGCGCAAAGTGTTACAGTGTTGCGTCCGAGGGTTCGTCTGTTCGTGCCTGTCGTTCACCTAGTCCGGGACCTCTTGCAAGCTCCCAAACAGGGGAGAAGTAATGTCGAACGACTTATGGGTTCGAGATGCCTTGATCAACGAACAGACGTTTCCCTCTATGGTATCGGGTGTATCTTACCAAGATCTCCCCTACCATAAGACGAGAGAGACGTTTTTTCTCCTCGTCATCCGAAGGCTTTTCGCATAAGAAACCTGTCACAAGGTTTCGAAGCCCTTAAGCGAAAGTCAGTCCTTTCAGGACAGGTCCAGCGTCCTGGTTACAGCCATTAGGACAGCTCTGACCCTATGCAGTCATCGGATAACTGCTCGCCGCCTAACAAAAGCGTAACACAGACTCCGAGAGTCTTTTTTGTTGGCAAAGTGTTGCGGTCACAGACGTTACCCTCGTCTCTTACCACAACCATTTCCGTTGATCCTTAATGGGTTGTACGGCAAGACATGCAGAATATGCTTGCCTCCCTTATGGAAGACTAATCTGCCGATTAGTCCGTTGAGTCTAGCCGTTTATCTCATCGATATCCTGGCTTTCAGCCAACCTAACGTTCCTTTGTGCTTCCTGTTGACGTTGGCGTAGCTAAGTCACGTCAGTCAGGTTGTTTAGAACCACACTCGATGCGGTTTCGTGTGGATTTTAAGCCGCATTTGGACGTTAGGCCACTTGCTGATGCTCCTGTTGACGTTCAAGACGTTCGTTAACAATCGGAGTTGACTTGTTTTGACGCTGTGCGTCAACCTCCGCATTCTAGAGTTGTTTTGACTGCTCAGTCTAGGCAGTCAAAGCAGTCTCGAGTGGACGCTGTGCGTCCTCACGCACCTGTTGTGGTTGACAGTTCAGTTGTTGACAGGTCACAGACTGTCAAGCAGTTACATGACGTTGCGTCCTGGTCTGCTACTAATGCACCAGTGAGTGTGGACTCTGCTTGTAAAGCATTGCCACCACGGTAGGTCTCTCCCTTGCTTGAGACTCAGCTTTTATCAGACAAGGTTCCTGTAGATGAGGAAGTTGCTGTTCCCCCTCCTACTGATATTACCTTGAGGACTCTGTCGGATGGAGAGGAGCCTAAAGCTGCTTAGCCCTCTATGGACTTTAATTAAATCATGATGATTTTTTTTATGGATCTTTGTCCGGATCTTTTTGTAACTGCTGCTCCTCGTTCGCCTAAACGTCAGAGCTTACACTAGGCCTAGCTACTTCGAAGCCGTTGTTTTTAAGCTAGTGCTCTCTCGCTCTCCTAGAGAGCTTTACGTTTGCTAGGCGACTGGTTTATCACCAGGAGGAGTTTGGGGGATACAGCCTTTGCTTTCCCTTCTTTTAAACTGGCTTATAGAGCGAGAGTCTGATATGACACGAGAGAAGTTCTCGGCTTGGGAGTTCATGCCTCTGCCCAGATAGACTTCTCAAATCTCGTAGACTCTCCCTGGCGCCTGGCCAGGAGACGCTCCAAGTTTTTTACAGTTCAACTTCACAGCTGTTTTCGAGCCTTTAAAGTTTTGCTGTACAATTATGTCATGCATAAACAAGGCTTTCAGGGATGGAAAGCGGTACCGCCTCAGTCGCTAACCCCGTCTGTTGCCGCACCTGCTCCCGTAGACCCTAAATGGGCTTTGCTGCAAGACATGCAGTCCAAGTTTGCGTCCTTGATAGAGGACTCTAATGCGGAGAAGTTTGCTGCCGAACCTTCTGGCCAACAACCTTCCAACCGGTCGGTTGTGCGTCCTGTTGACGCTGAGGTAACCTTCTCGCGTCTGCCAGTTGAGGTGGTTCCTCCACCGATGCGACCCAGTGTGGGTTGCCAGCCGCACGTTGACGTTAAGCGACGCACGGAGGTGGTTGTTGACGGTCAGGACGTTCAACAACCAGCAGAGGTGACTTGTTTTGACGCAGTGCGTCAACCTCAGCAACCCGGTATGGTGTTGACTGCACAACCCAGACGGTCTAGACAGTCTCGGGTGGACGCTGTGCTTCCTCGCGCACCCATGGTTGTTGACAGTTCACAGACTGTGCAGCTGTTCCATGATGTTGCGTCCGGCTCCGTCACGCATGCACCAGTGCGACCGGACTCAGCGAGCCAGACGTTTCCCACTCTGTTGCCGTTTCCTCATCAGTTTTCGGATGAGGAACTATCTGATGAGGACGTTGCTGAACAACAAGACGATCAGCGCCCAGAATAGATCAAGCCCTGCTATCCATCCAGAAGATGCTGAAGAAGGAACGCTGCTCAGTCAGGCTGTGGATGAGTCTGGTAGGGACGCTGTCATCCGTGGAACAATTTGTGTCACTAGGAAGACTACACCTCCGTCCTCTTCAATACCATCTAGCTTTTCACTGGAAAAAGGACAAGACGCTAGAAGCGGTCTCGATCCAGAATTCCGAAAAGATAAAGTCTTGTCTGACTTGGTGGAAGGACAATATCAACCTAAGAGAGGGTCTTCCCCTGGCTGTTCAGACTCCCAACCACGTTCTCTTCTCGGACGCATCGGACGTGGGCTGGGGCGCGACACTAGACGGTCGGGAATGCTCAGGACTGTGGAACTCGAGTCAGAGGAGCATGCATATCATCTGCAAGGAGCTGTTGGCAGTACATCAGGCCTTGAAAAGCTTCAAGTCTCTCCTTCGAGGCAAAGTGGTGGAAGTAAACTCAGACAACACCACGGCCTTGGCGTACATCTCCAAACAAGGAGGTACCCACTCACTGACGTTGTACGAGATCGCAAGGGACCTGCTCATCTGGTCAAAAGGTCAAGACATCTCCCTAGTAACGAGGTTCATCCTAGGCAACTTGAATGTCATAGCAGATTGTCTCAGTCGGAAAGGGCAAGTAATTCCAACCGAATGGACCCTCCACAAGGATGTGTGCAAGAGACTTTGGGCCACTTGGGGCCAACCAACCATAGATCTCTTTGCAACCTCGCTGACCAAGAGGCTTCCAATCTATTGCTCCCCAGTCCCGGACCCAGCAGCAATACATATAGATGCCTTCCTCCTAGATTGGTCACATCTGGATCTCTATGCATTCCCATCGTTCAAGATTGTCAACAAGGTACTGCAGAAGTTCGCCTCTCACGAAGGGACAAGGTTGACGTTAGTTGCTCCCCTCTGGCCCGCGAGAGAATGGTTCACCGAGGTACTTCGATGGCTAGTAGACGTTCCCAGAAGTCTTACTCTAAGGGTGGACCTTCTACGTCAGCCTCACGTAAAGAAGGTACACCAAAGCCTCCTCGCTCTTCGTCTGACTGCCTTCAGACTATCGAAAGACTCTCGAGAGCTAGAGGCTTTTCGAAGGAGGCAGCCAGTGCGATTGCTAGAGCAAGGAGAGCATCCACCATTAGAGTCTACCAATCGAAGTGGGAAGTCTTCCGAGACTGGTGCAAGTCAGTTTCTGTATCCTCGACCAGGACCTCTGTAGCTCAAATAGCTGATTTTCTCTTATACCAGAGAAAAGGACGATCCCTTTCAGCTCCCACTATCAAGGGCTACAGAAGCATGTTGGCATCGGTCTTCCGGCATAGAGGCTTAGATCTTTCCAACAATAAAGATCTTCAAGACCTCCTTAAGTCTTTTGAGACCACCAAGGAGCGTCGTTTGGCTACCCCTGGTTGGAATTTAGACGTGGTACTAAGATTCCTCATGTCAGACAGGTTTGAGCCGCTACAATCAGCCTCCCTGAAAGATCTCACTCTAAAGACTCTTTTCCTGGTATGCTTAGCCACAGGTAAAAGAGTCAGTGAGATTCATGCTTTCAGCAAGAACATCGGATTTTCGTCACAAAAAGCCACCTGTTCGCTACAACTTGGTTTTCTAGCCAAAAATGTGCTGCCTTCTTGGCCTTGGCCTAAATCTTTCGATATTCCCAGCTTATCGGAGATTGTAGGCAATGAACTAGAAAGAGTCTTATGCCCTGTGAGAGCTCTTAAGTTCTATTTAAAGCGTACCAAACCTTTACGAGGCCAATCTGAAGCTTTATGGTGTTCAGTTAAGAAACCATCTTTGCCTAAGTCAAAGAATGCTTTATCATACTTTATCAGACTGATAATACGAGAAGCTCATTCACATCTGAGTGAGGGAGACCGAACTTTGCTTAAGGTTAAGACGCACGAAGTTAGAGCTGTTGCAACTTCCGTGGCCTTTAAGCAAAATAGATCTCTGCGAAGTATAATGGACGCAACCTATTGGAGAAGCAAGTCAGTGTTCGCGTCTTTTTATCTAAAGGATGTCCAGTCTCTTTACGAGGACTGCTACACACTGGGACCATTCGTAGCAGCGAGTGCAGTAGTGGGTGAGGACTCAACCACTACAATTCCCTAATTCCAGATCCTTTTAATCTTTCTCTTGAAATGTTTTTTAATGTTGTTTTTATGGGTTGTCCGGAAGGCTAAGAAGCCTTTCGCATCCTGGTTGATTTGGCGGGTGGTCAAAGTCATTTCTTGAGAGCGCCTAGATTAGGGGTTTGATGAGGTCCTGTTGTATGGGTTGCAACCCTCGATACTTCAGCTCCTAGGGGTCGATCAGCATCCTAAGAGGATCGCGAGGCTCCGTAAGGAAGACGTACTTATAAGGCAGAGTAATCGTTCAAGTCGACTTCCTTACCAGGTACCTATTTATTTTGTTTTTGTTATTTTGATAACTTCTAAAATGAAATAAAAACTCTTAGCTCATAAAATGTAAACATATATTACTGGTCTCTACCCACCATCCTGGGTGTGAATCAGCTATATATTCACCGGCTAAGTTAAATATTTAAAAATGATATTTTAATTATAAAATAAATTTTTGAATATACTTACCCGGTGAATATATAAATTAAATGACCCTCCCTTCCTCCCCAATAGAGACGCAGTGGGACGAGGAGAAAATTGAGTCTTTGTTTACATAGAGCTTGGTATCTGGCCGACAGATGGCGCTGTTGGGCACACCCGCAACCTGTATAGCGATCGCTGGCGAGTTTTTTCTGTACAGTTTGTCTGTCGAGCAACAGAGTTGCAGCTATATATTCACCGGGTAAGTATATTCAAAGATTTATTTTATAATTAAAATATGTTTTTTATTGTTCATATAAGAAATATTTATTTTAATGTTGTTACTATTCTTAAAATATTTAATTTTGCCATGTATCCTTTCCTCACAGGGCTATTTTCCCTGTTGGAGCCCTTGGGCTTATAGCATCCTGCTTTTCCAACTAGGGTTGTAGCTTAGCATTTAATAATAATGATGATAATAATAATATTGCAAAGTACAGTAACCCTTAAAATGCCTTTTTTCCCTTGGACAACATGCAGGAAGCCTCCTTCTTGAGCATGCCGCTTGGGAAAAGACGAGCATCAGTATGGAGGTGGGGAAAAGGTGGTGTGAGCAGCAGCTACTTCAGTTAACCCCAAGCCAGTACGTCGCTGATAATCATTCGTTGGTGATGGATGGTTACAATCCTAAAGAAGTATATGGGCCTATGTTTTAAATTGTTATTTTCAATGGTCCAATTCCCTCAGTTGCTATACACAGAAGGTTCTCAACTTACAAACTTAATAGGTTCCGAGAAGCTATTCATGAGTCGAATTGTTGACAAGGTGGATTTTGTTCAATTTTGGACAAGGGTAGGCCTAAGCTGACTCACATGCCTACAATTTCCAGCTACATAAGTCAACAAATAGTCCCGTTACTTGTGGAATAAATATCAGGTTATTACAAATGTCACTTTGGTTACTGTATTAAATTATATGTTATTGTTTTATTACAGCATTTCTTTATCTTTATTACAGTATACAAACTTTTGATACAGTATCTGAAATTTATTACTTCAGTTGAATTTTTATTTGCAAATGTTTGTAAGTTGACCTCCTGGTTTTTTTTTTTTCATAATTTTGAAAGGGAAGTATGATTGTATGCATTTTGGACACTCATTATTTAATTTACTTAGAGTTACTGTATCAATATTGAGGTTCACAAAGTCTTAGGGGATTTTTACATTATTGTAACTATAAAGTAAAAATGAAATTAATATTTAAAGGTTGCCGCATTTAATACACTCCAAGTATCAAATTCTATGAAAGGAAACATAGTATATGAGTTGAGGTGCCATTTTGAATTTATTGTTGATAAGATGTAATGTTCTAAGCAAATTTAAAACAGCAATATTTTCAAATCAGAGTACCGTACGAAATTGAATAGCTTCATTATTTGTGCATAACTTGTTATAGTTACTAGCACAAACTAAAAGCACATTTTGTTTACTTATAACTTCATTCCCCTTGTTACTAGTTTTGAGAAATTACATCAATCAGGTGTCAGGCAGCATTGACAATGACACTATATGCAGTCAACGTAAAGACAAAAATAGCGGCAAATTAATCTTTAAATGTTATTTAAAGACTGATGATTTTTTTTGTGGTAGTGTGGAGTTTCTAATCTGCATTTTGATATGTATAGATAAATGCATTTTTTGAAAACAAACTGCTTAGGATCTAGGTTTCAAATATATTTTAGTATCTTCTCTTTCATTGATCGGAGTTCTGTTATAGATTAAGTTATACACGTATTTGAGATATGTTTTTAAACATACAGTGATTAAATTAAATGGTGTAAAAAAAGTATAACTGATGGTAAGGTATAGATTGCATAATTAATTGTCATACTGCAAATACAATGCAATTAGATATAAGCTCAGAGCTTGGTATATTTGTACATAGAAAATTAACTATATATTTTATGTATGTGATGCTTAAATTTCTAATAAGAAAATAGAAAATTAGCTACTGTATATAATTTATCTATATGACACTTAAATTTCTAATAGGAAAATAGGAAAATAATATATTTTGCTTAGAAATAAAAATACTAGTTTACTTTTTGCCTTTTTATATAATTTGTTGAAATTGTCATTGTTCCTATGTGGTATACAAACCCTCATCCTTTGGTTAGGGTATTGATTCAGAGTGAGCTGGAGTTGAACAATAAGTTGTTATTCAATTGGTGAGGGTGTGTAGCGAGTAGCCCCGCCCCTTCCAGCTGGAGACCCTTCACTTTTGATTCAGCCGCTGTTGCGTATGCTTATACAAAAGCCCCTGTCAAAATTTTTTATTTTTTTTTCTCTTTTCAGCAAATGAATGGTGGTTGTTGAGATGAGAAAGGAAGCAAGTTCTTGTTTGCCATGGGAAGGGTGAACGCTGTACCAATTTTGGCTATGGCATCCCCGTTGGGGAAAGGGGATCTTCAGTTTGATCAGATTTATGCTTTTATTTACAACAAAGGTCCTATTAACCTTTATTCCTTATTAAAGTTAAGTAGGATATTGCTGGGGTCATCGCTTTGTTTCTCCACAGATCAAGCGGTGATCACTTCCAGGGAAGAAAATAAATCTTCCAGTTTGGGTTCCATGGGGCTTCCAACCCATCAGGCAGTGAGTCTCCCTATTTAAAGGATTAGGTTTTTATGCTGCGTAGCAATAAATCACAAAATTTTAAAGTAATTTGTATTTTTCCTAGCCATGGAGTCTTTTAATCTCACTTCCCTCCACATCATCCCTCCCAATCCTGGGTTGAAAGGTTAAAAGTGAAGGCTCTTTGGCTGAGTAGCCCTGCACCCTCACCAGCTGCATAACCACATGTTATCCAACTTTTTGGGCTCAGGCCATGTCGTCCTGATGGAAGGTTCCTTTAGTAGCTTCCTAAGGGTATATATGACTACAGTGGATATTCCCAGAGAATTAAACTGACGGTTTCCAGAATTCTAACTTCTGGCGCGAGTACCCTTAAGGTTGTCCTTTAGGGTATCGTATAATAACGGGACGTATTTTTGACATGCCACGTAGCGTTTAGGCTTCGAGGGGAAAGTTGGTGGCAAGATATGGGAGGAGCCGTTACAAAGTTCTCTTCCTTTGTTACTGTTATGGGTACTCGGATGACGTCATAAGCGACGCCATCTTGGCTGACGTCATCACCGCCTGCGAACTCCATTCCTTTTGTAGTAGCTTGTTTGACCAGGTGTTTTTCCCAGTTATTTCGCTATTTACTGCAGCCATGTCACAATCTTCAGCTTCTTCTGTCTCTGGAAAGTTGATTATTTAATTCTTATACTGTATAAATTAGCTCTGGCTGTAAAGTAACGCTTTTCTATCGTAAAATACTGTGTTTTGTGGCGGAGCTATTGCCTAACTGGAGGCGTCTCTGACGCTGTCGTTCTCATCGCATGCTTTATTTAGTTAGCCAGAACGACTGTCCCGGTTTCTTAACTAATTATCAGTATTAGTTATTCAGTCTTCATTGTTAGGAATTAGTTATATGCCGATAGTATTCCTTAATTTCGGCGAGTGTAGGTAGGCGAATTTATGATGCTAGAGATGCTAGCCTAGGAGCTTTAGTTTACTTTCATGCATGATATAATATGTGTTCCTGGTGTTATTTTATTAAATGAAGATATTATGCAATTATACATATAAGATTCAGTGATTGCACATGGGTTTTTCCTCCTTCTAGAGAGTTTATAAGGGGTTTTGATGATTAAGGTATTCGATTCCCCTGCCCCTAACCTAACAGCTTAGGGGCTTTTGTATACTTTCGCACCTCCCTGGTTACCTTTACATATAAGGTAATCTCTTCTTCCCTCTGAGGTAGCCTAGGCTACATCCTAGCCCTCCTTTTCTTGAATTGTGATTCTGGTAAGGTTAGGCTAGGATTTTCTTTCCCTTCCCAGAGCCATAGTACATGAACTTTAAGTTCGGGTCAGAACCCCAGAGTACCTGTTGTTTACCCCCAGCTGCCCCATTAGGTGAATGAACTCTCCTATTGGTCCCCGCTGGACGGCAAAATGGGGGGGCCTCTACCCCCTCCCTACACCACACCTGGAAGGGTTAAGAGACCCTTCCTCCCTGTGGCCTAGCGACTTGTCCTGCACTTGCCTACCCTAGGCTAGGAGATATGCATTCGCTAGCCTAGGTTAGGCAGGCTTAAGGATTCTGTTTCTTTATAGTTTGGGACCGCCTATCAATACCGTTCCCTTACTGTACTAACCCACCCTAGGCTGGAGAATGAACTCTCCCTATGCCTGGGGTGGTACCAGAGAGTCCCCTATTAGGGAGATGGGGAAGGCTTACACCAACCCCTTCATCCCTACACAGGACCCTTTCCCCTCCCCCCCTCTGTCCTTTGGTGGTGGCCTAGCCATCACACCCCTGTCCACCGTCCTACAACTCACCGAGTGCCGATGGGTTGTGGGGTCGGCCCGGTCCTTTCGCCTGCTGGGCCAAGCCGTTCAGCTTCCCTTGCCTGATACTGCTATTGGATAGCATGGCGGCAGGTCCTTCTGCCGGCGGGAGACCTCCCTGTTGTCTTAGAGCGTTCTTCGGTCCTCCCTTGGATCGCTACCCGCAGCCCTAGCCGACAGACGGCGGAGCTACGGCTGGATGGAAGCCTGATCATATGCTCTTCCTTCCATTTGAACCCTCCTCGAGGAAGGCGAGGTTAGGGTAGTGAGCTGCCGCCCTCCCCTCCCCTTCCTTCACTGCTTTCTCTCTCTCTCCAATCTAGTGCCGGCCCACTGTCGCACGACTCTGCCGGTAACAGCCGACAGTGTAGCCTAGGTCTCCTCCCAGTCACATGGAAGGATGACAGGGTAGGTGTACCTTCAGCTGATTGCCTGCCGGCAACCGGCGGTCCGCTAGTGGCTGGCGTGCCTCCGGCAACACGGCAGACCACCGGCTCCACCTATTTTCATATTACGACAGTGGACCGTCCTCTTGCACTAACCCTGCCGGCAGTGTCTGTTGTATGGCTGTATACAGTAGCCAGTACATCTGTGGTATAGTACCTACCCTAGACAGAAAACTATGGTGTATAGTTATGCAATAGATAATTTTCTAGCATACTCTGTGCATCCATGCGCAGTCCCTTGCCGGGACCTACTCGAATTTGGGATTAATATTCCCCCCTTTTCTTTATGGCGATTGATCATCGGCTCTCCCCTTTCACCACTACTAATCCTTCGGAGGAAGTGCTACTTACGCTACTCTATCCCTACAGGCTAGTTTTCTCCTTAGGGCCTACCTGGACGGAAGCCCTAGAATTGGTAGTGGAGAAGGGTCACGGCAATTGGCTGGGCGAGGTTCGCAAGTATGTGTCTTTCCTGTTTCATTTCCAGCTTACCTATCTTAAGCTTACACTTGGAAAGGAATCTTATATTATAATTAAGATTACATTAAGATTAATCTAAGATTATTCTAAGTCCAACATTATAGACTCCCGCATACTGTACTCATGTACCCTTTCTTTCTTTACAGGAGGAGTTCATCTGGTGTGAGAGCGCGCCTTCTGCAGCGTTCGGCGCCGTGATTTCTACGGCCACCTTGCGTGCCGAACCCACGCCAGCTGCTCCGTCACCCAGGGATCTCTGAGGTACTGGGACCCGCAGGTATGCAGGACTTACAATGACTTGCTCAACAAGGCATTTGAGACTCCCAAGTCTGCGAAGTCAAGGGACATCGCTTGAGAGGAACTGCGCAAGTGGGTGCGTGGTTTCCAAAAGAACGCCACGGGGCCTTATCTTCCCAGCAAGAAGATGAGAGCTATGCTCTTCCCTAAAGCATCTGCGGATGCTGTCATCCCCTAACCCGAGATCCCTTACGTCCAGCTGACGGTCGACCCAGACGTTTCGGACGCACTTCAAGACGTCCATCTCGACGATGACAGGATGTCGGAGGTGTCGGACACCACCGAGAGGACCCTGATGGCCGAGGGTCAAGACGAGGAACCTATGACGGCTCTTGACTCCGAAGAAGAGGGCACCGCTGCGCCCTCCGTAGCCTCCGTAGTCATCTCGGAACCAGCTCCCTTTACATCGTCCACTCCTATGCCCACAAGAACGGACGATCCCATGGACAACTTTCAGGCCATGATGGTGATCCTCGAGGAGAGGTGCCGCAGGAGGGATGAGGATTTCAAGAAGGAAATCCTTAGCTGGATGAAGCAACGCGAGCCTCAGAGGAGGCTGAACATCAAGGACTTCCTACCTGCTCTGTGACCAACCCACGGAGGCATGCTGAGTACATGCCCATCACAAGCGGTAGGATTGTAGTCAACGACAAGCTAGGCGCTGTCCCCCTTGAAGAGGTGGAATTCTGGCCTAGCTTTGAGGCGTACCCAGACTGCTTTATCTGCCTCAGATCAGAACCCGTTTCGAAGGACGAAACTGAGCTGAAGGAGGTCATCGTGTTTGACCATGCAAAGGCTCAATCCCTGCTAGCCGGTTGCTTGAAGGACAAGGGCTACACCAACTCTAAGGTGCCGGCCCTTAGCAAGAAATACTCGTCCTTTCTTCCCCTTCGCAGAGAAGTCTCTCCTGGCAGTGCTTAAGGTGGTGGAGGAAGGGAAACCCTGCCCTGTATTGGAGGAATGTATGCTCCTCTCCCTCACCTTACCTCCCCACGACAAGAACTGGAAGGACATCCAGTAGAAAGAGGCCGACATCGCTGGACAACAGTTCAGTGAGAACCTCCCCAAGCTCTCTGAGTATCTCCTTCGTCGAGAGCAGGATACGAAAGAGAGGCTGGCCACTTCTCTTTCCCTCCAAGTGATAATGGAGACAATGGCTGGGGAACATACGACCCCAGGTGTCTTCATGGTCTTAGCCAAGACCCACCGAGCGACCCTGACGAAGGACTTCTATAGCTTCTTCATCAGAGAACGGAGGGCCTGCAGAGAGTTTGTGTTTGCGTCAGCGGCGGTCAAACACGAACCAAGGAAGCTGATTTCCTCCAACATTTGGGGAAAAGATCTCTTCCCCAATGATTTGGTTAAGGAGATTGTTGACAAGGCCGCCACGGAGAACAGGAACCTTCTCCAAAAGTGGGGCATGTCATCAAAAAGGAAATCTTCTCTGGATGAGTGCCCCCAAACTGAAGGAGAAGTCCAAGAGACCAAAGTCACAGCCTTGTCAGGCTAAACATCAGCTTCTTGCGACCGCTGCTCCCCAGTTGGTGGCACAGCCCCAACAAACCTTCCAATTGGTACCCCAGCCGGTGGTGACTCAGTCACCAGCCTTCACACCCGCCTACGAGAGGCAGTCGACTACCTTTCGTCCCAAAGGTAAAGGCACCGGTAGAGACTCCTCTAGACGTCCCTCCAGAGGGAGAGGAGGCAGGGGAGCAGGCAGTCGAGGAGGTAAGCCCTCCGAAAACCAGAAGCAGTGAGATTCTCCCAGTGGGAGGAAGACTCCGCCTCTTACAGGATCGTTTGACCTTCGATCCCTGGGCTCACAGCATCATCAAGAACGGACTAGGCTGGAGCTGGAGAACACCACCACCAGTTTTCCACCGATTCTTCCAACACTCCACCCCCGTTCTGGAAGAGTATGTCCAAGAACTCTAGAACAAGAAGGTGATCAAGAGGGTAAAGTCCATCAGGTTCCAAAGAAGACTATTCTGTGTTCCCAAGAAGGACTCTGACAAACTCAGAGTCATTCTGGACTTGTCCCCTCTCAACAAGTTCATCGTGAACGAAAAGTTCAAAATGCTGACTCTTCAGCACATACGAGCCCTACTACCTCAAAAGGTATATACAGTCTCGATAGACATGGCGGACGCCTACTGGCACAGTCCAATGAATCGCCAGACCACCTCCTTCCTAGGATTCAGGCTTCAAAGAAGACAGTACTTCTTCAGTGACATGCCCTTTGGGCTAAACATAGCCCCAAGGATCTTCACGAAGCTCGCAGAGACAATCGTTCAACAACTACGCCTGCAAGGCATCCAGGTGATGGCTTACCTGGACGATTGGCTGGTGTGGGCAGCATCAGAAGAGGAATGCATGCAACCTTCCATGAAGATGATCCAGTTCTTGGAACATCTGGGCTTCAAGATTAACACCAAAAAGTCTCGACTTTCTCCAGCTCAGAAGTTCCAATGGCTAGGCATCCATTGGGACCTCCAGTCACACCGTCTTTCTATTCCGCTATAGAAGAGAAAGGAAATAGCGAGGTCTGTCAAGAGACTTCTCAAATCCAAACGAATTTCAAGACGACAACAGGAACGGGTGCTCGGCTCCCTCCAGTTCGCTTCAGTGACAGACCCAGTGCTAAGAGCACAGCTAAAAGATACATTGAGAGTCTGGAGAAGATACGCATCAAACGCTCGAAGAGATCTCAAGAGACCTCTGCCGACTCGGCTACGATCACTCCTAAAGCCATGGTCGGAGGCCAAGAAGCTCAAGAGGTCGGTACCTCTACAACTACCTCCACCCTCGGTCGTCATACATATGGACGCATCGCTAGAAGGATGAGGGGGTCACTCCCATCAACGCCAAGTTCAAGGAACATGGTCTCCCCTATTCAAGACGTTTCACATCAACATCTTGGAGGCCATGGCAGTCTTTCTCACCCTGAAGAGGCTGTCCCCACGTCCCTGAGTCCACATCCGACTGACCTTGGACAGTGACGTAGTGGTCAGATGTCTCAATTGTCAGGGCTCAAGATCGCCCCAACTCAACCAAGTGTTGTTGCCCATCTTCCGCCTGGCGGCAAAGAAAAGATGGCACATCTCAGCAGTTCACCTCTAAGGATTCTGCAACGTGACGGCGGATGCTCTATCCAGGACAGCCCCAATAGGGTCAAGATGGTCCCTAGACGCCGACTCATTCTCCTTCATCTCCCAAAAAGTCCCGGAACTGCAGATCGACCTCTTTGCAACGAGCGACAACAAGAAACTTCCTCGCTACGTGGCCCCATACGAGGACCCTCGAGCGGAAGCAGTGGACGCCATGTCCCTGGATGGGAACAGATGGACCAAGATTTACCTGTTCCCTCCACCCAGCCTTCTGCTAAAAGTCCTCACCAAGCTGAGATCCTTCCAAGGAATAGCGGCCCTAGTGGCTCCCAAGTGGCCCCGGAGCAACTGGTTCCCATTGATGATCCTGGTGTTACAACCCAAGCTAATTCCCCTGCTGGACCCAGTTCTGTCCCAACAAGTTCAGAAGTCGACTGTCTTCGCTTCATCACAGAAAACCCGAGACCTTCATCTCATGATTTTCTCTCTAGCCGTCAAGAAGAGGTTTGGGATCTCAAAGGAAAGGTTAGA
This sequence comes from Palaemon carinicauda, assembly GCF_036898095.1. Lineage (NCBI taxonomy): Eukaryota > Metazoa > Arthropoda > Malacostraca > Decapoda > Palaemonidae > Palaemon > Palaemon carinicauda. The sequence goes on along the minus strand of NC_090766.1, from coordinate 33,795,525 downwards.
CTTCTTAGAGAAATATAAAACAAAATCTACCAGAAGGCAATATGAGTCATCTTGGAAGAAATGGGTGGCCTTTGTCAAGGCGAGAAATCCTAAGGAAATATCAATGGATTTTTGTTTGTCATTCTTCATTCACCTTCATGGACAAGGCTTAGCAGCCAACACGATTTCCACTTGCAAATCGGCCCTGACAAGACCCTTACTATACGCCTTCCAAATAGACCTATCTAGCGAAATCTTCAACAAGTTGCCGAGGGCATGCGCTAGACTCAGACCTGCAGCCCCTCCGAGACCCATCTCCTGGTCTCTTGACAAGGTGCTACATTTTGCCTCAGGTTTGGACAATGAGACTTGCCCTCTGAAAGATTTGACTCGGAAAGTGATGTTCTTGTTTGCTCTAGCCTTGGGGGCTAGAGTCAGTGAAATTGTGGCATTATCAAGGGAAGCAGACCATATCCAGTTCGCAGAAACAGGCGAACTCACCCTCTTTCCTGACCCAACGTTTCTCGCCAAGAACGAGCTACCCACTAAGAGATGGGGTCCCTGGAGAATCTGCCTTCTGAAGGAAGATATCTCCCTGTGTCCAGTGGAGAGTCTAAAGGTCTATCTTCGAAGAACTTCAGACTTCGGTGGAGGACAGCTCTTTAAAGGAGAAACATCGGGTTCCGACTTGTCACTTAAACAACTAAGGGCGAAGATCACCTACTTCATTTGCAGAGCGGATCCTGACAGTACACCTGCAGGTCACGATCCGAGGAAAGTCGCCTCTTCCTTGAATTTCTTCCAGTCGATGGACTTCGAGAGTCTTCGCTCATTCACAGGATGGAAGTCATTGAGAGTGTTCTTTAAACACTATGTGAAGCAGGTGCAAGAAGTTAAATACTTTGTGGTAGCTTCAGGTAGTGTGCTAAAACCTGCCGCTTAGTGCTGCGAAGAACAGTGAGTTATATGGGACTCTAACTCTAAGGGTGTCTGTGTTGACATTAGTGCGCAACATAGTGAAAATTGTGTCACCGTGGTGACATTACGGACTGTTCTAAATATACTAAGGTGAAGTCACATAGTCTAAACACTTGTGCCACGTGTTCTCAAACATGAAGTGTATCTAAGACATTTTCAGAAAGACATTACAATTCCTACGGAATTGACATGTGTGATGGCAAGTTTTCCTTTTCAGATACCACAACCATTTCTACTAATGTCCCAAGTCTATGTAACTGATTTACACTAATTACAAATTTACATTTATTTTTTATGTATGTTAATTCTCATTTATTGCTAATAAATTAATCTACAGTTTTCGTGCGTCTTATTTTGCCCTAACATTGTAAGAAAAAACTGTTTGAGAGTTTTACTATCCCTCTAATCTGTATAAGATAATTGAACAATAGAATTCTATCGTTCTTCTGCTTAAACAAACTCATCTAGCCCGAGGTAATTTGTTCCAACACGTCATACTTACCTTACCTATTACCTTGCTCCGGGACCGGCAGGTACTTCTTGATGCTGGGTGAGTTCCATTTATCATGCAACTAAGAGACTTTCCACAAGTCCAATAGGACTCATCCCTGGTGGGGGGCGGGAAGCGGTAACATAGTACAGTACGTGCTTAACTGAAGTGACACATACTGGTAATGTCACAGGTCTCTTGGGTCATTAGACCAAAGGAATATTGTCTAGAAGTCGAAGGCACTACTAAGGGAAAAAATACATGATACATTAATGCTCTGGTACACTTCCATCAGGACGACATGGGCTGAGCCCAAAAAATGGATTTTGAGCGAAGCGAAAAATCTATTTTTGGGTGAGATAGCCATGTCGTCCTGATGGACCCGCCCATTACTGTATTCTCTATTAGGCCTTAGCAGGCCCCCTCCCGATCTTACTATATCATGGGGGCTGGTCTTAACACTAAAAGGAATGGAGTTTGCGGGCGGTGATGACGTCAGCCAAGATGGCGTTGCTTATGACGTCATCCGAGTACCCATAACAGTAACGGACGAGGAGAACTTTGTAACGGCTCCTCCCATATCTTGCCACCAACTTCCCCCTCGAAGCGTAAACGCTATGTGGAGTGCAGATAGCTATGTGGCGTGTCAAGAATACGTCCCCTGTTATTATGCGATATCCTAAAGGACAACCTTAAGTGTACTCGCGCCAGAAGTTAGAATTCTGGAAACCTTTAGTTTAATTCTTTGGGAATATCCACTGTAGTCATATATACCCTTAGGAATCTACTAAAGGAACCTTCCATCAGGACGACATGGCTATCTCACCCAAAAATAGATTTTTCGCTTCACTCAAAATGTGTTTTAATGACTGACTCCAGCTCACTCTGAATCGATCAGGTTTGTAACACTAAGAAAAATACAAATTTCTATCAAAATTTGTGACCTTTTTATTCTTTCTCTGGAAAAGATAGAAAAGATGGCCCGTGGTTTAAAGCAGTATATCTTCACGTTTCGGTGGTAATCTTGAGCTTTATCACTGTTCATATTGAAATACATAGTTTTTTTATCATTAAGAAAACTAGAGAGGCATAATTACCTTGGTGTAGGTCTGGTTAAAAGGGTAGTTTTTTAAGACTGCTATTTCGAAGCACAGTAAAAAGAAGCTAATCTCATAAGTACAAAGGTTGATAGGAAGACTTTTACAAAGATTAACGGTTGTAATTAGGGCTTGTAGTTGGTTTTAGAGAACTTTTGTTTACTAGATCCCCAAAGTTTGACAGAAGAACATTTACGAAGGTTAAGGGTCGTATTGGAGGCCTTTAGGTTGTTTTAGAAAACCTTTGTATTTTTTATCCCTAGGCAAAAGACCATATGTTGGTGGATTGCCGTTTCCCTCTCGATGCTCGGCAATAGAGGGATAGTCCCTTCAGTGTACCTCATGTTGTGTTCTTTAGGCATTACTATAGGATCTTTGCAGTTCCTTCAGTCCCTAGCTACATTGCTCTACTGTATGTCCTTTTACCTTGTGTCTGTTCCCACTTCCTTTCTTCCATCTTGCTGTCCAACCTCTTTATTTATACTTCATAGTATAGCTTTAAGGTTTACCTCGAGTCGCTTTAAGTACTGAATGGCCTCACAGCACCAGTCCTCCTTGTTCTTTGCCTTCCATTAAATTTAACTTTATAGTGTAACAGCAGGTTTTTACCCTGGTGCATTTCTGTTGTAGCAGGTTTCCAGGTTTCAGTAGCAAGGACAAAGGAAGTCATTTTGTATAGAAATATAAATTGAATAAAATGCTCTACTGCAATTTTTAACCAGAATCGTGAAACAAATATATTCACCTTGAGCCAGTGCAAATTTTCACTTTAATGTTTGACACATTTTAAATGGAAAACACAAATTGTATACATTAAATCCAAAAATGTACTAAATACAGTAGGCCTCCGCCATACGACATTAATCCGTTCCGGAGTTGGTATCATATGGTGAAAGTGTCATATGGCGGGCAATAGAATAGCTAATGCGTGCAAAACCCCAGGTAAAAACATTGAAAATTAGTATGTAACAAAATAGTATAGTAAGCACTGTACTACAGTATACTTGTATATAATATACGTGTACTGTACAGTACTGTAAAGGAAAAATTAATTTTTATTTACCTTTGGAGTGACGTGACTTGAGCTGGTAGTGGGTGGAGGAGATGGTAGATTTGAAAACGTATCAATGCTAATTATGTTAAGTACACTTAATAATAAATTTATTCTTACTATTAAACACTTAAGATTAAAAATGCTTTTTTTTATTATTTTTGTTTTGAATTTTTTTTATGATTTTTTTTTTTTTAGAACTTGAAAACTTACTCTTTTTTTTTAACTTTTTTAATAGAATCACTATTATCATCTTTGCTTTCTGACACTTCTCTTTTGGAGAAATATCTATCCAAAGAAGCCTGTTTCTGACGATTCCTCAACATATTTCTAAAATGACTCATACACTCGTCATTAACACTCTCCATAAGACGATTGTGTGAGGTTTTTCTGGGTGTTTTTTTTTTAATGAAACTCGTAAGGTTTTCATACCAACCGATAGCTTCCCTTATTTCTGCCGATGTCGTTTCTTCAGTCTCCCCCCGTCCTCGCCACCACTAGAGCTGTGCTCTTCTTGAATGATGGTCAACTGCATTGCCTCCAACTCCTTCAAGTCTTCAGTCGTAAGCTCCTCCTTGTGCTCCTCGATAAGGTTATGGACGTCAGCCTCATCGACAACAAGCCCCATGGACCTCCCGTTTGAAATTATTTCCTCAACATCACCCTCAGGGGCAGGATCATCAACGGCCTCGTCTTCGGTTGAGGGATCGAAACCTTCAAAGTCTCGTTCTGCCACAACAGCTGACTACAATTTCTTCCATGAGGAGTTCAAGGTGCGCCTTGAAACCTCATTCCAAGCTTTGTCGATCATCTTCAGGCATTGAACGATGTCAAAATGCCCCTTCCAAATTTCACGGAGGGTGAGTTGAGTGCTTTCGGTCACTTTGAAGCATCTTTTGAACAGATGCATCGTGTAAAGCTTCTTAAAGTTGGCAATCACTTGCTGGTCCATAGGCTGGAGGAGAGGGGTGGTGTTTGGTGGTAGATAGAGAACCTTGATGAAGGAGAAGTCAGGATGAATGATGTCCTCGAGGCCAGGAGGGTGAGCAGGGGCATTGTCCAGTACCAGGAGACATTTAAGAGGAAGATTGCTCTCTTCTAAAAAGTTCTTGACAGCAGGACCGAAGCAAACGTTTATCCACTCAATAAATATGGTCCTCGTGACCCAGGCCTTGGCATTAGACTTCCAAAATACCGAGAGCCTCTCCTTCGTGATATTTTGTGCCTTGAGGGCACGAGGATTCTCTGAGTGGTATACCAGTAGGGGCTTAATTTTTAAGTCTCCTTTGGCAATTGCACAAAATGCAAGTGTAAGTCTGTCCTTCATCGGTTTATGGCCAGGAAGTTTCATTTCTTCAGCTGTGATATATGTACGGTGGGGCATTTTCTTCCAGAAAAGGCCTGTTTCATCACAGTTAAACACTTGCTGAGGAATGTAGCCTTCTCTGGAAATTACTTTCTCAAACTTCTTGAGGAATTCTTCTGCTGCTTTCTTGTCAGAACTGGCCGCCTCTCCATGCCTGACTACTGAGTGAATACCAGTCCTCTTCCTAAAGCGATCAAACCACCCATGAGATGCCTTGAACTCTTGGGGGGCTTGCTGTGACGTTCCTTCATCTCCGCCGTCTCTCTGGGCTTCCACGAGATCGGCAAAGATGGCGCTCGCCTTGTGTGAAATTACCGATTGCGTGAGTGTATCACCAGCGATTTCCTTCTCTTTAATCCATAGAAGAAGGAGTCTCTCCATCTCGTCGTTGATTGAGGTCCTTCCACTGGCAAGGACAGTCATGCCTTTAGAAGACTTACTTGCTTTAATGGCTTCCTTGTTCTTGATAATTGTACCAATCGTAGACTGGTTACGGCCATACATACTAGCGAGGGTAACGATGCGTATGCCTTCTTCATATTTCTTTATTATCTCCAGCTTCGTTTCCATAGTAATCATCTTCCTACTTCTCCCTTTAACATCACTAGCAATCTTGGGACCCATGGCTAACGAATTAAAGTTATAATTAAGCACTAAAATGCACAAAAAATATGATATGTATTGCAAGCACTCACACGAGATCAAGTCTTTACGAAACGCACACGAGATTCTGTACTGAGCGCGTGTTTAACAAATAGAGAGAGAGAGGCAGCATCTCTCTCAGGCATTGTGGGAGGGATTTCGGCCAATAGCGTATCGGCATCTTAGTGACGCCGTGACGCCGACCAATAGCAGACCAGCTTCTTAGTGACGTATGCAGTGATGTATGAGCGTGGTGGTAGGCTAGTGACTCGCACAGTCGTACGTGTAAATACCGCCAAGTTTGAGTTTTGGAATTCGATGCCGGAAGGTGGGGAAAAATGTCGTAACGAGGGGACGAAAAAACATCGTATTCCACACCCTAAAGTGAAAAAAACGTAAGCGGGGGAAAGTAGAAAAGTATCGGATTTTATTGTGGAAGAGAAATGCACTATTTCTACAGTGCACAAGGTTATGATTTATAGATTACTTTTACAGAAACAGTGCTAAAGAAGATAAGCTTAAATATATATTTGTTCCGTAACCGAAATACAAACCACGCTATTTACATTGGGTTTACCTTTTAGCGTAGCTGAAATGGCGAGCCATTAGAATTTAACGAGGGTGTATTACCCCCGCGCTAGTTAGCGGGGGGGTAGGGGAGTGGTAGCTAGCTACCCCTCCCCCCCCTCACACACAGATGAATGCTCACTTTCACTTTTGGCTTGGACTGGGACAGACGTCTCTGTCTTGGTCCTCTCTTGGCAGCCATTGTTTGTTTTGTCTTTACTTAATCGCTTACTTTTCTTTTACTCAATATATATGTAAACATGTTTTCATGTTTGTATATATATTTGAGTATAGAAATCAGTAAGTTTCCTTTTCAGAGTTGTGTGTGTAGTGTACGATATCTCCGTGGAGTCCTCGGCAGTTAGGCCACCACGGCGTAATTTTATGGGTTGCGATCGAGTTTGACTTCGGTCTTTCTTCTCTCTCTCTCTCTCTCTCTCTCTCTCTCTCTCTCTCTCTCTCTCTCTCTCTCTCTCTCTCTCTCTCTCTCTCTCTCTTGAGGTCGTTCACCCTTTTACAACATGTTACTACGCCCATGTAGCTTCCTTTCCGTGTGGGGGGGTTGCTACGCCGTATGTTTGTCTCAATTAGTTTATGAATCTAATTGTAGTTGTTAATTTTTCAGCTTGTAGAACGATTCCTTTCGTGGTTTTCGTTCTTTCTTTAGTGTTCATTCATTTTTAAATTACATAATTACATAGTTTCATAATTATAATTGTTATAATTCTGTTTTGGTTACAGCTCTCCTTCCGTGAGTGTAAGTGGTTTTGAGGGCACATGCCTGTTGTGTAATTCTTGTTTCCTTTCCCTCGGGATTCCTCTTCGGAGCCTTCCCGGGGGAATGAATGTGTACTAATGATTTTTGTTTTATTTTTATACAGTTACCGATCTAGTTCGTTTCTGTAATATGGCAACGGTGTGAGCTGTCTTGTTGAGGCCTGGGGATTCGGCTGTTGCTGCCTCCCCCCTTTTATTTTCGTCAGGGGCGTGTCTCCTTCTACTGGAAGTACTCCCGTGACGATTGACAGCTCTCCAGTTCATTTTAGAACTCAGGAGGCTTGCCTCCTTGGGCGGGTAACTTTCCTTCCGAGGGAAGTTTTTCCTGTCCAGGCTTGAGTTTTTCCCCTTTTGGGGGGTTCTTCTCTTGCCTTTTTTTTCGTGCGACTATGCTCTTGGTGCTGAGCGGTCACACCTGCAGTTTCGCTCAAGGGGCTGGGCAACTGCAGGAGCCCCTCTTCGGAGGATTGCTCCTTTTAGGTCACTGGCTGACCAGTCTCTTCTACGAAGTGTTTCTCTTTCATTCGCGAGAGAGTACACTCATAGAGACTCCTCTTCGGAGGATTCTTCTGCTGCTGTTGCTGTTGGCCTCCTTCGCCGTAAGGCCCACCGTCCGCCTCGTCATAAGAGCCTCACATCTCCCTACAAGGGTGCTAAGAGGCGCCTTTTTGAATCTCCGTTTGCAGCCTACAACTCCTTCTTCTTGATCTTCCGCCTTGGTGCAGATGGACAGCAGTCTGATCTCGTCTTCCGACGGGCAACGGTCTTCCCGACGGACAACGGTCTTCCAACGGACATCAGTCTCCCGGCGGACAGGCAACGGTCTTCCGATGGACATCTGTCTCCCGATGGACAACGTTCCCTTCGGGGCAAAGGGTTGCCTCCCACGGGGGTTCTTCCCTTGCATGTCAGGGTTCCCCTGCGCGCCCTTCGGCTGTGTTCTCTCCTGCTCCTGCTCAGTGTTAGCGCACAGGCGCTCTCCTGCTCATCAGCACTTCCTGATCGCTAGCGCTCTCCTGTTCGTCAGCGCTCTCCTGCTCGTCAGCGCTCTCATGATGATCATCCCTGCTGTTCCTGTTGGTTCCTGTTACGCGCCCTGTGCGCCCACATTCGCCCTCGCGATCTAGAACTTCGGTTCAGGTCTGGGTCAAGGTCTCTTCTTCTATGCGCAGGCTTCCACGCGTTGCCTTCTGCTCGTCAGCGATCATCAGCTCACCAGCGATCATCAGCTCGCCAGCGACCTTAGACGCGTCAACGTTCACCTGCTCGCCAGCGATCTCCTATGCGTCAACGATCGCCATCGATCTGCCTGCGCGCCCTTCTTTGCCACACACCAATGGGCGCCAAAGTTTTTCTAACCGTCTAGGATCGCCTGATTAACAGTTGGCTTCAGCGCTCACCTTACTGATGCATCTGCGCGCCTTCTGTTAGCGCGATGCGCGCTAACCATCGCTAATCTCTCTCGCTTTGGCAATCGCCTACGCACCCGCGCGATTCTTCATCTGCTCGCTAGCGTTTTGTTAACGCACCACCGCTCGCCAATGCGCCGTCGCTTGCCGACACGCCATAGCCTGCCAACGCGCCATCGCCCACCTGCGCGTCAGCGCTCACCAGCTCACCTGTTGATCCACATCGCCAGCGGTCTTCCTCGCCCACGCGGCAGCTCGTTTCCTCGCCATCGCGCTAACGCTTGCGTTCGCCGCCTCGGACTCGCGCTCATTCACCTGCCCACCCTCGCGACCACTCACCTGCGCGACCGCTCGCCTACGCGACCGCTCACCTGTGCGACCGCTCGCCTACGCGCCCGCGCGACTGTTCGCCTGCGCGCCCGCGCGACCATTCGCCTGCGCGCCCGTGCGACCGCTCTCCTGCGCGCCCGCGCGACCGCTCTCCTGCGCGCCCGCGCGACCGCTCTCCTGCTCGCCTGCGCGTCCGCACGCCCACGTGCCTGCACGTCTACGCTCATGCGCGTCCGCGCACATGCTCTACAATGTTCGCCCGCGCGCGAACCAACGGTATTCCATCGCGCGGACGGACGGTGTTCCGTCGCGCGGACGGACGTTGTTCCGTCGCGCGGACGGACGGTGTTCCGTCGCGCGCACCGACGGTGTTCCGTCGCGCGCACCGACGGTGTTCCGTCGCGCGCACCGACGGTGTTCCGTCGCGCGCACCGACGGTGTTCCGTCGCGCGCACCGACGGTGTTCCGTCGCGCGCACCGACGGTGTTCCGTCGCGCGCACCGACGGTGTTCCGTCGCGCGCACCGACGGTGTTCCGTCGCGCGCACCGACGGTGTTCCGTCGCGCGCACCGACGGTGTTCCGTCGCGCGCACCGACGGTGTTCCGTCGCGCGCACCGACGGTGTTCCGTCGCGCGCACCGACGGTGTTCCGTCGCGCGCACCGACGGTGTTCCGTCGCGCGAACCGACGGTGTTCCGTCGCGCGAACCGACGGTGTCCCGTCGCTCGAACCTACAGTGTTTCTTCGCATGAACGTCGGCTTAATTCTTGCAGTATCCATTGCTCGTCTATGGGTTATCGCTCGCTGACCACCAGCTCTCGCCCTTCCTACCACGCTCGCCCTCCTTCTGCGCTCCTTCGCTCACCTTCGTTTGCGTTCCTGCGTGACCGGGCATGGGCGCTTCCACGTTCGCCCACGCGCAAATCTTTAAATTACCATAGCGCGAGCTCCAGGGCGATTACGACCACGATTCCCATTGGGGTTTTCGCAGCATGGCCAGCCTGGCGAGTTCTTCTGGAGCGTATTTCCAGAATACGGCCTCACCCCGTAAACGCAGAGCATGACACTTGCAAGAATAGGAAGAAACTTCAGGGAGGTCTGAGCAACACTCCTCTTTCCAGAACCTGGGTTAGCCCTTCCCCGTCATTCCCTGGAAGGATTTTTGGCGGGGGGCTTTCCGTTCGAGATTTCTCCATCGGCCAAGGGGTGACTGCTTACCCCTTCCTCTGGGGGCTTACCAGGTCCTTTCCCTCCTCGGTTACGGCCCGAAGTTTGGATCAAGGAAGCCACAGGAAGATCATGGGTACTTTCCTCCTCTCGGGCTCAGGCACCTTGGCGTTTCGTCGTTAAGTATCTAACTTGCGGACAAGCTCGATGTTGTACCATCTGGACGCGCTGACTGAGTTCTTCCTTCGGGTGTCTCATCTGTGGATGTCGACAACCTCAGACACCCTTCCATCCTTGAGAAGAGTTTGTTTGTGCCTAAGGACAGAGACTTAGACAGCGGCTGTGCGGAGGAAATCGACTTCCGTTTTCACTCCTCCAAGGCGCTTTCTTCCAGACTTTGCAGGGCTCCAGCGCCTTTTCCTTTCAACCACGTCGGCCTAAGTTATCGGCTACGACAACTGAGACAAGGTGTCCAATTGTATTTTCCTCCTGTCAGGAACAGATGGCACGGGAGGCTCCCCCGGGGGGGGGGGGGGGGGGGGGGGGGGGGGGGCATAGTCCTAAAGGGAGCGGCAGAGTTCACGAACTCTAGGATTGCAGGTTTCACGCTGGGAGGATGCTTAAGGTTACTCATCCAGATGACAGCTTCCCGATGCCCATTCCCGCACGATCTCTGTGATCAGCCAAGGATATCGCGCCTGCCGTCTCTGTCAGCGAATTCAGTGTCTCTGAACCTCTATGCCATAGCGTCGGCAAGAGTTGCCCGGTTGGGCAGAATGATCCATACCTTAGGCGAAGGTCCTCCATAGGATCATCGACGGCTTCACCCCTGGCCTCTTCAGTCGATCCTTTCTTGTAAGGAAGGATCTGAGAGGGGAGTTCCGTAGTCGACCTCTCAGCCCTAATCAAGTTTGTCAAACAAACTTCGACCAGCGTAGAACAGCAGAATCGATCAGACTGGTAACAAGGCGACAGGACTCCTTAAACCCTGGATCGGAAGGACGGGTACTTTCAGTTTCCATTCCATCCATCTTCCAGGGAGCTCGTGGAATTCATCCTAGACTGCAAGTATTCCTGCTTATGATGCAGTGTGGCGATCCCGCCGTGGCATAGCAGGTTTTTTTCCCCAGAGAACTCTCACTGCTTTCCTCATGGCCGCTCAGGTGCAGGCTTCCGCCTCCTTCGCTTTTTGGAGGGCTGGTCAACTCCGGTAGGCTCGGAGTGTGGGTTCATGGTATTTTGCTTGGAGCCTTCTCTTCTTCTGCCTCAACATCTGGAGTATCTGGCCATGATATTGAGTCAACGGCCTTACCACGTTGGAAACCCCGCTTCTCGTCCGTCCAGCAAGGTTAAGCAACGTCGGTTCTGGTCGGTACTTGGATGGGTGACCACCTTGGGACGCTAGATTCTGTTGCCACATCCTCCGAGCCTTCCTTTCAGTTGACTGTGGCAAGACTAAGGAGAGTCGCAGTACCTGTTCTCAGTCAAGCAGAGCTTTCAGCCCTACCTTGGAACGTTTCCTAGTTCTCCTTTCCTCATTGACCCGTCTATAGTCCGAACGGTCGCCTCAGGATAAGTTCCATGTGGGGCGGTCCAAGTTCCGGTGGTTTCAGGCAACGATTAACCGGACTTCCTGGCCCCTATGGGACCAGCGGAACTATTAGACCTGCAATGGGTGTTGACCTATGGAACCTCTTGATGGTAGTGGATATTCTCGTCCTTTCCCCACATTCTTGATGCTGTTCTCGGACTCGTCAAAGAAAAGGGGGGGCATGTTCCGGTCCAGGCCTATGGTCAAGACCTGAAGGATACCTCTCCATCATTCAGGCAGGCTTAGGGGCCGTAGTCTGGCCCCTCTACAGATCCTACAGCTCCTGCCGAGTCGCTCCGTGCGCGTCGACTTCATGATTCTGGCGTGTTCTAACCAGCAGGGGTTGCATTTTCACACCTTCACATCTTGCAGTAGAGATACCGGGATGATTGAGATACTCTCAATTCCACCATCGGCTCTCTAATTCCAGGCAGAGGAATGTTCTCTCCGACTATCCGAGCAGAGCCTCGTAGAGAGAGTGTACCTGGGGGTCTTTGACCTTGAGTAACCAGCAAGTCCTAGTCTGGGGGACCTGATCGCGACAGCTTGGAACCTCAAGCTTCCGCTGTTCTTCCCCCAGTCTCAGACCCCGAGACTCTGGCAAGATGCATTCCGGTGATGGTGGGACAACTTCGACGCCTGCGACTTCCCTCCCTTTTGTCTGTGGACAATGGGTCTCAACAAGACCAGGTTGTCTGTCAACCTTTCAATGGGAGAGCTCCACTGGGACTATGCGCAGAACGGTTTCTGGACCCTCTGCTTCCCCTGACGGAACTCCCGGGAGAGCTTCTCCCACGGCGCAAACTACTCAAACAACCACACTGCAACATCTCTCCCGAACCGGGACGTCGCTTCGGCTTCATGCCTGGAGACACTACGCCTCCTCCTCAAGAAGAGACAACCTGCTACAGTCGTGGTACGGAGGTCGCGTCATCTGCGATAGTCATCTGCAGGTGTCTTCCAGGCAAAGTGAAGAGTCTTCGGTGGTTGGTGCCGTGGGAGATATACCTCTTCCCTTGAGGCCTCTTCTCCAGCAATAACGGTCTTATTGCCTTTCGGCGGGAGGAAACTCCTTTCTGCTCTCAGCAATGAAGCCTGTCGCTCAGCCTTTCGCTGACCTTCAGGCTTAAAGGAATAACTTTTTCCTGCCCGCTGGATCTTTCCTCGCTCATGCGAAGCTACGATCGTCCCTGCCCTAGTTGGAGGAAGACCTCCAACTTGGAGCATGGCTCGGGCTTTTTAGTCCCTTAAGAGATCTTCTCAAGACCCTTTACGACAGGGCTCGGATTACATTCCGCCTTGGGTCTCCTGCTCACTCTGCCCACGGCCAGTGTTTAAGCAATCTTCTTGGTCTCGTACGACTCCGCCCTTTCTAAGGAAGAGGGGAAGGCAACATTCAGGTTCGCTCCTGAGTTGTTGGCTAGACTCAGAATCTGGGGGTCCCGGCCCTTCGGTCCAATTCCTTCAAGATTTTGAGTCTCCATTCTGTGTCTGATGTCCCAAGACCTTCTCTTTCTTGCCAGTAAAGGAATCGAGAGGTTAGCTTTGGGAACAGCTGCAGTTTGTCCTCAGTGGCAGCCGATTTGGGAGCACAAGGAGGACACGGGGGAGAGTCACCAGTATACCTCTTCAGCTCGGACTCAAGGACATTCATCTCGACCTGTCTCCAGACCCTCCCCCGTCACGTCGCCCTACAGCACGATGTTGGATACATCGCAACGTCCCTCGCCTTCGAGTAATACTACTCTGTGACGCAGGTGCTACAAGCTGGAGTCTAGAAGCGTCTAATGACATTCGCAGCCCGCTTCCTGCAGGGCGTGACCCACAGGAGTCTCGATACGTTTTCTATCGCTCTGTAGTGGCTACACAACAGCTGGTCTAACCTCAGGCTCCTTTTTGGACAGGTAGCAGAAGGTTGAGGGCACTGTTATCAGGTTTTAGTCTGCATGAACGAAAGAAGTATGTCTGGCCCTTATTTCTTTCTTCATCATCCCCTCTACGGGGAAGCAGCATCCTGGTCTCTGCATAGCTGACCTCGAACCTCTGCAGATAAACCATGCTTCCTTGTGTTCCGAGTATTGAGTCAATACTGTCGCGTCCCCCATACCCTGACGAGGTGGTATTAGGAACGTCCTAACCCAGAGTTCCTTCTGGAACTCCAGGTCAACTGCCTAGGACGGGTCACACTTCTTCCTTCACACACAAGCTTATGTAGGCCACACGGTCCCTTGCGGAGCAAGGAACTTGTGAGCTGCAGGGACTCCTTTTCTCGAGTGTGACTCACTCGGATTCTGAGTCCCCGGGTAGAGCCAAAGCCAGTATGGCTGGGGACTTTCCACCCTACCTAAGGGGTAAGTCACCCAATGTAAATAGCGTGGTTTGTATTTCGGTTACGGAACAAATGACAAATTCGAAGATAATTTGTATTTTTCCTAACCATACAAAGCTTAGCTATTTACACATATTTGCCCGCCAGCCCTGTCCCCCAAGACAAGTCCTACCTCTAAGTGAAAGTGAGCATTCATCTGTGTGTGTGAGGGGGGGAGGGGTAGCTAGCTACCACTCCCCTGCCCCCCCCCCCCCCCCGCTAACTAGCGCGGGGGTAATACACCCTCGTTAAATTCTAATGACTTGCCATTTCAGCTGCGCCAAAAGGTAAACCCAATGTAAATAGCTGAGGTTTGTATGGTTAGGAAAAATACAAATTATCTTCGAATTTGTCATATATATATATATATATACAGTATATATATATATATCCTTGTGTATTTATTGATGAAATTACAAAGAAAATTAATATGTTGATTATCTTATACTGTAACTAGGTCCTCTCTTGTTTGAAATTTACACGATTGAACTGGCAAATATACTTGAAACTCACAGAGTTAAGTTTAAAATATACGCTGATGATACACAATTCTATTTCCCAATAGAATCAGTTGATGAAGCTAAAAGAAAGATACATGAAATAATGAATGACATTAAGGCTTGGATGTTAACAAAAAGCTCAAGCTCAATGAAGATAAAAGTTAATGTATTATTTTTGGAACTGAAAAAGATATAAAAAGAATCGATGCTTCCATAGAATTGAAATAGGTCAATCGATCATTGACCTAAAGAAATCTGTCAGAAATCTTTGAGTGAACATTTAAATTATATGGTAAGAAATTGTAACTGTCATATTAGAAACATAGCATTTATTAGTAAATACTTCAATGAAAAATCTATGGCCATACTCATTAATCACCACATATTTTTAAGAATAGATTACTGCAACTCACTGTTCTATGGCTTACCAAATTATCAGCTGAAGAAAATTCAGAGTAAAAAACAGAGCCGCTAGATTAATAAAAGGACTACACAATAGGGAAAGAGTTACCCCTGCACTAATTGAATTACACTGGCTGTCGGTAAAGGTGAGAATTGAATACAAGCTACTCTTACTAACATTTAAGATACTGAACCAAAGTATCCAAAAGAATGCCTGAACAAACTAGAACTAGAAACAAATGTTAACATAGGACACATGAGTGACAAACATAGGCTATCTGAACCAAGAACAAATAGTAAATTTGGTGAAAGGGCTTTTAGCTACTGTGCGCCTAGACATTATAATAAACTGCCAACTGAAATGAAGTACCTAAAGGGAGCAATTGAATTTAAGAAGAAACTAAAGACATTACTTTTCACAAGATCGTATGATTTGGAAGATGCTACAATCAAAGAATTGTATAAGTTATAATGAAAATGTTTGGTTAGATGATTGATATGGACCCGCCTGAGAAGTAGTTCACTCGACTTCAGTGGAGGGTTGGATTTAAACCCAAAACAAGTAAGTATATAATATGAGCAAAATGATAGCCTGTACCCACTTATGGAAAAGACTTAAAGTATTAAGATAGATCTTCTTGATTCGATGGGGAGACTTAGAGGAAAAAGAGGGGAAAAGATGTAAAGAACGAGTGCAGTGGCAGTAAAAAACTGAGAGTATGGGTGGAATACAAAACCATAAAGTGCCAATATAATTATCTAATAAGGAGGAAAAAACCAACTGAATACTATAAGAAAAAATCCAGGGAACAGCAACAGACATGAATAAGTTATATTGCATCCTAAAAGGTTACCAGATGGTTATAGCGATGAAAAACTAGGTAATAAGTTTCTAGAATTCTTTAAAAACAAAATAGAAAATATAATTGGGTCTTTTTCAGATATTCCATATCAGATTGGTGCTGTACCTGATACATAGATGAAATTAACGATTTTGAATAGTTTAACAAAAGAGGAAGTCGCCAGGATTATTAAGGGGGCAAAGAAAACAAATTGTGAGATTGGTTCGAAATGATTGGATTAGAAATTTTTTCTAGTCTGGTCGACATACAAGAATAGTAAATACTAGTATCGATGAGTGTGCTTCCTAAATCTGAGAAAGTGGCTATAGTTAGCTACACAGACTAAAAAAGATGCTCTAGATTATCAGGAATTAAGTTCATACAGACGTATTTCGAATTTATCCATTATTTCAAAAGTGCTAGACTGTAATTCTTGAACAAATAGTTAGTCACTTAGAAGGAATCAAAGCATTGCTAGAAAACTAGTCAACATACAGAAAATTATACTCTATGGAGACTGCTATTTGCCCTGTTGTAAATGATCTGCTGGAAATGATGTATAGGAACTTAATGTGGCATTTTGATATTACTTGATCTTAGTATTTCTTTTGATACAAGTATGCATGAACTGCTACTTGATGATTTATGGCCCATCGATATTGAAAATCAAGATGATAAGAGTGTCGCAACCGAGATGGCAAGGCCACGTGTTGAGAATGGATGGTTGTGACTTGGGAGTGCTTGGGTGGAATCTGTAGATCTGAAGATCAAGAAGGAGGCAGAGAATTAGGTGACATGGAAAGAACAGGATGCCTTTTAATAGAAGTCATTGAAAAGGGCGCATCTTGTAACCGATCCCTTAATGTACAGATAGGATGGGAAAGAAGATATTGAAAATCAAGCTTTTGACTATCTAGAAGATAATTTGGTTGCCAGAAAATACTTTGTACGAATTGGAAACTCTTATTCATCTTATGAACCATTGAATAAAGGGGTACGCAAGAGAAGAGTTTTACGCCTAACCTTATTCTGTATTCATTATATAGGCTACATCTAATAAATAAGCACTAGAGGCATGATGCATAATATTGCTTCTCCATAAATGTCGTTGATGATACTGCTGAAGCTTTAAATCATGTTTTTACTACTTATATTATTATTATTAATTGTTAAGCTACAACCCTAGCTGGAAAAGTAGGATGCTATAAGCCCAGGGACCCCATCAGGGAAAATAGCCCAGTGAGGAAAGGAAACTAGGAAAAATAAAATATATTAAGGACAGTAACAACATTAGAATAAATATTTCCTCTATAAACTATAAATACTTTAACAAAACAAGAGGAAGAGAAATTACATTAAAATAAAAGTAAGTTTATGCTGACAGGAAAGGAAAAAACTTGGTAGAGTAGATTCTCGGGAGAAATAGCAAATGCGAGCCGTTGTATAGTAAGACACATTGTTGTTACTATATTGTAACTGCACCTCACATTTTGGATGTTAATAAATCGTTAAGAAAAAATCTATTAGAGTCAATCCATTGTTAGCAAAATACAACACGATTATTATTTTTTTTATTCAAATAATATATTCTACGGTAGCACTGTGCAATTTTCGTAATATGTAAAAGATTTTGAGCAGAAGACATATAAAGAAAAAAAATGCTGAGTTGTTTGCAATACGCTATTTCCTAGTTCTATGATTCATAAATAAAAGTTTAATATGCCTTTCCTCAAATTACATACTTAATGTTTTCTATTATCATGTTCCTTGCATTCTTGCAAGTGAACCAAGTCAACTAAAATTGAAGGCTAATCCTTCAATCCTTCCATGTTACAATTGATTCACAGAAAAAAATGAAATACGTATATTTAGCAAATAAATATATAAAGGCAAATATTTTGAAAAGTATTATTGTCATGATGCCTAATAAAAGTTGACACATTTCCTCAAATTACACACCTAATGTTTTCCAGTATCTTGGTCTTTACATTCTCGCGAGTGAATTATATAAATTAAAGGTGTAATCTTTCAAATATTTGAATTATTTAAAAGACAAAAATAAGAATAATAGATTTTGTTGGAAATTTTTACATAAATCCAACTCATTATGAAAATTATTGCCCTTTTCCCGAGTAAAAATTCATACACTTTCTTGGCATATCTTACATTCTCGCGAGTGACTGATTTCATATAAAGGTATAATTATTCAATGTTAAAATCAATTAAAAGTAAAATATAAGATGAATAGATTTTGTTTGGAAAATAATTATATTAACTGACTCATTTGAACATTTATAATGTTAATTTTCCCGAGTAAAAATTCATACAGTCTCTTGGCGTATCTTACATTCTCGCGAGTGACTCATTTTACATAAAGGAGTAATTTTTCAATGTTGCAATCAATTCAAAGTAAAATATAAGATGAATAGATTTTTGTTTGGGAAAATAATTATATTAACCGACTCATTTGAACAAAAAATTTCACAGAGACGCTTGGCGTATGGCATTTGTTAGTCAGCCATCTCAAGAGCGCATGCGCTCCCGAGGTCCTTTGCACAGTGTTATAGCAGAGAAAACATGCCACCCAAAGGTGAGAGGAAATAAACATAAGTATTTTCTTAATATGTGTTAATATTTAAGCGTGTTTTGTGTTCTGACAGGAAGGAATATGGCTTGCCTTACCCATATGTGCTATTAAATGACTTCTGTAAGTAGTAATATTGTGTTAAAATGGATGTTTTTGAAGTGTCACTTGGCTCGCACGTGTGGCTAATCGGCGATTTTGGAAGATAACTTCAAGTGATGTTTCTGGTTCGATTTATTGTGTTAGATTTTGTTTAAATGGTGGTAATATTGAAGGTAAATTATTGAAACTTATCAAATATATAGCAAGACAGAATAATACCAGAGTAACCGACCCTGGGACATACACCGGAAAGCCGTCTTTTGAGTATGGCTGTCCCCATTATATAATTAAGTTTTAGAATCTTAGTCAACCTTATATTAATCCATTTTTATATTCTTAACTGTTGTATATCAACATTTACAACTTTGGCTAACAAGGGGAGATATACAAGTTGCGAGAGTTTTTGAACGGTGCTTGAGTAAACATTTGGCAAATTAGATTTTATAGGCACGTTCTGATGATTTGGAACTGTATATTGTAATTCTATTATCAACATTGTTATTAGTAATATAATTTTATAATTATTGTTACTCTATTGTTCTTAAGTTATAGTCAAGAGATGCTCCAATGTGGCTTTGT
Source organism: Palaemon carinicauda (assembly GCF_036898095.1). Taxonomy (NCBI): domain Eukaryota; kingdom Metazoa; phylum Arthropoda; class Malacostraca; order Decapoda; family Palaemonidae; genus Palaemon; species Palaemon carinicauda. Next base: position 33,776,704 of record NC_090766.1, on the reverse strand, counting down.
ACCTGAAACAGGTTGCAATTATTGGGTCCTCCCTTGTGCAATAAAAATGGGACTGACTAACCTCAATTTCCCCCCAACCCACAAACCATGTCCTTACGTAAAGGGCTGACATCCCCCCTGCTACCTCCCAAACGCTGCCGGGAGCCTTTGTATAACAGCGGCCTGTTCCACGTGTAGATTAAAAATGGACATTATGTAACCTAAATTTTCCCCCTGACCTTACTTACAAGTTGTGTCCTTACCTACATTCCTAACGGGAGAGGCAGATGCCCTCATGTGACCTCCCCTCTTACACTGCCATATTCTACAGGTGGCCCCTATCATGCATATACTCCTGCTGCCGTATTCTAAGTTAGCAATAATCATACGTACAGGTGGCCGCTATTGTACATTCACCCCAAATAAAGTGGACACAAAGAAAACCTAACCTTCCCTACGAAAACTACAACCTAACAGAAACTAACACTCCCTGCGACCCACCCCCTTACACTTCTGTATTCTCAATCCTTGGTCATCATAATTAAAGGAGTCCGCAGTCATACATTTATTGGAATTGAAAGGCACTACTGCTAACAGACTGTTGGAGGGGATGTCTATTGGCTCGCCTACCTGTTAAACCGGTTACCTTTTCCTGGGGTATGTATTATGGCTAACTTAGAATATGGCAGCACACACATACACACCGCGTTAGGTATGTAGTTAAGGACACAGCTTGTAGGTTAGGGGGTAAGTTTAGGTTAGTTGATGTCCATTTGTAATCAATGCATGAGGAAGTGTCCTCTGATATACAAAGGCTCACCTATTTATCGCATGTCAAGCAGCGAGTGATATGGCATCTACGGTATGTCTACTATCACAATGTCCCTAATTTGGAAGGCAGCCGACATTAATATAAAAACTAAAAGGTCTTTTTATAGTCGTCCTCCTTGCAGGACGAGCAACTCCTCAGTTTTGTCCGTACTGCATTGACAATAGCAATGTCGTTTGATTGCTCGTTGTACATTGATAAAATACATGTATCACGAGTTTGGTTAACTGAGGTTTATTTAGGTCTTCCCCTTGGTTAAAGTCGCAATCATTTTACTGCATGTGGTATTAGAGATATTTTGCTTAGTTTACTAGGAGCCTTTGTACATCAGCGGCCAATTCCTCACACGATAAAAAATTGACATCAACTAACCTAACCTACATAATGGGTGTGTTACCCTCTTGCACTATCGTATTGTAAGTTAGACATAATACGTGCACCCCGTTTATAATAATAATAATAATAATGTTTATTGGACAAAAACATATACATACAAAATATTTACAAAAAAAGATTCGGTCCAAGCCCATGTGGAGCAGAGCTCTTCGGGCAATAATACAATAAAATAATATCATCAATTAAAAAAATTTATAAAAAGTAAATATTGATATCGATAAACTAAATGTACTCATATGTATACATAAGAATATACATATGCATACACATATGCATACACATACAAATACATATACACACACACATGTACATATACACACACACATGTACATATACATACACATGTACACATAGACACATATAAATGAGATTTTTAGCCTAAAAAAAATGGAAATGTACAGTATATTCGTATAATAAAGTATGATAAAGAAGGGCGGAATAATAAATAGTACAAATTTTGAATTTAAACATTGATATGGTAGAAATGCTAGACTTACAAATGTATACAAGCAATAAAGAATATAAGAATTAAGAACATTATTGCATTAATGGTTAGTTCATGAAGAAATGTCTACTAATAAAACTTAGTACACAGATAATAACATATTAGTATATGATTTTTTAAAAGATCGAATGCTAAGCAATGCCTTAAGATAAGCAGGCAGAGTATTCCATTGTTTAACTCCCTGATAGAGATAAAACTGTTCACATTTCTTTACACGTACGAAGGTAAGAGTTAAGTTAGAGTCTCTTGTTCCATATTGGTGTGCTGATTGTACCTGAATAATTTTTTGTCTAATGGATGGATATTTATGCAGCGAAAGGGTTTGAAACATCAAATTCATTAAGGAGAGTTTGTAGGTATCCTCCAACTTCAGAATTGAGAGACCGGAATAGAGGTGATGTATGAGCTAAATAATCACTCGAAGTTATTTTTCTTTCCAGTTTTTTTTGCATAATGATTAGCGGTTGCAGGACGTTTCTACTGCAACTCCCCCACGCTGTAATGCAGTAATTTAGATGAGATACTAAAGAGTGGTAGAGTTGTTTTAATATATATAGCGGGAAATAATCCTTCAGCCTATATATGATACCTATAACTTTGGAAATTTTATTGACTCTCATATCCACATGCTTACTGAAGGTTAATTTATTGTCAAACATTACTCCTAAAAATTTTCCACTGGATTTCTGGTCAAGAGTGTGATTTCCTATTGCAACTCTTATGTTACCGGGAACTTTGCGCAAAGAAAATATTATGAAATATGTTTTTCTCTCATTTAGGGTCAATTTATTCGATAGTAACCAATTTTTAACATTTAAGTTAGCAGTTAAAGAATTACAAAGAGAATAAATATTTTTATGACAAAGATGGAGCGTGGTGTCATCGGCAAAAAGTATGGAGTTTAATCTGCCAACTGAACGAGGCAAATCATTAATATAGATGAGGAAAAATAACGGTCCTAAGACTGATCCCTGGGGGACACCTATTTTGACATCCATAGTCTCTGAAAGATGACCATCGAGCGTGACAAATTGTTTTCGATTTGTCAGGTAGGATTGGAGTAAGAGTAGTGCATTGCCTCGTATACCATAATGTTCCAGCTTTTGAAGTAGTATATCATGAGACACAGTATCAAAGGCTTTGCTCAAATCCAAAAAAACCGCACCAAGGTATTCATTTTTATTCATTGCATTATAGATATTTTCAAGGAGGTCATGAACGGCATCACTAGTACTTATGCCTCGTAAGAAACCATACTGACACGTAGAGAAAATGTTACAACTATTGAAGAAAGAGTAAAGTCGACTATACAATAGTTTTTCAAATATTTTATTCAACAAAGGAAGGCAGCTAATTGGTCTATAGTTATTAACATCTGATATATCACCGGATTTGTGTAACACAGTCACACGTAGGATAAACATGCAATGTAGGGTAAAATCTCTGGAACATTGACAAACGGTTGCACATGTCGAGTAAACACGTTGTAGTTCACTTCCCCTGCCGACTGTGCAGTTTTGTCAGCAGGCCTGCCAATCACACATCAGAAACTTTCCTGAATGTTACTTGTTAACCACAATTTATTTTGGTATATATTTGTGTGCTAGTCTGCTGAATTAATTCAAATTGCTCATTTACTGGTTTGTGTACAGTCTTATTATGCTTCACATACAATTCAGTTTGACATCTTTTTGTTCCTCCTCTGGCAAGTGGTGCATGTAACTCTACTGGGTTCAGGTGTTAGGCAGAGGGTTTAACCTTTTCATCAGCACCTCCTTAGTTTTCCCTATTCTAGTTTTTATTTTATTTTCCCATTCCTTAAACGGAACGATTCATTTTATCTTCTTTTCCTCTTCATATTTGGTAGTACAAAAATTATATGCAGGGCTAGGTGAAACGTTTGTGTATTGGATAGCTAGGCAAACCTGTATTCTCCAGTCTCCAAATCTTTCCTTTAGTCCTGTTATAAACTTAAAAAGTTTCAATACATAGAAATTGTTAGTTTGAGGTATGATTATCAACACCTGTGCTCAAATAAAAAATAAATCCTGTTTGTAGATTTGCGAAATATATATTAAGTTATGTAAGTTACGGGTTGTCCAAATTAAACTTTAACCTGCGTAAGTATGGACATACATGCAATATTCCCCTTCTCATATGAGACCATTGCATCCATGTGTAGTGAGTAAGAAAGAGATGGGCAGATTAACGGATGATTGCTCCACCTGGTCTGATTCTGCATAATCTTTCCAGACTAAGCTCTCTGGACAAATTCTTGCACAACTTTTTTTTATAGAAATATAACATACTAAGTTATTGGTTGACTGGCAAAATCTAACCGAGTCCCTTTGGCGTAGATGATGATGTCACCGAAAAGTATTGTTGCAATTGGTTAAGGTTTTACATTATTATGATTTTGTTTAGGTTTTGATTATTATTCTGTGAAAAGCAACACGGTGTTGAAGATTATGCAATAATACAGTGCAAGTTTCTCAGACATTTATTTGAAGTAATTATTGAAGGAGTTATATTTGCCTTGCTAAATGTCTGGATCCTTCCTTTCAAATCTTTTCTTACATACCCTTTCCCATTGTTAACTATTTATAGCTGGTTTATACCCTGTAGAATTATAGTCACATCCATTATGCAATGTGGCAAATAATCATCCCCTTATATATTCTTGGATAAAGGGTGTAGTTGTAGTACAAAGGACATGGTTATGAACAATTGCCTAGAGAATATCAAGGAAAAATCCTTTTTCCTATGCATCCAGCAGGCCTTGTCTGTCATTCTACTATGGCCTGGTTTGAATAATTTTGTGACTGGCAGGAAAGGATACTTTTCCTTGTGGTAATTTGATGTATCTCCTCTAGAAAATTTACCAAGTTTCAACATGGTATCAATAACATAAAAGACTGCCTTAAGGTTTATTCTAGGTTTTTTTTTTATGACTAGCAGGAACCTATAGCATTTAATTGGTCATAGACCTCCACCACAACTCAAAAACTAAGTTTTTGCAAGTTATTGTGTTCAAAAAACTTTCTGACGAATAGAAAATACATCATTCACGAGTCGTGATCTTCGTAACTATTATTTTGCTATTCTGTATTTTGTCCACTTGTTGTTGTTGGGCGGAGAGATTCACCTTTCCATCGGCACCTCCTTGTTTTCTTTCTAATTCTTTTATTTTCTTCTCTCTTTTTCCACATTTGATAAATATATTCTTTTCTTTTCTCTCTTCCTTCTTTCTTGAACAGCACGTTCCCTATTATCTTCTTTCCTTCTTCATACGGCTGTTGCAATTCCACTATTTTTCTTCTTTCGGCGCTGAGGTCTGGACACTCAAGAATGAAGTGGGCGAGGTCTTCATTAACTACCCTACCTCCTGCTTCATGTCTTTTCCTATCATTTAATTTCAAACAATCTAAACATCATAATAGAATTAGGTTTGTTATAAAACATTTCTTCTCCTATTTGCCCATTTTCTTGTTCGTATATTTCTAAACTTTTTCTCTTTTATCTCATCCCTCCACTTTTTATCATCTATTTCTCTGAATTTGGCCATGAGCTCTTCTCTTCCCATTCTCCTAAAGGTTCTATCGTTCATTTCCATATCTTTAATCCATTTCCTAGTATCCTTCATACACCTGTTATTTTCATTTTCTTTCATTTCTTCCAGAATTGTCTTCAGCAAATCATTTCTCCCCTCTTCTATCCCTTTCACAAACCTTAGCCTTCCTCCTGCTATCCTAGTTTTCATTTCGGACATTCCTATCTCTCCCCGTAGTGTACTTAAGGGGGGGGGGTGTTAGAACTAATTGGGTATAGGTATTGGTAAGCTATGGTGTTGTTTAAGAAAGAAGGAATAGAGAAAAGAATATATAATGTGGAAAAAAAAAGTAAGATATTAAAAGAATTAGAATAAAGAAGAAAGCTAAGGAGGTACCGATGGAAAGGCGAATCCCTCCAAACTGAACCGGTAGAGGGTGAGGAGGGCTTAGGAGGAACCTGTAAGGGGAGAAGATCAAGAGGTGGGCAGAGAATTAGATGGCAAGGTAAGGTGAAGGATGATATGGGGATGCCTTTGATCAAAGGCATTGGAGAGGGTGCATCAGGCAACCGACCCCTTAATGTAGGGGTAACGGTGGGGAAGAAGTTGGTTGGGTGTATCCTTAGTCTTGCGGGTTGTCAAGATATGTTCCGATGTAAAAGTAAGAAACTGATGCTTGAGAGAGTTTAGTTCCTCTCGTTAGTTGAGGGCACCAGTCTACCGTAAGTGAGGTTAGGTTAATGAGGTTTAGATGGGTCTGGCACATGCGATTAGAAATTGAATTAGGATAGGTTAAAATTTTGGAGAGCAGTTGCACATTACATTGTAGTATTGTAGAGATAACTACAAGCCTTTGTGGGTATTCTTACATTGGAAAAAAGTGGTTTAATGCTTTATGGCTTATTGAAAAATATTTTTAAATATCCGAACCTTTCTTTGGTATTTTTTAACCATTGCTAAATTTCAATAGATGTAAGGTGGGATTTAGATTCCATTACTGTATCAGGGCCTTCCGTTAACCAGATATAAGTATATTCCTGGTTTTAAGCTTTGCCGAATACAAAAATATTCTTTGTTAAATATAAGCTACAGCTTGTCCAAATTGAGAGGAACCCTGCAGGTGACTGGTCTTGATTACTTAATGCCCTTCTCTCTCATGAGACCATTGCATCCCAAGTGTAGTGAGTAACAAAGAGATGGGCAGACTAAGAGTTGATTGTTCCACCTGGACTGATTTTGTATAATCTTTTCAGACTAAGCTCTCTGGACAAGTTATTACGCAATTAGTTTATTAAGTTACTTATGAGTAAACTTACTGCAAATGTTTACCATTTCGTTTACATTTTTTTCCTGATTGTGGTGTAAAAAAAAATTTGCAAGATATTGCTGTTTAGGCAAGAATACTTCCTCTTGATATTTACCGAAGAAAATATTGAAGGGAGTTATTGCATGTGTTATATTAAATATGTCTTATATGATCCTTCCTTTCGGGTGTTATGTCATTTTATACGTTTTCCCTTTATCAACTATAGCGGGTTAATTATTGTAGTCTAAAACCTCGTGCATATATGGTGGTAATCGTTATATAATGCTGCAAACTAACATCCACAAATATATGCTTGAGTAAAAGGGGATTGTTTGTAGTGCAATGGACTTGGCTACAAAGGATTTCCTTGGATATTAAGGAAAATTCCTGTTTTATATTCACTCGGAATGTAAAGGATTTGGGTTTGCAATTGTTTATAGGTATTGGTAGGCCATAACCTGATTCGTTCTCTTATGTATTACAAGGAAGAACATGGATTTGGAGGAAGGTGGTTTAGTAAGTTCGCCCTTAGTCTTGTGTGTAATTCGAAGACCGGATTCTATAATATTGGTATTAGGCAAATTGTTTAGATATTTCTGACACATGGCATGGAAAATAACATTGCATAGTTCTGGGGTACTATGTCAAACAGTTGCATGTGTTGAGTAGTCATATCATAGTTGAGGTACCTCGCTTTCAGGGGTGACCCTCCCCCCCCCCCCTAATAGTTGTATGCCAATATAGGTAAGTTTAATTTGCGGTACCTTCTACTTCGGTTTGGAAAGGCCTTATGGTGCAATAATTTGGCTTATCAAATCATTGGATAACATTCTCCAAATACTTGTGATCCCTTCAAGTTATATGTTGTTAAATATTGGCAACTGCTGGTATGAAATCTGTCCAGAGCATTGTTGTACTTGTGCAAATTGAATGTAACTGTGTGGGGTTGGTCTCAATTCTATTAACCCCTTCTCTCTCATAACACCATTGCATCCCATGTGTAGTGAGTAAAAAAAAAGAGATGGGGAGATTAAGTGTTGAATGCTCCACCTGGACTGGTTCTGCATAATCTTTCCAGACTAAGCTCTCTGGACAAATTCTTATGGAGGTTTTTCATTTAAATGTGCAAGTTAAAATGTTAAGTTGATGCAAATTGATAAAGTTAATTGGAAATTTTACATTTTTACTTTGTTGTGTGAAAATCTACAAAGATGTTGGTATAGACTATTTTAATACATCCAGGCATAACAGGTGCTTCCTGGTAGAGGGTTTTGTGATCCACCTGTTTTCCCTACAGCTAGACAGGAAGCTCCCCAGTTCACCCCCTCGTGAATGTTCCAAGTTGCGTTTCAATACCCATGGAATCACTTGGATGGTTGCATCCTGTCTCCTTTCAACCCTGGTTCATTGGCTAAGTGGGAAAGAGGGTGGTTTGCTGGACTCTGGTTGTTTGGGGTGCCTTCCAGACAGCATCATTTTTTTCCCAAAGAGACTTCTTTGGCCCTCACTCTCCCAGGGCAGTGGGCCATTCTCTGTGATAGAGAGGTTCTTCTAGAGTCTGATCGTCTCTGACAGAAGGAGATCTATTTCTCCTCATGCGTTGCTTGTGCTTCGTAGTGGCTTGCAACATTCACGGTACCTCGTCTAAGCCTTTTGAGAAGGCCTCTGCCAAGGTTCTGACTTGCACACATGGCCAAACTTGGACCCTGCCAGTTAATGACCACAGGTTTGGTTCCTCTATTCTGTCTTTGTGATATGTGGAGGGGCACAGAGAGAGGAGGCCTATTTCCTCGTGATGGCTCTGCAGTGCTATTTGTAGACCCAACATCTCAGACCTTAGTGTTGGCTACTCGTCCTCAGCACGGGCAGAATCGAGGAAAGTGTCAAGAACGCAATCTCTTTGAACTTGAGGCCGATCTCTTAATTTTTACAACACGACTGCCAAGTGTCAGGTTCCAGCTAGGACATGACTCATATAGTCACCTTATATTTTACACAAGCCCCTTGTTGTCTTTTAGCTTGGCTCTTCAATTACTGGTTTAGCAATCCCAGATCCCCATATGGGACGGTAAGCATCTTGTCTAGGTGATGTATAATATAAGCCATTCTTTTATTTATTTTTCCCCTCTTTTTAAGGATGAAGTGTTACTTGCTGAATCTGACTTAATCAGCACTTCTGAGCTCTATTCTTTAGAACCCAAAGAAGTTCTCCATCATTCGTAGACGCAGGGGGAGGAAGATGGTAGATTGTATACTGTGCCAACCCTTTGGTGGTCATATATATTATAGCAGGTTAAGTTTTCCTTCTCCTTCGCTCCCATTTGTGACAACGTATAATATTTCCAGGGAAGAAAATTAATCTACCAGTTCAGATTTAAGGGGACTTTGATCCACTAAGTGGTGAATCTCCCTATTTCCGTTGAAACAAATCCTTGATATTGTACTTTTCACCTCAATTCCCCCCCCCCCCTTTCTAAGCTGATAAGTCATGAGACTGGCTGAAGATGCAAAGTAGGATTTTTTGACACCATTATTAATCTCTTCATTCTCATCGTAGAAAGATCCTTATCTTAGGGTTTCAAGATTAGCTGGATTCAAAAGTCTCAAGATTTATATTGTTGAATATTTACAAAATTGCAATTTGTGCAGATTGAACATAGCTCTGCTTGGTATTGGTCATGATTGCATTAATCCCCTTCTCTCTCATAACACCATTGCATCCCAAGTGTAGTGAGTAACAAAGAGATGGGCAGATTAAGAGTTGATTGCTCCACCTGGACTGATTTGGTATGATTTTTCCAGACTATGCTTTCTAGACAAATTTTATTCAACTTTTTATATAAATGTATCTGGTAATAAAAAATATAATTGCTGAAATTAGGTAAGGGTTTGTTTATAAATTTACTTCTGGAGTGGAAATCCTCTTAAGCGAAAGAATGTATAATTTGAAACTGTGGTTAGCTTCCTACACTTCCTTGGAAAATAAGTCAGGTGTGGTTCTTAGGCAAGGTCAGCAATTTGAATATAAAATCCTCTAATTTTATGAGCCTAATGGTATTTTTCATGAGTAAAAAATTTTTTTTTCTCTAATTTTTTACAATTTTATTTTCTTACAGACGAAAAGAAGAAAAAACCTAAGCCTGCCGCTGCAGGAGGTGCTGCTGGCGGAGCCACAGGTGGCGCTGCAGCCAGTGGAGCCACAGGTGGTGGTGCCACTGGTGGAGCTACAGGTGGTGCCAAGAAAGGCCCCAAACCAAAGCCCGATGCAAAGAAAGCTGGTGCTGCTGGCGCCAAGGGTGGTAAGGCCGCAGGAGCCAAGAAAGCCGGTCCCGCTGGAGCCAAGAAGGCCGGAGCTAAGAAAGGGGCAGCTCCAGGAGCTGGCAAGAAGGGAGCCCCAGGAGCAAAGAAGGACGCAGCAGGAAAGAAGGGAGCCGTAGGTGGCAAGGATGCCGCAGGAAAGAAGGGTGCCGCCGCTGGCAAGAAGCCTCTGACCAAGGGAGGCAAGAAGGTAGATGCCAAGAAGTCATCTATTGCCGCTTCTAAAAATAAGAAGCTTGCCAAGGGCAAGGGAGGAAAGAAGGGACCAGCAAAGAAGGCCTCAAAGACTGCCTTGAAGGTATTTGTCAGAGAAAATTCTAATTTTATCAGTCAATGAAAATGTTGTTAATGGTTGCATTCGTTCTGTTTGTGTTCTGTGAAGTAATTTCTGTTGATGGTATCACATTTCATGCATCAATCCATTGTAAGGCACAGTAATAAGTATCTTTAAATCTCCAGGTTGTAAAGGGACGTTTCGGCGTAAGAGTTAAAAAGATCAGGACATTCGCACGCTTCCGTCGCCCCAAGACTTTGAGACTTCCCAAGAATACAAAGTTCCCACGTTTCTCACGACCAAGAAAGTCCAAGTAAGTTTGACGTTATTTTTAGACCTTTGTTTCTGTTGTTTATTTATGAAGCCCCATGGCCCTGACTATTTAGCACAGAATAGCCTTGCAAAGAGCACCAGACGTTTTTTTTTTTTCCAAATATTAAATTGAAAGTGAGTACACCTACAGCATATGGTAGTTCTAAGTCCTTTGCATATAAATCCAAATCTATTTCAAAAGGTTTTAACCTTAGAGCCAAATTATAAAATAAAGTTGCCATAAAGTTATCCTTCAATGTTGCAAAAGTTTTGAATTAGTATTTTGTAATAGATACAGTATTTAAAAGCTTTCAAAGTGAGGGAATGAATGGTAGAGGTAGTTGCTGAGGGTGGAAAAGTAATCTTAAAAAGAGATATCATATTTGGTTTGGTTGAATGGACATTTAGGTTGCCATTGGTATGTTGTGACTTAAAATTAGTCAAATACATGTTGATTTATACTTTTCAAAATGGGTAGTATTTTGTTCAAGTAATTCTATCATATTTTGAAAGTCACTTGGCCCATTGGTATTAAATATGTTAATCAAATGTCAGTCACTAGATGAAACTTACGACCTTTTAAAGCCTTGTCTATAGGTTATGATTATCTGGTTAAACTAAATAATTTTTGTATTATATACTTTTCATGAAATTATTGTAAATAATTTTCACTTCATGAAGGCAATTATTTAATCAACATTAATGGTCACACCTTTTTTACCTATAGGTTTTAGATTAAGAAAATGTAACCCAATCTTAGAATGCAAATAGAATTTACAATTGATGATTATTTTATAATGGTAATATTTTTAAGAATTAACCATGTAAGATTAGAACAGCTTTTCCAACTTTTGTATTTTTAAGATTTATCTGCAACTTCAAATCCTTTATTTCAGGCTTAACTCGTTCAACATTATCAAGTACCCCTTGACCACTGAGTCCGCCATGAAGAAGATTGAAGATAACAACACCCTCGTATTTATCGTTCACTCTTTAGCGAACAAGTATCACATCAAGTCTGCTGTTAAAAAGGTAAGGCTCTCTGTTGGTCCTTTTTGGAAACTTGCAAACTTATAAAAGATTGAGACAAGTAGATGTCATTATCCTTTTTGTTCTCAAACAAGGAAAGATATTCATGTCTAACAAAATTAAAGATATCAACCCATGTGTGAAAGTAAGGTATGTCAAGCAGTAGGCTCTCTTAATAAATTTTTTGGAATCAACTGTGTGCTCACTGATCGGCACAAGCTAATTACGAATAGGTCTCTCGGGTAGCGATAATGAAACCACAGCTACAGATGAAGAAATCAAATGTTAAGTTTTAAAGTAGACATTGTAAAGTCCTTTTGTTTGCAAAGAGAAAGATTCATGTTTTTGAACCTACAAAAACAAATCAAATTATATTTACTAATGTGCAAGGTAGTGTTCAAATTTAATGTAACCCTTCAAGGGATTGGTCTTGATTGCAGTAATCCCCTTCTCACATGACACCATTGCATCCCAAGTGTAGTGAGTAACAAAGGGAAGGGGAAGAATAAGAGTTGATTGTTCCACCTGGACTGATTCTGCATAATCTTTCCGGACTAAGCTCTCTGGACAAAATTTTTCAATGGTAGTTTCAAGTAATTTTTTTTTTACTTTACCAGTTACTAGGGATTTTTTTCATATTGTTGATACTTTCTCTACATGGTTAAGAATTTATTTGAAATTTTCTTACATATCTGCTTGTAAAAATTGGTATGGTTTTGTAAGGATGAATTAGTGCTTCCTCTTGACATTTTCCAAAATAGCCAAAGATGTTTGAAGTTTATATTATATATTCATTAATCCTTCCCTTCACCTGTTTTTATTAATATCATTCTCGTTGTCAACTAGTAACTGGTTTTGTTATGGAGTATCAATATTGAAATCTGTAGCCTCTTGTTGATATTGAGAACTTAAAAACAGAATGTACATTTTTGTCTGGTTTGCTATGACTGTTTGGTTTGTGTGCATCATTTTACCACAATAATATCTGATGATCTCTTATGGTAATGCTACCAAGTTGAAGATAAATATGTTGGTCTTTTTATGAACAGACTTGTGAAAATGAAGTCTGATCTCCGACATATTCAATTTCAACAGCAGCAAATTGTTTTATGAAGCAGCTTGGGTAAATGTAGTCTGATTTCTAACATATACACCATCCAATGCCGAGATTGTTAAAGCTTTGAAAGATCTTATAATATATAATACTTTTGACAGTCATAAATTTCTGAAATGTAGCATTCCCTTTCAAAATACTCGTTGATTCTGTAACTGTACCCAAAGTGTCCTTAGATAAACAAGGCAATTAAAGTAGATTTAGTCTTTATCATGCAAAAAGATCAGGATATTCTTGTTATTGATTCTTTGTGAAATTGTTGCAAAGTGTTGGTAGGTAAACAAGGCAAAGAAACTAGATATCAACATGATTTGATTGTCATACCCCTACATTCTCAAAGGAGAAAAGATCCTGAATACAGAAGTCAATCTTCATCTAGGTAAAAATAAATGAAGGTTGTCCAAATTAAAACTAGCCCCGCTTGATTGCATGAATCCCCCTCTCTATTTTGACACCATTGCATCCTAAGCGTATTGTGTAACAGAGAGAGGGTGGGAGATTAAGAGTTGAATGCTCCACCTGGACTGATTCTGCATAATCTTTCCAGACTAAGCTCTCTGGACAAATTTGTATGTAACTTTCAATTCTTATAAATATACCTGTTACTAATAATGTTCTGTAAGTGTTTAGTTGACTTTTCTGTGGGAAGGATTTTCAGATTTCTGTACATTTCTGCTTTGTTGTTAAGGTGAAAATGTTACACAATCTTACAAGGTCATTTTAAATGCTGACATTTATTTTCTCTGAACGTAGTAAACAAGCTAAGGATGGAGTGTTGCATATTGATACGAAATACTATGTATTCCTTCATCCTCCTTGTCGCGTATTATTCCCAATTTAACACGCATTCCCTCGTCAACTAAGTATTTCAACTCGGTGGTTAAACTAAATAGTTGGACATTAATGATGAAGGCAATGTTGATATTTTGTAAAAGAATAAACTGCCGTTGTTTATTAGATATTTTTTAATTTTGTAAAGTTTATGAAGATAATTTTAGTAGCTTTTAATTTGTATCTTACTCCTTGTTTGATGCAGATGTTTTGGTTGGTTGCATCCAGGATTAATTGGCAGGTTGGGAAATATATTACCATTTTGTTATATTTCAATTATTATTCCATTTCATTAAATTAATGGTATTTCTTTTCTTCCAACAGTTATATGAAATCGATGTTGCCCGCGTCAATACACTACACAGACCTGATGGATTAAAGAAGGCATTTGTCAAACTAGCGCCAGATTACGATGCCCTTGATGTCGCCAACAAAATTGGTATCATCTAAGCTGTGTGTTGGTTAAATAAAGAAAAAAAAATACATTTATTGTGTTCTTTTGTGTACAAAATATTTTTTATTCACCATTACAGTATTGGGGTTTGGGTAAAGAGGTAAGCTGTCCGAGTACATTCAAAGTTGTATAATTTACATAGTGCAAGTATTAATGTACTATACTACTTGAAGAAAGCCTGCTTTGTTTTAGTATTGAAACTCAAAAAAATTCATTAACATGAGTAAAGGAGTTCCCTGGTGAATCCATTACCTGGGAACTAAGTTGCCTGCTGCTCTCAAGTATCAACACATAAGCAGCGTGCTGTTATGCATGAAAAAGTCTATCTGATATATTTTTTTATTGCCAGTAAGCAGTTTACGTGTTTTCTCCTGGTAGCTTTGAAATTTCCCCCTTATTTGGGAATTTCTGATTTACTAGGCCTTTCTTTAATTGACTTTTATTGTTTTTTTTAATAAGTTACATTTAAGGCTTCATGCATTAGGAAGGGGTGAAGTTTTAATGTACATTTTGTAATTTGGCTCATGTGTGCTAGAGTAATGATTAATAGGATCAAGGATAAAACAGAGAATGCAGGCCCTTGTTTTCAAACTGAAACAGTTGGGAGTGGGTGGGTCGTTTCTTAGCATTATTATTGATTTTTTAAGTAATAGATCTCAAAGGGTTGTTGTTGATGGGCACCATAGTGATTATAGGAATGTGATATCCGGTGTTCCACAGGGTAGTGTTCTTGGCCCATTACTTTTTATACTATATACACATGACATGTGGGTTGGCCTAGAAAACAAGCCTGTTGCATATGCAGATGATGCTACTCTCTTTGCATCAATTCCATCCCCTGAATGTAGATCTAGGGTTGGTGAATCCCTTAATAGAGATTTAGCTAGAATTAGTGCATGGTGCAAATTATGGGGTATGAAGTTGAATCCTAACAAAACTCAAAGTATGATTGTAAGTAGGTCAAGGACGGTGGTTCCTCAACATCCGGATCTCAGTATTGATAATGTTTCTTTAAATATGTATGACACTTTCAAAATTTTAGGTGTGATTCTCGACAGTAAATTTACTTTTGAGAAACATATAAGGTCTGTGTCTTCTTCAATTTCACAAAAAAATAGGCTTATTGAGAAAGTCCTTCAAGATTTTCGGTGATCAATCTATTCTGAAGAAGTGTTTTAATTCTTTCATTCTACCTTGTTTTGAGTATTGTTCTCCTGTCTGGTGTTCAGCTGCTGATTCTCATCTTAATTTGTTGGACAGAAATTTACGGTCTATTAAATTTCTTATTCCTGATCTAGATATTAATCTCTGGCACCGTCGTTCAATTAGTTCATTATGCATGTTGCATAAGATTTTCCATAACTCTGACCATCTTTTACATTCAGATCTCCCTGGACAATTCTATCCTGTTCGTAATACTAGGCAGGCAGTTAATTCTAATAGCCAGGCCTTCTCCATCACGAGGCTCAATACTACGCAGTACTCTAGAAGTTTTATTCCAGCTGTGACCAAGTTGTGGAATGATCTTCCTAATCGGGTGGTTGAATCAGTAGAACTTCAAAAGTTCAAAGTTGGAGCAAATGCTTTTTTGTTGACCAGGCAGACATAGTCTTTTTATAGTTTATTTATGACATTTGTTTTTGATGTTGATAGTTTATTATATGACATGTCTGTTTTGACGTTTCTTATTTTAGAATGATTTATTGTTAATTTGTTCTCTTCATTTATTTATTTCCTTATTTCCTTTCCTCACTGGGCTATTTTCCCTGTTGGAGCCCCTGGGCTTATAGCATCTTGCTTTTCCAACTAGGGTTGTAGCTTGGATAGTAATAATAATAATAATAATAATGCAATCTTAGAAATACAGGGTGGTTTTAGAAGAGGTAGGGGTTGTATGAATCAGATTTTTACAGTAAGGCAGATATGCGAGAAATATTTAGCAAAAGGTAAGGAGGTGTATGTTGGGTTTATGGATCTGGAGAAAGCGTA
The DNA here is from genome assembly GCF_036898095.1 of Palaemon carinicauda. Taxonomy (NCBI): domain Eukaryota; kingdom Metazoa; phylum Arthropoda; class Malacostraca; order Decapoda; family Palaemonidae; genus Palaemon; species Palaemon carinicauda. Next base: position 33,760,818 of record NC_090766.1, on the reverse strand, counting down.
TGATAGAGTTGATAGGGAAGCAATGTGGAATGTGATGACGTTATATGGATTTGGTGGAAGGCTGTTTCAAGCAGTGAAAAGTTTCTACAAAGGTAGTAAAGCATGTGTTAGGATAGGAAATGAAGTGAGTGATTGGTTTCCAGTGAGAGAGGGATGTGTGATGTCGCCGTGGTTGTTTAACTAGTATGTTGATGGAGTGGTGAGAGAGGCGAGTGTTTGGACGAGGATTAAAATTGGTAGATGAGAATGACCACGAATGGGAGGTAAAACAGTTGTTTGCGGATGATACTGTACTGGTTGCAGACACAGAAGAGAAGCTTGGCTGATTAGTGACAGAATTTGGAAGTGAGTGTGAGAGAAGGAAGTTGAGAGTTAATGTGGGTAAGAGTAAGGTTATGAGATGTACGAGAAGGGAAGGTGGTGCAAGGTTGAATGTCATGTTGAGTGGAGAGTTACTTGAGGAGGTGGATCAGTTTAAGTATTTGGGGTCTGTTGTTGCAGCAAATGGTGGAGTGGAAGCAGATGTACGTCAGAGAGTGAATGAAGGTTGCAAAGTCTTGGGGGCAGTTAAGGGAGTAGTTAAAAAAAATAGAGGGTTGGGCATAAATGATAAGAGT